>NC_052168.1:12419322-12741209 GCF_902713615.1 Scyliorhinus canicula
TGCAGGTTAGGTGGATTGGCCATGATAAATTGCCCGTAGTGTCCTTAAAAGTAAGGTTAAGGGGGGGGGTTGTTGGGTTATGGGTATAGGGTGGATACGTGGGTTTGAGTAGGGTGATCATTGCTCGGCACAACATTGAGGGCCGAAGGGCCTGTTCTGTGCTGTACTGTTCTATGTTAGTCTATGTTAGCTCCAGGGTCCCAGGTTCGATTCCCGGCTTGGGTCACTGTCTGTGTGGAATCTGCACATCCTCCCCGTGTCTGCGTGGATTTCCTCCGGGTGCTCCGGTTTCCTCCCACAGTCCATAGGTAAAAACCTCACCTCACCTCACTTCTAACCCTTTCGCCCATTTCGCATCTGCGCCCTCGAGTACTTGATGCTCTCTTGAGTGGGAACAGCTTCCCACTATTCTGTCCATACCCCTCAGGATCGTCAATGCCCTCGATCAAGTCCCCTCCCAGCCTTCTTTTCACCTTGGAAAGTGATACAACCTCTCCAAACTATCCTCATAGCTACAGTTCTTTATCCTTGGAATCATTCTTGTGAATGTCTTCTGTAATCTCTACAATGCCTCCCTCAGGTATGGCGCCCAGAACTGGGCGCAGTCTCCAGTTGATGCCTCACTCGTGTCTTATTCAAGTTCGTCCTTACTCTCGCACTCAATGACCCTATTGGTAAAACCTGGGATACGATATGCTTCACTAACTGTTTAAGGTGAGAGGGGAGAGATACAAAAGAGACCAGAGGGGAAAATTTCTTCACACAGAGGGTGGTGAGCATCTGGAACGGGCTGCCAGAGGCAGTGGTAGAGGCGGGTACGATTTTGTCTTTTACAAAGCAGTTGAACAGTTACCTGGGAAGGGTGGGTATAGAGGGATATGGGCCAAATGCGGGCAAGTGGGACTGACTTAGTGATAGAAACTGGGCGGCATGGACCAGCTGGGCCGAAGGGCCTGCTGTAAACATCTATGACTCTATAACTGCCCCTTGAGCCTACGCTGCCATCTTCAATGACTTATGTAGATATAAATAGGGCAGCACGGTAGACTTGTGGATAGCACAATTGCTTCACAGCTCCAGGGTCCCAGGTTCAATTCCCGGCTTGGGTCACTGTCTGTGCAGAGTCTGCACATCCTCCCCGTGTGTGCGTGGGTTTCCTCCGGGTGCTCCGGTTTCCTCCCACAGTCCAAAGATGTGCAGGTTAGGTGGATTGGCCATGATAAATTGCCCTTAGTGTCCTAAATTGCACTTAGTGTTGGGTGGGGTTGCTGGGTTATGCGGATAGGGTGGAGGTGTTGACCTTGGGTAGGGTGCTCTCTCCAGGAGCCGGTGCAGACTTGATGGGCCGAATGGCCTCCTTCTGCACTGTAAATTCTATGATATCTATGATACACTGAGGCCCCTCTGTCCCTGCACCTCCTTGACAATTTCTCCCTTTATTTTATACTGATTCTCCATATTGCTCGTCAAAATAAATCACGGGCAAGATTCTCCGGTCTCCCAGCCACATGTTTCTTGGCGGTGTGCCGTTCCCTGGCAGCAGGATTCTCTGCTCCCGCTGCTTCCCGTTGAAGCCACCTCTTGTAGCACCGGGAATGACTCCACGATCTAACAACCCCCCGGAGGCCGCACTTAGTGCCATTTCCCAGACTGAGGAACTCCGACGAGGGAAACTCCTCAGTGCAGGAAGAGATTGGGGCTCCATTTCAAAATGGCGCCCTGATCTCTCGACCCTCCAATGCGTCGCCGGAGACCCCCCCCCCCCCCCCCTCCCCAACTCAACTTTAAGGGTGTCCTCGAGCCACCCCGCACCCCACCACATAAGGACAGGGCACCCCTGGGGATGATCCCCGAAGCGGGCAAAATGCTACCCAGGAACCTTGGCGTTGCCAACCTGGCACCTTGGCATCCTGCCACTTCCAAAGGGCCAAGGTGGCACCAGCTGTGCGAAGGAGCCAACCTGTCCAAATACCAACCACCTGAGGGCCTCCGATCACCTGCGGGAACCCCCAAAGTACCATTCCGCCTGACTTCCACTGATAAACCCATGGGATGGGGGGGGGGGGGTTGCTCCCACCGGGATGAGTGAATCCCATCGGCCGGAGAATTCCGGCCCACCTCACACTTCGCTGCTGCGAATTTCACCCGCCACTGGTTGGAGGGGAACGGAAGTCTGGGTGGGCTGCAGGGGGTAAGGAGGTCGTAGAGATAGGGTGGGGCAAGGCCATTGTGGTGAATTCTAATCCTTGTAATTCCACACTGCGTTGTATTATATGTGTTGTGTCTTTGTGAGCTCTGTATACGTGCAGTTGCGCGGCTCTGCCCATAGGGGGAGATGAGGAGTTTGTACTGGGCTCCACCCTTGGCTCCGCCCATGGCTCCTCCCACTAACCGGAAGCGTAAAGATCAGCAGTTGTGAGCCTGCTGCCAGTTCATCTTGTCGCAGGCAGGCTCAGTTGTAAGACTATTATAACCACTGTTCACTTCCAATCACGTGTCTTGTGAATTGATGGTCACATTAGCCCATGTCGGATGTATGAGTACAAACCACCAAAAAGCATGGTGCCGAGTCATTCATCGTGATCAATAAATGCGATTTCTTACTTTGCAGTTGGAACATTGACAAGGTGTGTACAACGGACCATATTTAACTCTGGCGCCATCGTTGTTTAGACATTAAAAACAGCCTCTCTCACTTGAAGGCCCAGAGCCTGTTGGGAGTGGCCCCCTGTGGGTGAACCATTTTCCAACGAGGGAGGGCGCGACCTGTGGAGGGGATAAAGGAGAACTTGGGAAGGGGAAGGGGAAGGAACCAGCACAAATCTACAATTGCACGCGGGGCAGAGGAAGTGAGAAGACGCTGGCAGCCATGGGCCAATACTTACAGAAGGAACAATAAAATAATCAGTACTCTCCATAGCCAGGGGTTTGACGTGATGTCGCACAGAAATAGCCAGGACTCAGAGCTGACGAGAGGAATCACCCAGGGAGGAATCAGAAATTCTTGGATGAGGTCCATGGAAAACGATATCAAGAAACCCTGCAGTGTAAATAAGATTTGCTCATTATTATCCCCTGGTGCCAGCTCATCTCTAATTGTCACGGCGATTTAATGCGGGACGCGTCTGGGAGCATTGGAGCTTGAGCGCGCCGGGATTGTTGGAGTTGACCCTGGCTGGCAACGTTGGCATGGCGGCTGTCACAAAACATCAGCGCCGCCTGGGTCCTCAAAGACAAGGGGACGTTTCTGTCGGAAGGTTTGGCTCTTTGCGTGCTCTCGAACTTAAGGCTTTAAAGCTCAAATACTAGGGATTCAGGACTAAATATAGCAGCCGAGGACACGCAAAGGCTTCATTTACACAGCAGTTGGCCACTCAGGTTTTTTTTTTTTGCATCTGCAGCTGTCCCATCTCCGAATGTGCTGCTTCTCAATAATGTGATCGTAATTCTGCAGAGAGCTCGAACGCTGGCAATGTCCAACCACCAGGCACCTCCCCCTCACCTCCCCCCCCCTCCCACAACCCTGCCGTCCCTGTCCCCATCTACCCCAGCACCCTCGCTCCCCCCCCCCCCCCCCCCCCCACCCACCCTCCCACCCAACTCTAACGTTGTCATTTTCTCCTCCACTTGAGGGTCACGGTGGTGGCCTGATGGGAGAGGTTAGGAGAATATTTTCCAGACGAGAGGAAGCCCTTCCCTGGAACAGAGGTGGAAGCAGAATCCGTGGGAGATTGGAGGAATGCAGGAACCCAGCAGCTAGACGTTCAGTCCCCACCGTAGCACAGTGGCTAGCACGGTTGCTTCACAGCGCCAGGGTGCCAGGTTCGATTCCTGGCTTGGGTCACTGACTGTGCGGAGTTTGCACGCTCTCCCCCGTGTCTGCGTGGGTTTCCTCCGGGTGCTCCGGTTTCCTCCCACAGTCCAAAGATGCGCAGGTTAGGTGGTTTGGCCGTGCTAAATTGCCCCTTAGTGTCCAAAAAGTTAGGTGGGGGATAGGGTGGAGGTGTTGACCTTGGGTAGGGTGCTCTTTCCAAGGGCCGGTGCAGACTCGATGGGCCGAATGGCCTCCTTCTGCACTGTAAATTCTACGATTCTAATTTCCATCAGATCGTATTCTTTGATATGGCGGCATTGTTCGCGTCCGTCCCTCTGAGACAACAGCTGTGAGTTCAAATCCCGCCCCAGGGACCTGATGGCCAACGAAGGTGTGTCCATAACGCAGTCAAACAGGTTGAGAGTCAACTTGCAAAATCCTTCCAGACACGCCAATGGCTGGCGGTAAGAGTGGAAGAGATTCATGATCAGCCACGCTCGGTGTGGAGTGATGTCCCGCGCCCCCTCAAGCCAAAAGCCCCTGGAGACAGACTAGGGACCTGTTCCGGGAATAACTAGCTATGGAAACAGATTAAAGTCTGCCTTAGTACCCCACTAGGTCCGGGAAGAGGATGGAAAAAGACGATATTCCTTAACACGCTTGGTCAGAGAAAGAAAATCTATCAGGCTGAGATTTAAAATGATTCAGTGAGCTAGTGTATACTGCTAGGGACGTCTCATCCCTCCACTCCTCCATCCCACAGTTTCAGAGCTGTCCGCTTCTTCCATTGGTTGGGAGGCCCAACCAATTTCCATCCACCACCACCCTCCTCCACCCGCCTGAGCTTATTCTCACTCTGAGCAACTTCTCCCTCCGACTCCACTCACTTCCTCCAAATGGAAGGTGTTGCTATGGGCACCTGCATGGGTCCCAGCTGTGCCTGTTCTTAATTTTGTGGAAAGTACGGAATATTCATTATTCCAGGCCCACTAAGGCCTCCTCCCTCCCCTCTTTTTTTCTGGTACATTGTGAGTGTGTCTGTGCCACCTCCTGTGGGAATATCATGTTGCTTTAGGATGAGGATTAAATATACGGGCAGCACTGTGGCTTCACAGCTTCAGGGTCCCAGGTTCGATTCCCGGCTTGGGTCACTCTTTGTGCGGAGTCTGCACGCTCTCCCCGTGTCTGCGTGGGTTTCCTCCGGGTGCTCCGGCTTCCTCCCTCAAGTCCCGAAAGACGTGCTGTCAGGTAATTTGGACATTCTGAATTCTCCCTCTGTGTACCCGAACAGACGCAGAATGTGGCGACGAGGGGCTTTTCACAGTAACTTCATTGCAGTGTTAATGTAAGCCTACTGGTGACAGTGAAGATCATTATCATTACTAACTGGAAAATTTCATTGACTTTGTTCCCAGTTTCCACCCTTCCCTCTCCTTCACCCGATCCATCTCTGACTTTTTCCATCGCTTCCTCGACCTCTCCTTTTTGTGGAGATAGACTATCGAGAAATGCTCATCAAGCAACCAACGGACTCCCACAGCTGCCTCGACTTTCTCATTCCCTGCTTCCACTCCAGTCTCCCAGTTTTTCCCTCTTCCTCACATCCGTTCCAATGATGCAACCTTCCACCCCAACGCTTCTGTTCTCTCTTCCCTTTCTTCAATTGATGGTTCCCACCAAGTGTGGTTGGCAGGGCCCTCCGATGTGCCCAATATATTTCCCAGACTTCTGCTCTTTCCCCTTCCGCTTCCTCCCAGACCCACAATAGGGTTCCACTTGACCCCCACATCCACCACACCAGCCTTCAATATTCAGTGAAACCTTTGCCATTCTGCCAACCCTAGGGTTTGCGCCACCAACGAACGCGTCTTTCCCAGCCCACCCCTTTCAGTATGTCGATGGGGCCGCTCCCTCCCCTTGCACCTTTCCATGAAAGCATCGGGGATGCAAAACCTGCCCTTTCACCTCCACCCTTCCCAAACACTCCTTCAAGGTGATTCAGAGATTTGCGTGTGCCGCTTTCGATTCAGGCTGCTGCATTCGCTGCTGGCGATGGGCCCTCCTCTACAGTGGGGAGGCCGAACGCAGGCAGGCAAGGTGACCGATTTGCGGAACACTCCCCCCCCCCCCCCCCCCCCCCCCACCCATTCAGGCCGCAAGCACAATCCCCAGCTTTCGCCCGCTCGCCATTTTAACTCTCCTCCTTGCTCCCACACTGATCTCTCTGTCCTCGTCCTGCGGCAGTGTTCCAGTGAAGGCAAACACGAGGAACAGCAGCTTATCTTTCGACGCAGCCTTCTGAACTCAACATCCTCAACAACTTTCGAACGTGACCTCTGCCCCCATTTTGTTCTACTTCCTCTTATCGTGTGTGGCTGGGTTGGGCACATATCCTGTTTATTTCTCCCTTTATGTTAATTCAGATTATCTTTATGAAGTAATTCATGTCTCATTTGGACCGAACCTCTATTTCCTCACTGCATCCGTTACCACTCTCTGTTGCATCATGGATTCCTCATCTCCCCTCGCTGGCCTCCGCCCTATCTCGGCCCTTCTCCTTTGTCCTTCCTGCTCCTCCCCCACTGCCGCCACCGTTAAAACTCCGACATTCCCATCTGTCTTCAGTTCTGATGAAAGATCTTCAAACTGAGACGTTGGCCAGGATTTCGCCCCCCCTGCCAGTGGTACCTTCCACTCCCGCCGATGTCGACCATTATCCCACCCCCCCCCCCCCCCACCCCACCCTCGGCGGGTTTTCCCGCGGCCGGGGCCAGTGAGCCGCACAGATTGGCCGTTGACTTTGGCGAGACTTTGAGCATGAGATCACCGTCTCTGCCACCGGAAGCCAGGAAAATCCTGGATCTGGCTCGGGCATCGTCCGGTCCCGCCGACCCCTGAGACCGTAAATTCCCACCGGGGGGTCAACGGACCTTTAAGAGGCCCGTCCGATTATTCCATCCCAACCACGACGACCCGATCTTTGTGCGTTCAAGCTCCTAAAACCTCGATCACGTCACCTCTTATCCTTCTATATTCCTCATCTTATCGTTGTGGTGAATGTGATTCACACTATATATAGTTACCAATATCACTCCATGTATATATGTTCGTTATCTACCCGTTGTAAGATCAATGCTGTATATAGTTGCCAATATAACTCCGTGTATATATGTTCACTATCCACCATTGTAAGTGCAGTTGCACTATCCGCCCACCAGGGGGAGTCGCTCTGGGAGTACGCGAGAGTTTGTACTGGGCTCCTCCCTTGGCTTCGCCCAGGATTCCTCCCCCTGGGACCGATGTATAAAGATCAGTGACGTAGAGCCAGCCTGCAGTTCATCTGAAGTTCAACGACGAATAGGCTGGCTCTGTTGTAAGTGTATTAAAGCCTCTGTTCAGATCCAACTACACGGGTTCGCTGAATTGATGGTTCCATCAATCGTAACATGTAGAACCATTGTAGAGCCGGAGTGAATCTTTGCTGCAATGCTTTCAAGGCTGGAGCACTCTTTCCGAGGGGAAGTGAATGACATTTTCGGCAAAGAAAGTAATTAATAAGAGCAGGTGGAAGGGGTGGCAGGACAGCTCGTCAGAGCGCAGATAGATATATGTTGGGCTGAATGGCCTTCTTCTGTCGTATACAATTCTATTGTTCTTCCCATGCTGTCAGCCCTCTTCCAGTCTCGCTTGACATGTGTTAAGTGTACCAGGCTTAAAAGGAAGGAAGGAAGGATATAAATGGGTTGGAAGCAGTACAGAGAAGGTTTACTAGATTAATGCCAGGATTAATTCCATGACGAATACCAGGATTAGGTGGGTTGTTTTATGAGGAAAGGCTGGGCAGGGGAGGCTTGAATCGGCTGGAGTTTCGAAGAATAAGAGGCGACTTGATTGAAACGTATAAGATCCTGAGGGGTGTTGGCAGAGTGGGATGTGGAGAGGGTGAGTAGAATCAAGAACTAGAGGGTCACTGCTTGAAAAATAAGGGGCCCATTTAAAATGGAGATGATGGAGAAATCTTTTAAAAATTAAAAATTAAATATTGAAAATTGAAAATTGAAAATTAAAAATTAAAAATTAAAAATTAGAAATTAGAAATTTAAAATTTAAAAATAAGGGGCCCATTTAAAATGGAGATGAGGAGAAATCCAAGGAGGATTTCCGGTCCACGGGGGGGGGGGGGGGGGGTGGTGGTGCACGGTAGCACAATGGTTAGCACTGTTGCTTCACAGCGCCAAAGTCCCGGATTCGATTCCCAGCTTGGGTCACTGTCTGTGTGGAGTCTGCACGTTCTCCCCGTGTCTGCGTGGGTTTCCTCCGGGCGCTCCGGTTTCCTCCCACATAGCCCGAAAGACGTGCCGTTGGGTGAATTGGACATTCTGAATTCTCCCTCAGTGTACCCGAACAGGTGCCGGGGTGTGGCAACTAGGGGATTTTCACAGTATCTTCATTGCAGTGTTAATGTAAGCCTGCTTGTGGCAATAAAGATTATTATTATTATTATAAGGCTTCTTGGTCCTTTGGCTAAGATGAAGTGTAGTATCTGCTCGGCCTTTTGGCTCACATGTCTCTCTTGTGGGGACCATGCATTTGATTCAATTTGAATTTGAATTGGTTTTTGGAGCAGGTAAGGAGCTGGATTAGGGGTTGGCGTCTGTCCACACTCTGAGCCCATTCTTTGTAACTCAGAAAAAGCAATACATTTTTTTTTAAATTAATAATAATTATTATTCAACAGGAAAACCCGTTGACATCAGCGGGAGCAGAAGATCTTGCCAGCGGCCAATAGCTGGCTGCGTTCAAAATCCCGCCCAGTGTCGTTGAATATGTTTTTACGGCAGGGGTAGAGAGATTTTTGGTATGCAAGTGGGGTGATAAGTTACGGGAGAGGGGGGGCGGATGCTGGTTTGCGGTTACTATCAGATCGGCCATGACCTTGTTAAATGGCGGAGCAGGCTCGAGGGGCTGAATGGCCCACTCTTGCTTCTCGTTTGAAGAGCGCTAAGGGCACCTCGGCCACGGGGTTAACTTACAATTGACTGAAAACCAAACGGAATCTGATCGAATTGAAATAGGGGCCGGAGTCTCTTCTCTTTGTAGCAATGCACCCTGCCCCCCCACCCCACCCCCTGCACCCCCCCCCCCCCCCACCCCCCGGGTTTCCCGACGGCACAAGGTGGCTTCAATGGGGAATCCCAAGGACAAGCTGTTGTGTAACTGGAGAATCCCGCCCGGGAAGTCTGGGATAAACCTGACCGTGTAAGTGTTTCAGTTCAGCTCAGTTGGGACACGCTCTCGAGCGAGTCGCTTGCGAGGTCAAACCCCATCCCGGGTCCAGAGTACACCACCTTGGGCTGAGACATCCATCAGCTCAACAAAACTCGTATCGATGAGGTGGCACAAACTGGGGGAAACATTCAGATACCTGTGTCCAGTGAAGGCCCCAGTGGTCACGTCACTGTGACGGCGCGTGTAAAATAAACAGCGTCAACCTTGACCAAATCTTGCAATTAGTAGATGCCTTGCCAATGGGCGCACCTGTTCATTTAGATGGAAACCATGTTACGCAGCAGATATATTCCTGTTTCTGGAGCTAATTTTCCCTGGGACAGGTCCACCGGCCTATTGCCTGAGGCTTTAGCTCGAGGGGGTTGCCACTCCACATCAGGGAAAGCAGCAGAGGGTGAATTACATGGAATAACCATTAGATGTTCAAAAATGAACACTGGTTTCCAAGCACACGGTGGGGTCTTCGAGAAAAGATTGTCATGTCCGCTCGTACGTAGTCCTAATGCAAGGCCAGAAACGTCAACTCTTCTTCTCTCTCCACAGCTGCCGCCTGACCCGTTGAGTATATTTTTGGTTTTTCCTGCGGATTTCTGGCATCTGCAGAGTTCTGCTTTTTGGAGCGTGTGCACAAATTTTGTTTTTGAAACTGGGGATGACCACAGGGCTGACGCAGGAGGAGTAGAGTGGGGGAGGGGAGGGGGGTTGGGGTGGAGGGTTAACTCAAATGGTCACAAAAGGAAGTCTTGATAAGGCGTCGTCAACGGCAAAATGGCCTTGCGTAATCATCAGAATGATTCGCTTCCCGACCAGCATCCTACGCACGGTTGAAGAAGAATTGGACAATGATTACAGCCATACCTGAGAGAGATTTCAGAGCCTGCGAACAGATTTTTTTTCCAGCCTTTCCAACCGACAGTTTTTTGTTTGAATTTTTGGTGGTGTTCTGAGCTGATTGTGAAGTCATCAGGGCGACCTGGCGATCAAAGCCGGCGCTGCGCCACACTGATGTCAAGGAACCTCAAAGGCTGGGCATGAAAGCTCACACTGGTAAATGTGGGGATGTATTAGTTGATAGCGTCCTGTGTTAGGTGGTGCGTTCAATTCCCACCACTGCACACAATCTACTGCGTTTCTGGATTACACCGTAATGTAGATAAGACCAGAAGACTTATATAACACATAGGAGCAGAATTAGGCGACTTGGCCCATCGAGTCTGCTCCGCCATTCAATCATAGCTGATATTTTTCTCATCCCCATTCTCCTGCCTTCTCCCCATAACCCCTGATCCCCTTATTCATCAAGAATCTATCTATCTCTGTCTTAAAGACACTCAGTGATTTGGCCTCCACAGCCTTCTGCGGCAAAGAGTTCCACAGATTCACCACCCTCTGGTTTAAGAAATTCCTCCTCATCTCGGTTTTAAAGGATCGTCCCTTTAGTCTGAGATTGTGTCCTCTGCTTCTAGTTTTTCCTACAAGTGGAAACATCCTCTCCACTTCCGCTCCATCCAGGCCTCGCAGTATCCCATCAGTTTCAATAAGATCCCCCCTCATTCTTCTAAACTCCAACGAGTACAGACCCAGAGTCCTCAACCGTTCTTCATACGACTAACTGTTCATTCCAGGGATCATTCTTGTGAACCTCCTCTGGACCCTTTCCAAAGCCAGCACATCCTTCCTGAGATGCGGGGCCCAAAACTGCTCACAAGACTCCAAATGGGGTCTGACCAGAGCCTTGTACAGCCTCAGAAGTACATCCCTGGTCCTGTATTCTAGCCCACTTGACATGAATGCTAACATTGCATTTGCCTTCCTAAATGCCGACTGAACCTGCACGTTAATCTTAAGAGAATCGTGAACAAGGACTCCCAAGTCCCTTTGTGCTTCTGATTTCCTAAGCATTTCCCCATTTAGAAAATAGCCTATGCCTCCATTCCTCCTTCCAAAGTGTATAACCTCACACTTTTCCACATTCTATTCCATCTGCTTAAATGTGTTACCCTCTTGCTTTTAGCCTACCCCTCTGCTGCTTTGCCCCAAACTTACGGCAAGATATTTAACCATATAGAAGCGACAAGTAGGCTCTGTGTTCCTCCCACACATTAAAGATACATACACGACCCAACTCAGTACTTTATTGTAGAATGCACTCTTACAGAAATACATTACAGTTTCTACAAGCGCCCCAGAATGGAATCATCCAACTTTTAGTTCAGACAGAATGAGCAGATAAATTACAATTAAAAATAAAATAGACGTTTTGATTGTATATCAATATATCATATAATTAATAGTCCTTTTCCCCAATGATTATGGTTTCTCAGGTCTGGTTGCCACATAACCAATAATAGTTGGTCTGAACTCTAATCTTATTAGCTAGCGTCTGTGCAAGTATATTTTAACATCAATCAATCCATATTTGGGGCCAACGCTGGGAATGGACAGGTTTTGTTCAGTTTGGATTTGGGGTGCAGATTCAAAGAACAAAGAGAACAAAGAACAAAGAAAATTACAGCACAGGAACAGGCCCTTCGGCCCTCCCAGCCTGCGCCGATCCAGATCCTTAATCTAAACCTGTCTCCTATTTTCCAAGGTTTACTTCCCTCTGTTCCCTGCCTGTTCATATACCCGTCTAGATGCCTCTTAAATGATGCTATCGTGCCCGCCTCTACCACCTCCGCTGGTAAAGCGTTCCAGGCACCCACCACCCTCTGCGTAAAAAACTTTCCACGCACATCTCCCTTAAACTTTCCCCCTCTCACTTTGAAATCGTGACCCCCTTGTAACTGACACCCCCACTCTTGGAAAAAGCTTGTTGCTATCCACCCTGTCCATACCTCTCATAATTTTGTAGACCTCAATCAGGTCCCCAAGCGTATAAACGCTCCTGACGCTGCTAACGTACAGCACCTATTCTCTGCAATCTTGCTTACCCGGCGGGAAATGTCCCACGCAGGGGATGGGTCAGTGACAAAACCCCAATCGCTGGAGATGAAGGAGTGTGTTGAGTTTGTGGTAAAGTGGAGGATTTGTCCTTGATCTCCAGTCCCTGGGGATGTGCAGAGGATGGAAGGTGGCCGTAGACCCAAGAGTATGCTGCGGGGGAGGGGTGGGGGGTGGGGGGTAGCCCATACTAAAAGACCAGTAGGGCGCTCAAAGTGGGAGACCCCAGCTGAGGATCGGTGCAAATGGCGGCACCAGCAGCGGGCAGGAATTCATCACCGCGACACGTAGACAGACGCCAACATTGAACGCAAGAGGTCAGCAGGGATCACCCTGGATCACCGCCGGGGGTCAAAGTCCTGAACGGCACTTGTGCCTGAACAGACCATTTTGTTCGGCCAGCAAAAGAGGGGCAGCAGATTGATCGCATCTGACCTCGCAGCACGGTAGCACAGTGGCTAGCACTGTTGCTTCACAGCTCCAGGGTCCCAGGTTCGATTCCCGGCCTTGGGTCACTGTCTGTGCGGAGTCTGCACGTTCTCCCCGTGTCTGTGTGGGTTTCCTCCGGGTGCTCCGGTTTCCTCCCACAGTCCAAAGATGTGCGGGTTCAGTGGATTGGCCGTGATAAATTGCCCCTTAGTGTCAAAAAAAGATTGGGTGGGGTTACTGGGATAGGGTGGAGGCAAAATCTTGGGTGCGCTCCTCTTTCCAAGGGCCAGTGCAGACTCGATGGGCCAAATGGCCTCCTTCTGCACTGTAGATTCTATGATAAAGGCACTGAGGCCACATTCCCATCATGGAAAGGATGCCAATCAGGTCACGGTAAAGAAACGACAGACAAAGAAAAGCTGATCCCATTCGTTGCTAATACGAGGAGTGGGGGAGGACACAGATTAAACGTCTTGGACAAGGTGAGCAGGGGACTGTGAAGATTTACGCTGTGAGTGTTAATGACCTGGACCACACTTGCTTCTCAGGGTGATGGAAGCAGAGACAATTATAGATTTCAGATAGAAACGGAAAGGGCGTTTGAGAAGAATACAGCCACGAGGATAGAGCAGGAAGATGAGTCTGATTGGATTGCCCAACTGCAGCAAGTTGGCAGGGTCCCAATGAGCCAAATGGCCTCTTTATGTGTCGTAATAATTTCATGATCCATGACTCAAAGACAAAGAGCGTACTTAGTTCTTTGAAGCCCAACTCTCTATCTGCTGCATACTGTGAACAGTTTTGATTGTCTAATCCAAGGAAAGATATACTGGCATTGGAGGCAGGCTGGAGAAGCTTCACTGGGTTGATCCCGGGTATGGGGAGATTTTCTCATGAGGAGAGGTTGAGTAGGTTGGGCCTGTACTCATTGGAGTTTAGAAGAATGAGGGGCGACCTTATTGAGACATGTGGGATTCTCAGCAGGCTTGAGAGGGTCGATGCTGAGAGGTTGTTTCACCTTGTGAGAGAGTCGAGGACCAGAGAGAATCTCAGAGTAAGGGAGTCGCCCATTTAAAGCAGAGATGAGGAGGAATTTCTTCTCTCAGAGGGCAGTGAATCTGTGGAATTCTTTTTTTAAACATTTTTTTAAATGAATTTAGAGTACCCAATTTTCTTTCCCCAATTAATTGGCAATTTAGCGTGGCCAATCCACCCGACCCTACACACCTTTGGGTTGTGGGGGGTGAGGTCCACACAGACACGGGGAGAATGTGCAAACTTCGTACGGACAGTGACCCAGGGCCGGGATCGAACCTGGTTCGTCGGCGCCGTGAGGCAGTAGTGATAACCACTCTGCCGCCTGAATCCATGGAATTCTTTACCGCAGAGAGCTGTGGGGGTTGGGTCATTGATAGTGTTCAAGGCTGAGATTGACAGATCTTTAATCGGTAAGAGAATCGAGGTTTATGGAGATAGACCTGGTTAGCTCAGTGGGCTAGACAGCTGGTTTGTGATGCAGAACAAGGCCAGCAGCGCGGGTTCAATCCCCGTACCAGCTGAGAATTCGGAATTCTCCCTCTGTGTACCCGAACAGGCGCCGGAGTGTGGCGACTAGGGGCTTTTCACAGTAACTCCATTGCAGTGTTAATGTAAGCCTACTTGTGACAATAAAGGTTATTTGTTTATTTATTAAGGCGGGAAAGCCGACTTGAGCATTATCAGTTCGGATCAGTTGGATGGCGGAGCAGACATGGGCTGAATGGTCTACCTCTGCTCCTACGCCTAATGCCGGTGCTAAGGTTGATCTTGCATGTAGGACCACAGACCTCCACCCACTTCCTGCCGACTCGCCCTAATGTGGCATATTATATGCATCCAGCATAACATCTGCTGGAGGCACAACATCTCGTTCAATAAATTGATGCACCGTCAATTACCACAAGACGAGAATGATGGAACAATCGAGGCTTTATTGAACGAGATGTTGTGCCTCCTGTAGCTGCAGTGCCGGCGAGCACACACATTTATACACCGCCTGCTGGGCGGAGCCAGCAGGCAGGGATTTACCAACGTACCTCTAATATACGGGCAGTGCTGTAATTCATATAATATACCACCAGTGGTGTTCACCACACCTATCATGGCAAGGAACAGAACATGCTGCCTTGATACTAAACCCAGTCGCGTAACATCTGAATATCTCTTACCCAATATCTCCAGTTGGGCCATTCGGCCCTCCAACAGGAACGGCATCGGTTTTTTTGCAAACTCATGTCTATCTGGAACTGGAATGGTCCAATTTATCAAGGAGCCTCCATTAAACTAGCTGCACTGCTCATGAACCCTGGCCCCAGAGGCGAACGAACAAGATCCTTATCCAGCACGAAACTGGAGCCATCAGTAATTCAGCCCGAGCTGGATTTGAACCAATGCAAAAGAATCCACAGGAGCTGTGAAACTGGAGAAGGATCGGATCCCATATCTGTGTAGCATCACGCACCCAGCAGCCTCAGGGCTCAGTGTCTCATTAGAAGGGCATGTTGACTTGAAACATATCTGCCCTTTACCAGTCGGGTGAACCAAGGGGTCTCTTGGAGTCAGGCTGCACACAGCGGACGTTTTCACTTCGGGTCATGCTCGGGGAACGCAGGGAAGCGTGATGGAGGAACAGGAGGAGGGTCTGGGTTAGATGAGGACAGGATTAGATGAGGAGAGGGGGCTCATGTGGAGCACGCACCAATCATGGGGGAATCATATCACCCCAGAATCCCTACAGTGCCATTAGAGTCTGGTGGCAGAGTGGTAATGTTTTTCTTAATCCATTTACTGGGTGTTGGCGACACCGGCTGGGCCGTCATTTGTTGCCCATCCCTTGAGCCGAGTGGCTTGCCAGGCCATTTCCGAGGGCATTTCAGTGTCATCTGGAGCCACATCGAGGCCAGATCAGGTGGGGACAGCAGATTTCCTTCCCTTCAGGAAATTAGTGAACCCGACGGGTTCCTATGGCAACGGCATGTCACCATTAGACTTTTAATTCCAGGCTTTTATTGAATTCAAATTTCACCATCTGTCGTGGTTGGGATTTGAAGCCAGAGGATTACTCCTCTGGATGATTTCCCCCAGAGCGTTAGCTTGGGGCCTCTGCACTCGAAGACCTGCAGCAGCAATAATAATCATAATCTTTATCAGTGTCACAAGTAGGCTTACATTAACACTGCAATGAAGTTACTGTGAAAAGTCCCTAGACGCCACATTCCGGCGCCTGTTCGGGTACACCGAGGGAGAATTCAGAACGTCCAATTCACACAACAAGCACGTCTTTTGGGTCTTGTGGGAAGAAACCGGAGCGCCCGGAGGAAACCCGGAGGCACGGGGAGAACGTTCAGACTCCGCACAGACAGTGACCCGAGCTGGGGTGGAAGATTTCTTCCCCTCAGGGAAGTTACAAGTATGAAGTTACTGTGAAAAGCCCCCAGTCGCCACATTCCGGCGCCTGCTCGGGTACACAGGGGGAGAATTCAGAATTCTCAGCCAGCACGGGAATTGAACCCGCGCTGCTGGCCATGTTCTGCCTCACAAGCTAGCTGTCTAGCCCGTTGAGCTAAACCAGTCAATGGTTTATGGAGTCAATGTAAGGTTCTGAAAGGACCTGGAAGGGTAGGGATCTGAGAGTCCGAGAGTCCATCAATGAAGCGGATGGGTTTTCACGGCAATCGGTAATGGTTTTGTGTACTTTAATTCGGGAATTTTTTATTGAATTAGAATTGCCGTGGTGGATTCAAACCCAGACTCCCAGAACATTAGCGCTGGGTAGTTGGATTGCTAGCCCAGTGACAATGCCACTACACCAGCACCTATGTTGCAGGGGTTTCCTGGGACAGTGCCAATCTCTGCAGGAGGGACCCAAGCATTGAAAGGTATGAAAACCACCCTGTTAATCCACAAAAGCACAGGGTGGAAGCAATTACCAACATGCTGTTCAGGAGCAAAAACATTTTTGCAGTTAAGCCCAGAGTTAGTGCTTTCCTACCACTCAAAGTGGTTGAAAAGCAAAGGAAACATTCTACAAAAGTAATTAACGGCTCAGTGTTTTGCAAAGGACAGAAAAAAACGAACTGATTCAAACCATCTTTTTTTTTTATTTTACCTCTACGAGTGCTGAAGGTTTGAATCAGAGAATCGCTTCAGTGCAGAAGGAGGCCATTTGGCCCATCGGGTCAGCACCGACCCTGCGGAAGAGGACTTCACTACCCCGTCCCATTAACCCCTTAATCCGACCTACACATCTTTTTTTGGAAACTAAGGGGCCATTTAGCACGGCCAATCCTCCCAACCTGCATATCTTTCGACTGTGGGAGGAAACCGGAGCACCCGGAGGAAATCCACGCAGACACGGGGGAGACAGTGCAAACTCCACACCGACAGTCACCCGAGGGTGGAATTGAACCCGGGTCCCTGGTGCTGTGAGGCAGCAGTGCTAACCACTGTGCCATCGTGCTGCCCGTAAAGGCTACATTATATTACTAATAGCCTGTTGCTCACTCTCATTTTACTTTTCCCCTTCTCTGCTTTTGTCACCTGATTCTGCCCTCTTGTGGTTGCCTCCTCCATAGCTGGAAACCCACTCCAGACGCTCGATGCCAGACGCTCTGAGTCAGGAGGATGTGGGTTCAAGTCCCCACTCTGCAACACAAAAATCTCAGCCCTGACACTCCCCCAGTGCACTCCCCCAGCTCAGGGCGGAGAGGGTACGCTGTGTTAGACCAATGCCCTCCCAGGTGGAAGATCCCATGGGACCATATTTGAAAAAGATCAGCCTCTCGACCAACATAACGACAGCGGATTATCTGTTCATCGTCCCATTGCTGTCTGTGGGAGCTTGCTGTGTACAACCTGACTGCCGCCTTACCAATAATACAATGGTGATAACATTGTAAAATAATCTTCATCGTTCGTAAAGCACTTAGGAATACCCTGAGCACATTAAAGACACAATATACATCAGCCTTTCTTTCTTCATTATCTTTCTTGCATGGGGGAGGCATGATAGTGAGGGTCAGAGGTCACTTGATGATTACAGACATAACCTTTGGTCCTTATCCCGTAGCTGTGCCTGTACCCTTTCTCTGAAGAGCCACTGAATTGAGTTTATTGTCCTCTCTCTAGCTCAGTGACACGGACCAAATGTGCCACTTCTACAAAGGTGAAGTGCTGCAGGTGCTGGAACTCTGGAGCAGAGGAAATAGGGGCAGGAGTCGCCCATTCGGCCCTCAAGCCGGTTCAGCGATGCAATCGCGGCCGATCTTCAACTCTGCTCTTCTGCCGGCTCCTCGTTCCCGAAGAAACCAGAAACCTCTCTCTCTCTGTCTCAATCTTAAATATACTCAACGATGGAGCATCCCGCAACCCTCTGGGATTGAGAAGTCCAAGGAATTTCTCTTGAGTGAAGACGCCCTCATCTGAGTCCCTAACCCGGACTCTCAGATCCCTACCCTTCCAGGTCCTTTCAGAACCTTACATTTTTCAATGAGATCGCCTCTCATCAATCTAACCTCCGGAGAGTATAGGCCCAATTCAATGATCGGAAAATAGTCCACAGAACCATAGAAAAGTTGCGACGCAGAAGGAGGCCATTCAGCCCATCGAGTCTGCACCGACCCACTCAAGCCCTCACTTCCACCCTATCCCCGTAACCCAATAACCCCTCCGCACATTTTTGGTCACTAAGGACAATTTATCATGGCCAATCCACCTAACCGGCACGTCTTTGGACTCCCTGGTTTTGCGGCAGTGAGATTTCTAATTGAATCCCGGGGCAAATGTTCTTTCCCATTCTTCCGATCGCATCCCATTTCACAAAGGATCTCCCTTCTCTTCCTTGGACATCCTGGAAGGTGAAGACTACACAACAGGGCTCAAATGAATCTCTGCACAGCCTAGCCCCCCCCCCCCCCACCCCCCCTTCACCCCGGGACAAATGGGAATGGTCAATGGGGCCCCCCGCTTGCCAATAATTATTTGTATCTCCTTCCCAATCAGGAGAGATATGCCAAACCCGACATCGCTACATAGAGCCCAAATTGAAAGAACTGTGCCCCCCACGCGGAAATAAATTAATTCCCGTCACAATCCACTCCCCCCCCCCTCCCTCTCCTCCTTGATGGTTAAAACTGTCCGCTTGTGTTCACAGAATCAAGAATCAGCGGAGAGAATCGATGGCAGGCAGAGCGGTCATTCATCTTCTCTCTTGTGCCATCTGTGATTACCTCGCTCATCATAAAAATTCCCAGTGACAGGCTTCGCGAAGTCGAGGCATTGGAAGAGTTCCCAATTAAAGGGCTTCCTGGCAGAAAATTAGATTTTATTTTTATTTTCCTCTGCCGTCTAAATGCAAGAGGTTTCCGCAGCTGGCCAGCATTACTGATCATGCTCCCCCCTGCTGGCATAAAGTGCAATTGGATTTGTTTTGTAAGATGTCCATTTTTACCTCACGAATGGTTTCGATCGGTCATTGGTGACGGTAGGTTTAAGCTTCACAGTGGCGAAAGGATTGGTTCCCCTGAGAGAGAGAGAGAGAGACGGAGAGAGAGGTTTAAATAAAAAGGCAAGCAAGAATTAGCCACCGTTCCCTTTCTCACCCCCTTCTTCTAAATGTCATAAGAGCGTCAGGAGTTGGAGCAGACGTACGCCACCCGCCACGACATGGCCGTTAAATTCCACCCCGTGATTGTGGCCTGCTCCCCGTAACCCCTGACCCCGTAACCCCCTTATCGATCAAAAACCTGCCTAACTCAGCCACGGCCACATTCCATCATCCCCTGCAACCTCTCTGTTCCGCGGAGGAGGAGAATGCCAAGACCAACAGAGAGAAGGAAATCCTCCTCAAATCCGTCTTAAGAGGGGTGACCCCTTCAGCCTGTGATAGGCAACCTCGGCTAGAGAGTGGGCCCCATGATAGGCCTTCCTTCATCTCAGGGGGCCGCAAGATTGAAATCGGGGCTCGTTCACTAACCGTGACCCCGTGAATAAGATTAAATACCTTTAATACACGCCGAATATTTCATAACGAGTTACAGAAAATCCTTAATCATTTATATATCAATCGAACTATCATCAACTTCAAATGGTAAAAACAAAAGGAATATTGACACTTTGGACACAGAGGGAGCGCATGGCTCTCACGGTCAATGTTGGGAGCAATCAGCAGGCTCCACACTTCACTCGCTCTTGCTTTACGCGCAAATCACTTCAGCCATACCGGCAGGAAAAAAAACCATGACGGAAATCAGCGGAATGTGGTGATCCTGCACGTGGGCAACGGTCAAAGAAATGTCTCGTGGGCCGCACTCGGAACCCAGATGGGCCGCACGCATGTGGCCCCCGAGCCGCAAGTTGCCCCAACACTGCCTCAAACTACTCTCCACCAATTATATAGCACTGGTCGAGATACGGGGTTGTCAACCCTGATTGGACATGTTCTACAGCCCTGTGGCGGTGAGGGGTAGGGGGCTGTAAAATGCAGTGAGCCACTGGAGACTCCATTGACTTCGGCAGGTACGGAAGATCCCACCGGTGGGAGGGGCCAGAAAATTCCGCCCTGGAGATTACATCACATGATTTCCTGCTTCCCATTGCCCTAGCCCAACACTCTGGCCGCTGGTCACCTGGCTTGCAACACACTGTGATGAATATAAGAAATTGCCATATTTTATATCTTAGACGTTTTGCAGTAATGCTATTAAAACCTGGGTTGAGCTGCGTACAGACAATATGACTGCTAGAGTTGTGTTTAAGGTGTTGTAAGAGTGAGGTAATCATTGATTTGCAGGTGAAGTGTTCTGTCAACAGATCTTGTGAACCATTTACTTGTTTTCAGGTAGGTGGCTAATGGAATATTGATTACATTTGGAGGATACCTGGGGTGTAGATAGTTTATGAGGGGTATTGTGTCCTGGCTAAACAAGTCAAGGAACATCTTGCAAAAAGAAAAAAAATGCCTTATGTTTTGGGTACAGATGACGTAGTTAATGAGAGGAGCCAGGTCTGTCTGAAAAGTCAGTTGGTCCTAGAACCCTCAGAAGTGTTTCATTTTGGTCCTGAAACTTTCTCTCTCCAAAGTTTCTCCACAGAGAAGCAAGTAGAAAACTGATTATTAACTTTATTCATGAGTGGCATTTGAAATATATTGGTTTGCTTAATTGGAATATAGTGGCAGATTTAGGAAGGAAGTTAAGGCTTCCTCTTTTACTCAAGAACTCTTCTAACTGTTAACTGTAAATCTACTTCTTTGTTGCTAATGTAGTTAATGCTGCAATTTAATTAAAGTTTGTTTTAACACAAAAGGTACCTATTGGTCACCATAATCAGTCCTGTGAGACAGTTTCTCACATTGCAAATTGTTGAGTTCCCGTCCGGGATCCTAAAAACGCCGGCCTCCCACACCAATCAGAAAGTGAGCACACCCTTCCTTCATCAAATGGATAACACTTGACTTTCAATCAAACAGCCTTCTTCCTCGTGACCAACGTTTAATAATAATAATCGCTTATTGTCACAAGTAGGCTTCAATTAAGTTACTGTGAAAAGTCCCTAGTTGCCACATTCTGGCACCCTTTCGGGGAGGCCGGTGCGGGAATTGAACCCGTGCTGCTGGCATTGTTCTGCATTACAAGCTAGCTATTTAGCCCACTGTGCTAAACCAGCCCCAACAACAGCAAAATCAAAAGTGCGCACAGATCGATTTCTTTGTGAGATGGTTTAATTCCTGGAGGTCTCTAGGACAGACCTGGCAAGGGAGAGGGTTGGCTGGTGACCCCAGACTTATTGACAGAACACATGGGACATGCACAGGAAGTGTACCTGAAAGAGATGCACAGTAAATACATTTTGTCAAGCATTATTCAAATCATGCCCAGACTCTGGAGATTGGCTGGATTATAAATACATCTCACCGTGGGAAGAGCTCCGGCTGCGAATCAGCGCCACTTAAGACCTAAGAAGACAAGAAGGAATCTGAGGTTATGATTGTTCATTAAAGAATAAGATGTTGTGTTGCATTTAGTTGAAACCCTCAGTGACAGACAGATACACACATGCGTGTTTTTGAAAGAAAATCATATATCCATGCTTATTAAAAGTTTTCTGAGCTGTGAATTTCACTCAAAGACACGAGTAGAAGCAAACTTAGGTTTTAATCAGCTGAGAACAGAGCCTGCCTGCGACTAGTACAATACTGTGGACCGCCTACAGATCAACTGCTCTTTATACTTCCTTTCAAGGGAAGGAGCCATGGGCGGAACCCCAACATATCCCCCTGTGGGTGAAGCCACACGATGGCCCATAGGTGGAGCCCACAAGGTCAACAACTTAACATAGCTGTAACACAATGGCAGAACATGATACTAATACACTGGTGAATTACTAGTACTATACATTCACCACAGAATTATTTGAAGGGGAGGCTATCTCACACCAAGATCTCTAAAACCCTGTCACGGTGACTATCATCAAATCTGATCTGGCCCGTAACCTGCATTCGCGTATATCAAACATTCCGCAGAAATAAAACTTCAAGATTGTATGCGGCGAAGAATTATGGAGAGTTAATTATGCATGGGTCCAATTTAGAATGTAGATTGTGCAATATATCAACTTTTAGGCGAGGTTCGATCATGCACTCTCTCCACCACTGACGCACAGCGGCAGCCGTGTGTACCATCTACAAGATTCACTGCAGCAACTCACCAAGGCTCCTTCGACAGCACCTTCCAACCCCACGACCGTTGTCGCCTAGAAAGACAAGGGCAACAGACACGGGAACACCACCACCTGCAAGTTCCCCTCCGAGCCACACACCAGCCTGACTTGGAAATATCTCCGCTCATTCCTCATAGAAAATGCCATGGAAAGTCAAAGGTTACGGTGTTCTGTTCACAATTACCACACCAAACTTGAGAACAGTGTAGAAGGTCAACTCGCCCCAGCGGCAAGTCTTTGATGTGTGTCACAGGAGGTGGGCGTCGCTGGTCAGGTCAGAATTTATGGCCCATCCCTAATTGCCCCTTGAGCAGTCTTGTGGAACAGGTACAATCCACGTGCTGTAGGTACACCCCTGGTGCTGTTAGGGAGGGAGTTCCAGGATTTTGACCCAGCGATAGTGAAGGAACAGCCAATACATTTCCAAGTCAGGATGGTGACTGACTTTGGGGAACCTCCAGGTGGTGGTGTTCCCCATGCCCTTGTCCTTCTAGATGGCAGTGGTCGGGGTCCAGGAAGGTTCTGTCTAAGGAGCCTTGCTGAGTTGCTGCAACACATCTTGTAGATGGTCCGCACGGCTGCCAACGTGCGTTGCTGGTGGAGGAAGTGAATGTTTGTGGATGGGGTGCCAATCAAGCTGCTTTTCCTTGGATGGTGTTGAGCTTCTTGAGTGTTGTTGGAGCTGCACTCATCCAGGCAAATGGAGAGTATTCCATCCCACTCCTGACTTGTGCCTTGTAGATGGTGGACTTACTCATCACAGAATTCCCAGCCTCTAGCCTGCTTTAGTAGTTTATATGGTTGGTCCTCTGGTCAATGGTAACCCCCAGAATGTTGATAGAGGATTCTGCGATGGTCACGCCATTGAATGTAGGAATCCCATTGAAACCCACTCTGGTGACTTGAACACTGGGTCAAAATCCGGGAATGCCCTCTCTAACAGCACTGTGGGAGTACCTGCACCATGCGGACTGCAGCGGATCAAGAAGGCAGCTCACCACCACCTTCTCAAGGGAAATTAGTAATGGGCAACAAATGTTGGCCTAGCCAGCGATGCCCACATCCAATGAAAGCACAAAAGAAAGAGTCAACGGGCCCTCTAGCGCAGTTCTGAGGGAGGGCAGCACTGTTGGAGGGGAGATTCAAATATCTCTCAGGTGGACATGAAGGATTTGGGCACGGGATTTTATCATGGCCAATATTAATCCCTCAACCAATGTGATTAAAAAGAATCAATAATCTGGATGGTGTATGTGGGACCTTGCATGGTTCAACTAGACGGCTTTGCTTCCTACATCGCAACAACGTTTAGACTTGAAAAGTGCTTCATTGCGAATGAAGTAGTTCGGGGGCATCCTGAGGTAATGACAGGGTCTGTAAATCTTGGCACTGTAATAATAACGTCTGCACAACAGCAGCTCAGATATTCACAATAGTGAAATACATTAGCGGCATCAAAGATGCTGAGGATTAAACCCCCGATCGTGAGGAGGTGGTTTTACTTAAAGTCCAGTCATGAGGATAAGGCCAGGGTATTATGGGCTCACACACAGCATGGCTTCCCCCCCCCCCCCCCCCCCCCCCAACCCCTCCTTCCCTCCCCAACACCCGGCGGATGTGAGAGTGGGGGGGGGAGCCATTTCAATTTACTTCAGCGGGATGGTAATATCCCCCCCCCCCCCACCGCCCCTCCAACCCAGGGTGGGTGGGGCATTAAAATTCTGGTCTATAAGACAGCAGCTGGACTAATTTCCGCTGAGAGAGATTTGGGTGCAGGCACTACACGGCAAATAACACCCCCCCATCCCCACTCCCCTTCCCCCCCCCCACCCCACCCCCCCTCCCCCCCCCCCTTCCCTCCCACCACCAGCACCATTGGGAACAATGCCAGCACACAACATTGGGCGGCACGGTAGCACAGTTGCTTCACAGCTCCAGGGTCCCAGGTTCGATTCCCGGCTTGGTTCACTGTCTGTGTGGAGTCTGCACGTCCTCCCTCTGTGTGCGTGGGTTTCCTCCGGGTGCTCCGGTTTCCTCCCACGGTCCAAAGATGTGCAGGTTAGGCCGATTGGCCATGCTAAATTGCCCTTAGGTTAGGTAGGGTTGCTGGGTTACGGGATAGGGTGGAGGTGTGGGCTTAATTGGGGTGCTCTTTCCAAGAGCTGGTGCAGACTCAATGGGCCTCCTTCTGCACTGTAAATTCTATGATTCTATGACTTAAAAACAATTGTCCAGAAGGTTCCTGCCTCTGCCAGTGAAAGATATGTATGCGCCCCCCTCCCCCCTCCACTTCCCCGTCTGCTGCACAACTCATTAAAGAATGAGAGGAGGTGGGGGAGGGGTCAGCATGGGAGCGTATGGAGGCACCAGTTTGGGGGTATTGGTAGCTGCACCTCTGCCGTTCCTGACGGCACGGTACTCCACCAGTCCAGGGTGGTGGCGGCCCTGAGAGTTTGGGGCCAGTGGAGGCGGCATGTGGGAGCAGTGGGAGCCTCGGTTTGGGCCCCAATCTGTGATAATCACCGGTTTGCCCCGGGGTGTATGGATGGGGGGGGTCCGGTTATGGCGGAGAGCGGAGATTGAGAGGATGTGGGATATGTTTATCGAGGGGAGATTTCTGAGTATGAGGGCGTTGGAGGAGAAGTTTGGGTCGGCGAGGGGAAACAAATTCAGGTATCTGCAGGTGCGGGACTTCCTTCGTAAACAGGTGTCAACCTTCCCGCTCCTACCGCTAATGGGAATTCAGGACAGGGTAGTTTCCAGAGGGTGGGTGGGGGAGGGGAGGGTCTCAGACATCTATAAGGAGCTTATGGGGTCGGAGGAGACGCAGACCGAGGAGCTGAAGCGCAAGTGGGAGGAGGAGCTGGGAGGAGAGATAGAGAATGGTCTATGGGCAGACGTGTTGAGTAGAGTCAATGCGTCCCCAACTTTGCCAGGCTCAGCCTGATACAGTTTAAGGTTGTGCATCGGGCTCACATGACAGTGGCCCGGATGAGCAAATTCTTTGGGGTGGAAGACGGGTGCATAAAATATGCGGAGGACCAGCGAACCATGTCCACATGTTCTGGGCGTGTCCGAAGCTTAGGGGATTTTGGCAGGGGTTTGCGGATGTCATGCCAACAGTGTTAAAAACAAGGGTGGCGCTGAGTCCAGAGGTGGCGATTTTCGGGGTGTCGGAAGACCCGGGAATCCAGGAGGAGAAAGAGGCAGACGTTCTGGCCTTTGCTTCCCTGGTAGCCCGGAGACGGATACTATTAGCCTGGAGGGACTCAAAGCCCCCGAAGTCGGAGGCCTGGCTATCGGACATGGCTAGCTTTCTCTGTTTGGAGAAAATCAAGTTCGCCTTGAGAGGGTCACTGTTAGGGTTCACCCGGAGGTGGCAACCGTTCATCGACTTCTTTGCGGGAAATTAATCGTCAGCAGATGGGGGGAGGGGAGTCGTTTCGATTAGAGTAGCACGGTAATAAGGGTGGGACCTGTTCGAGAGGTAAATGGCTTTTGCACTATGTTTATGGTTTCATGTATATTGTTTATTTTGTTGTTGTTACTATACCAAAAATACCTCAATAAAATGTTTATTAAAAAAAAAGAATGAGGAAAAAGCCGCATGATTAGCCATGTGTAAGGAATACGCTTGACGTCTTTCTCAAAGCTGAACACAGTGATGGGGAACTAGGCCGAATCTGTTCTTCATCTTCCACAATGCAATAGCGCCACCTGCTGTCATCTCTTTCCTTCACCTTTCAAAGGGTGTGAGTATTTACTTCCCAGGCAGTCCTCACCTTTACGACGTTCCAATCACGACGGGCAGCACTTAACGCCGATTATAAATTGACACCCCATTTTGGCTGGTCGGCACGCTATAGGAAGGTCGTGACTGCACTGGAGGGGGTGCAGAGGAGATTCTCCAGGCTGTTGCCCTGGGCTGGAGCGTTTCGGCTATGGAGAGAGGCCGGGGTTGTTTTCCTGAGGGAAGAGAAGGCTGAGGGAGGACATGTTCGAGGTGGACACAATTATGAGGGACAGAGGGTAGATTGGGAGAAACCTTTCCGCTTAATAGAGAGGCCAATAGCCCGGGGGCATAGATTTAAGGTCGGCGGCAGGAGATTCAGAGAGGATTTGAGGGAAAATATTTTGACCCAGAGGGTTGTGGAAATCTGGAACTCGCTGCCCAGAAGGGTGGGAGGTACGGGAACCCTCACAACATTTAAGAAGCATTTAGACAAGCACTTGAGACGCCAGAGCACACAACGCTACGGACCAAGTGCTGGGAACTGGGAGTAGGATAGGTGCTTGCAGGCCGGCTCAAACACGACGGGCTGAAGGGCCTCTTTCTGTGCTGTAAAACTACTCTACTACTCTGCAACATCAGTTTCGACTTTACAACGCCACGCCAGCACGTTCATAGGGGTGCATTGGCTTTCTGTGCCATGCAAATGTATGACTGGGCAGGTCAAACCCTCTTTATTAGGTTGGAGTGTTTTATTCCACTAAATATTATTGCCGGGGGGGGGGGGCAACAGTGGTTAGCATAGCTGCCTCACGCCGCACCGAGGTCCCAGGTTCGATCCCGGTTCTGGGTCACTGTCCGTGTGGAGTTTGCACATTCTCCCCGTGTCTGCGTGGGTTTTGCCCCCACAGGGCAGCACGGTAGCATTGTGGATAGCACAATCGCTTCACAGCTCCAGGGTCCCAGGTTCGATTCCCAGCTTGGGTCACTGTCTGTGCGGAGTCTGCACATCTTCCCCGTGTGTGCGTGGGTTTCCTCCGGGTGCTCCGGTTTCCTCCCACAGTCACAAAGATGTGCGGGTTAGGTGGATTGGCCATGATAAATTGACCTTCGTGTCCAAAATTGCCCTTGGGGTTACTGGGTTATGGGGATAGTGTGGAGGCGTTGACCTTGGGTAGGGTGCTCTTTCCAAGAGCCGGTGCAGACTCGATGGGCCGAATGGCCTCCTTCTGCACTGTAAATTCTATGATAATCAGCCCAAAAATGTGAGGAGCAATTGGAAGAAATGAATTGGGCACTCTAAATTTTTTTTTAATGTTGTTGCTGAAACTGTCGCGATTTTAAAGCATTTATATACTAATGTTATATTCAATAAGTGCTCAGACTCACAGAGTTTCAAGGTTAAACAGGTTACTGACAGTGATCAAATGGCTTCCCTATATCCTCCATAAGAACCGAGGAACTTGTGCTAAGGCGTGCAGTCATCATTAGTCGCCTCGGCGACCTGACTGGGCATTTATCACCCTCGGGCATCCATGAGGATTCCCAGCCTTGGATCAGGGACCAATCCCCCATTGTCCTGATGGGAAAATCGGTTACAACTTTGTTTCGACTTCCGATGTGGATTTCGGGGACCAATTGTGCTGTGAGTGCGGGGGCTGTCTGTATTGCTCTGGCCGAGATGCTCCATCCCTTGAACAGTTGCTGTAACGCCACGGGACAATGTACAATGCTCAGGGCAGGAACATAAGGAGAAACACACGGCACGAGAATATTTTCAACCACACTCAAACAAAGCCTTACAAATGGCTCATTCAATCGTGCATGGGATCAGGCTCAAATCCTTGAGGCTAAAATTGAGAAGCTGTCTTATCTTTAAGTAGTACGACACTCAGGGGGAAAGACAGGGAGAGAGAGTGGAGCCTCACAGATCACGTCAGGCGTACATGCACAGTGTCAGAGGAAAGGCCAAAGTCATCAGGTTAAACAATTTACATTAACCCTCTCTCACGTCATAATTGCAGCTGCTCACCATTTATAAGGGAGCCCCTACAGTGCAGAAGGAGGCCGTTTGGCACCCGACCCTTCGAAAGACCACCCTACCTTGCCCAGTGAAGCAGTTGAGGCTCCCTCATTAAATGTTTTAAAGATAAAGATAGATCGTTTTTTGAAGAATGAAGGGATTAAGGTTATGGTGTTCGGGCCGAAAAGTGGAGCTGAGTCCACAAAAGATCAGCCATGATCTCATTGAATGGCGGAGCAGGCTCGAGGGGCCAGATGGCCGACTCCTGCTCCTGGTTCTGATGTATCAAGGCCCAATTTCCCACCCTATCCCAGTAACCCCACCCAACCTTTGGACACTCTGGGGCAATTTAGCACGGTCAATCCACCTAACCTGCACATCCTTGGACTGTGGGAGGAAACCGGAGGAAGCCCACGCAGACACGGGGAGAACGTGCAGACTCCACACAAAACCTTTGGTGTCCCAAACAGTTTCAAAATAAGTGATGGAGTCTTCAAGCATCAACAAGCACTATCTACTTGACTACAGAGAGATACCTTGGAGCCCATTAACCCACGCCTTTCCAAATTTCAACATCTATGTAGATTCCGCAGCAATAAGTTTCAACATGCACCCACCAACCCAGGAGGGTGAAATGAGTGTTTGGAAGCTTAACACAAGCTAACACTGATAGCAGGCTTGTGCGCGGTCGACAGATTCAGGCCATCAATCACCCTCTGAATTAAGAACATAAGAACTAGGAGCAGGAGTAGGCCATCTGGCCCCTCGAGCCTGCTCCGCCATTCAATGAGATCATGGCTGATCTTTTGTGGACTCAGCTCCACTTTCCCGCCCAAACACCATAACCCTTTATTCCCTTATTCTTCAAAAATAGGGGCTGGTTTAGCACATTGGGCTAAATAGTTGGCTTGTAATGCAGAACAAGGCCAGCAGCACGGTTGAATTCCCGTACCGGCCTCCCCGAACAGGCACCGGAATGTGGCGACTCGGGGCTTTTCACAGTAACTCCATTGAAGCCTACTTGTGACAATAAGCTATTATTATTAAAAACTATCTATCTTTATCTTGAAAACATTTAATGAAGGAGCCTCAACTGCTTCACTGGGCAGGGAATTCCATAGATTCACAACCCTTTGGGTGAAGAAGTTCCTCCTAAACTCAGTCCTAAATCTACTTTCCCTTACTTTGAGGCTATGCCCCCTAGTTCTGCTTTCACCCAGCAGTGGAAACAACCTCCCTACTTCTATCCTATCCCCTTCATAATTTTATATGTCTCTATAAGATCCCCCCCCCCCCCCCCCCCCCCCCCCCCCCCCCCCCCCACCGCATCCTTCTAACTTCCAACCATCTCCATTAAAATTGATGCCTGATCTCGGCTGAAGTGTCAGATAGGGAATGGCCGAAGCCAGGAAACGACAATACCCCAAAGTGGAGGAGAATGGAGTGCTCGACCACCGGTGGCGGAGGACTTGGTACTGGAGGAGGAGCATGTGTAGAGGTCGCATTTCAGTGGAGAGAAGAGAATAACTTAATAAATGCAAAATGCACCAACCTGATAGCCCAAGAACAAGTACCTTGCGAGCTCTTGTCTGCCATTCGTTCTACGAATTTCAGCGGCAGACTTTATTCACCCTTGCTCTCCCCTGGTGAACCCCCAACTTTCTTTGTCCCACCAGCTGTCCTGTCTGAGCTCTCCAATTTCCTGCCCTAATAGATAAGGTGATGGCTGGCTTGGACATGATGGGCCGAAGGGCCTCTTTCTGTGCTGGAAGCATGTCTAACCTTCCCTCTTTGACCAAACTTTCATTCAGTCGTCCCTTTCTCTGGCTCGGTGTCAAATAGCGTCTCGTAACACTCCTGTGAGGTGCTCTGAGAACACTGCTTTTTATTAAAATTCATATGGGCATCGTTATTGCCCATCCCTAATTGTCCTTGAACCGAGTATCCATTTCCAGAGGGGCATTTGAGAGTCAATCACATTGCTGTGAGGTCTAGAGTCATATGTCGGCCAGACCGGGTAAGGACGGCAGATTTCCTTCCTGAAGGGGAGCACGGTAGCACAGTGGTTACCACAGTTGCTTCACACCTCCAGTGTCCCGGGTTCGATTCCCGGCTTGGGTCACTGCCTGTGCGGAGTCTGCACGTTCTCCCCGTGTCTGCGTGGGTTTCCTCCGGGTGCTCCGGTTTCCTACCACAGTCCAAAGACGTGCAGGTTAGGCGGATTGGCCCATGCTAAAATTGCTCTTGGTGTCCACAAAAGGTTGGGTGGGGTTACAGGGATAGGGTGGAGGTGTGGGGCTTAAGTTGGGGTGCTCTGTCCAAGGGCCGGCGCAGACTCGATGGGCCGAATAGCCTCCTTCTGAACTGTAAATCCTATGATTCTAAAGGACAGTAGCAAACCAGATGTGTCGATATGACAATCGACAATGGGTTTCATGGTCACCGTTAAGACTTGCTGCTTCTTACGAAATTTGAATTTCACCATCTCCCGTGGCGGGATTCGATCCCGGGTCCCCGGAGCACTACCCTGGGCCTCTGGATTACTGGAAGAGTGACGAAACCACTACGCCACCCTCTTCCCGAATTACATGCAAGTTTTTAAAACAATTTACGGACTGGCTCCTAATAAAAAGTGCACGATGGGCCTGAGACATCTGCGGCTATGCGATGGGCCATTTGAACTGCGCAGGGTGGGAGAGGGTTAAGCATTGCAAGCAGTGGGGGGGTCAAACAGTCATGCGTCCTTACAGAGTATCCCCACGTTTAGCAGAATGAGGTGCTGCCCTTCAGCCACCAGAAATCTGGCTGCGAGGTCGTATCCAGGAGAATCGAGGCAAATTTCCTCTGCGGGTGGAGGGGGGGGGGGGGGGGGTGGAGAAGAACGCAAGTCAAAATGATCCAATTCGCGGGCTTCAGTGGGGGGACACTGTCCCGTCACTATAGCAGGACAGAGGTGGGCTCGCAAACACAATGGACAAGTTCTCAATCGCCTCACTTGTTCCGCCTTTTGACCAAGATTTATGAACCCGAGACTTGGTTACTGGGTGAGAATGGATTGTTCTTTCCTGAGGGTGGCTGGAGAGAGGTGGAAGGGAAGGAAGTACCCCCCCCCCCCCCCCAGAAACCCTGGCCTCAGGAAGCACATCCGCCGTCCGCTGATCAGACTACAACATAACCAAGCGATACGTGGGAGGCCCCACCACCTGGAGGTTCCCCTCCAATTCGCTCCCCGTCCTGACTTGGAAATACATTGGCGTTCCTTCATTGTCGCTGGGCCCATATCCTGGAATTCCCACCCTAACGGCACGGTGGGTGTGCCTACACCCACCTCAGGGACCGCAGCGGGTTCAAGAAGGCGGCTCACCACCACCTCCTCGAGGACAACTAAGGATGGGCAATGAAGGCTGGCCTAGCCAGCGATGCTGACATCCTGTAAAATAAAAAAAGTACAGAGCTGGATTCTTCAGCCGTGTCCGCCGCAAGATTGGCACGGGCGATGTAAAGGCCCATTGGCATCGAGCGGGAGTTTTCCAGTCGCTGGGGAGGCGCGGCTGAAGAATCCCGCCCACAGACTTTAAAATATCGACAGGGAAAGAGGATGATGATGGATCTGTGAAGCTGCACTCCCCGAGGCATCTTAGGTTGAGCAAACCACTTTACTTACAAGGTTGTTTCTTTAGCTGCGTGCTGCAAGCTCGTCCATTGTACACACCTCCCTGACCCGGAAGTCTCCCTTCCCCTAGGGAGATTTCCCCGGGCTAGGTGTGGACTGATTGTTCAATCCATGCGACCCTTACTCAGTAAGGTCTGAGGGCAGCACGGTGGCGCAGTGGTTAGCACTGCAGTCTCACGCCGCCGAGGTCCCAGGTTCGATCACGGCTCTGGGTCACTGTCCGTGTGGTGTTTGCACATTTCCCCCCCCCCCCCCTCCCAGTGTTTGCGTGGGTTTCGCCACCACAACCCAAAGATGTGCAGGGTAGATGGATTGAACACGCTAAAATTGCCCCTTAATTGGAAAAAAATAATTGGGTACTCTAGATTTATATTTTAAAAATAAGGCTGGTCTGAAAATGACAATCCCCCCGCCCCCCTCACAGCATCAAACAAATCCCTGCCGGCTTTTCAAGTAGGATGTAAAGTTGGAAAAGAAACCAGCTTTGGCCTCTGATGCACGATCAATTGCAGAAAAGACTCAGATTGGTACAACTGTGGCTTTATTGCAGTCAGATGCGTGGCCTCCTGCTGCAGCTGGTGAAATGGCAGCACAGTGGTTCACCACAGCCTCAAGTGCGGAACAAGACTTGGTACCGCGGGCAACCAGGTCTTAAGGGGGAAGTTGCAAGATAATCGCAAGATCATACACCTCTCAGTTTGTGATCACATATCTGTAACATTCTGTTTATGTCAGTTCACTAGCTCATAATAGGGTCAACTTCCTGCTCCTAATGGCGAGAGACAATCCTACAGAGGGGTGTGGGTCGGAAAGTTGGAGAATACAATGCGATGGCCTTATAAATGGGCACTGGGAGCAGAGCGTTAACACTAATGTCAATTGTTGTGGACCAAAGAAAGGTTTTCTGTACTAACAACCCTGATGTATGGGCACCTGGCATTGCCTTTCAGACAACTGTGTATGGGGTTGCTGAAGGGCAGCGGCTGGAAGGGTGATGGTACAAATATCAAGGGGTCCATGGGCAAGTGTCAATACACCAGGAGGCCACCAGGTGTCAGCCTACAGCACATTCCTGACAGAATGGACATGGAGTAGGGGATCTTTGGGGAATTGTCGCTGGGAGTGACTTATGAGGTGAAACTTAAGAATCCCGACAGTGCAGGAGGACGGCCATTCGGCCCATCGAATCTACACCGACCCTCCAAAAGAGCACCCGACCTAGGCCCACTTCCCCGCCCTATCCCCCGTAACCCCAGCTAACCTGTACATCCCCGGACACTAAGGAGCAATTTATCACGCCCAATCCACCTAACCTGCACACCATTGGACTGTGGGAGGAAGCCGGAACACCCGGAGGAAACCCACGCAGACACGGGGAGAATGTAGAAACTCCACCCAGATGCTCACCCGAGGCCGGAATCGAACCCGGGTCGCTGGCGCTGCGAGGCAGCAGCGCTAACCACTGTGACACCTACTGAGGATGTTCTCATCAGAGCAAAGAAAGTTCAATTTATTTTCTTTCTGCCGGGCGAGTTATGACCCGAAGTAATGATAAAGGCGATTCAATAGAAACATTTCAAAAGGGACTTGAAAGTGAAAGAATCATGGAGCGGGAATGAGGGTGGGGGACCAACTGGATACCTGAGCGAATCCACGATTCAGGAAATAGGACAACACCATGAAGTGAGATGCATCTCAATGCATAGAACTTCACGCAACAATTAAGTCTTATTTGTGTATTAATAGTGTTTAATTGTATGCAGGTGTAATTGTATTAGCTGGTGATTCACTTGAGCTCCCATAAATAGACACATACGGACACTGTGGGTGCTGGGTTAGGAGCTGCTTGCTTGTTCTCTATCGATGTGCAAGTAAATACTTCTGAAAGTGCGTAAATATTGGCTCCAGTTCTATCCTTCATCACCTGGCTTCCTGGAGTATAACATAGAGGATGCACTGAATTTTCTTGCCATGGGAGTGCCCCTTTAAGAAATGTTTTTGTCTTATCACATGGCTTCAGTGGTATCATTGTGTGGGTGGAGCTGGGCTGTGGCTCTGGGTTTTACTTTCGCTTTGACTTTGGACTGGGTTTGAACTGCACAGGTTGAAAGAAGTGAAATGGAGTTTCTGGCTTTATTTGGATTTTGTTATTGAATTGGAACAGTTAAGGGAGACTCCATTAAGGGTTATATATGGATTACTGTAGCTGTGTGGGGTCTTTATGGTTGTAGTTGATAAAAATTCTTACTGCTGTGTGTTTATACAAATGTTAATAAAATTCTTAGAATAAATTATTTTTATTAAGAATTAAGAATATTTTTATTAAGAACCCTGTGTGCGTGGGTTTCCTCTGGGTGCTCCGGTTTCCTCCCACAGTCCAAAGATGTGCGGGTTAGGTGGATTGGCCATGCTAAATTGCCCGTAGTGTCCTAATAAAAGTAAGGTTAAGGGGGGGGTTGTTGGGTTACGGGTATAGGGTGGATACGTGGGTTTGAGTAGGGTGATCATGGCTCGGCACAACATTGAGGGCCGAAGGGCCTGTTCTGTGCTGTACTGTTCTATGTTCTATGTTCTAACTCTGTTGAATAACACCTGAAAGACAGGTTTGTGTGCTCATCCTAGCCACATTCAATAAACAGTTGGAGGTCAGGTGAACTCCATAATATTCTTTGGAGTTTTCTAAACCCTGGCCCATGGAAGAACTCCTCCTTCAACAGGAATAATGAGATTGCAGAACTCACCCTGCTCCGACCGCTCTCCGACACCGCCAGGCTGGTTGCACTGTTTCTCCTGCTGTATGTACTGGGAGGGGTTGGACTATGGCTTCTTGCGGAGGTGCCGTAAGGCAGCGGCGGTGCGGGCGGCGCATTTGCCGCGCTGTTACTGTAGTCCGCCGGCGGCAACGCGTAATCCTTCCCGTCCAACAGATCTTCGGCACTCCGGCTGCTCCGCAAAGGAAATGGCCTGCAAAAGAGAGGGAACAGCCAGCTCGTCTCCCTGTCAAAGCTTTGTGGATGGAGGCCACCCTTTTGCTAGTGACACGCTTGAGGGGGCAATCCTAGCGATTAGCATCGGTGCAAAACGGGCTGCACAGATTGATCGGCCAATTGCCTCTCAGTGTCGTTTTTCATCCAGCATTGGTCAGGACAAGTGCAAGAATGCCAAATTTCAAACAACCACAACAATTCATACTGCGGGAGAAAAGGCTGCTGCTTGGTTGGCAAGTTGACTCTGATTGGCTGGCTGAGTTGCTGCCACGGAGAAAGCGACGGGGAACAGCAGGCTCCCCAAGCTCCCGGGTAATTTTAAAAAAGGCCCACCTGCTCATTTAGCCTCGCAAACCCCAAAATGAAATGTCGACCGTCCGATGTGATTCCACGATTCGGTCGAAAAGTTGTGTTTCGATTGGCTGAAGGTTGGATAATCAGTGGGCACAGATTTAAGGGAATTGGCAAAAGAGCATAAGGCAACGTGAGGAGGAATATCTTCTGTGCAATGGTGGCTGGATTTGGAATGCACTGCCTGCTGGGTGTAGAGATAGTAAACTTCAAAAGGGACTTAGATAACCACTTGGAGCAGAAAGTAATTGCAGGACTATGGGGAAAGAGCATGGGAGTGGGGCCACCTGCACTGTCAGAGGCGCTGTTTTTAAAGCGACTCTTCCAACTGAGGTCAACCGAAGGTTGGAGGAGTGACTCCCGAAGGTGATTAGGGAGGATCAGACGACAATCTACCTAGTGACACCCCCAATAAAATCTTAAAAATGCACGCCCGAAACCTCTCATTAAAACCTTTAAAATGTGAAGAGGATACTGACAAGTCTGAGCCTTGGTTGAGGTCTTGATTTGGGATTGGGCGTCTGTGGTCCTCTGGGAGATTTATCCTTGATTCAAGCTCCTAGTAACTACCTGGTTTACAGGTACAAACTGTCACTTAGTCAGACAGAGCTTGAATATTGCTCGCGGCACGGTAGCGTAGCAGTTTGCACTGTTGCTTCACAGCGCCAGGGACCCTGGTTCGATTCCCGCCTTGGGTCACTGTCTGTGCGGAGTCTGCATATTCTCCCCGTGTCTGCGTGGGTTTTCTCCGGGTGCTCCGGTTTCCTCCCAAAAGTCGTGCTTGTTAGGTGAATTGGACATTCTGAATTCTCCCTCAGTGTACCCGAACAGGTGCCGCAGTGTGGCGACTGGGGGGTTTTCACAGTAACTTCATTGCACTGTTAATGTAAGCCTACTTGTGACAATAATAAAGATGATTATCATTGCGGAAATTGAGAACTGTTGCGGAAGTTTTTCATCTTGCACTCATCAGAACAAATGCAACAGTGCAAAAGTTCAAATAATCTCGACAGTTTACACTCCATGATAAAAGGCTGCTGATTGGCTGGCAAGTTGGCTCTGATTGGCTGAGTTGTTGCCATGGGGAAGGCAACGGGGAACTATCAGCTCCCCAAGCTCCTGGGGAATTCAAAAAAGACATGCCTGCTCAACTAGCCCGCGTCTGCGAAACCTGAAATAGAATATCTGCAGTTCTATGTGATTTTGCAATAGGACAGCACTTGCTGGACAATCCTGAGTGTGCTAATAGCTAATAGCATTTTAAGATCGTCAGCCCAGATCCCGACCTGCCTCTTTTATGCTTGCTAGAAACAACATTCATTGATCTGCAAACAAAAGGAACATGTTCAAGCTTTGCCCCCTTCTTGAATGATCCGGGAGATTGGGTAGCCTATAGTTCCCCATTGCCTTCTACATGGCAACACGTTGGCTAATCAGAGGCGACCTGCCAACCAATTGCCACACTTTATTCCTGTAGTATAAATTATTGTGATTGTTTGAAATTTGGCATTCTTGCAATTGTGCTGTTGGGGACCAGACGAAAGGTATCGGCCACATGACTCTACTTTCAGCAATAATCTACTGGCACCATCAAGGCTTTCCATGCCCCCTGGGCACCGTGGGGACTCGCGTGCCTTATTCAAGTTTTGGTTTAATGTTTAAAGTTTAACTTGTGATTTGATTTTTGTTGAAGGCAGTGCCCCTTTAAGGAGTCGAAGCAGCTCTGCTCTTTTATCTCCTCAAAACAATTGGTTTCATATTTAGTGGGAGATGAAAGAAATGCCAAGCAGAGGAGTCAGACTTGATGCCAATCCTCGACCGAGAATATTGAATCTGTCGCCGTAAGATTAGTACATCTCTCAAATGAATATTCATTTCCCAAATGCCCACTGGCCCAGTTACCTGGCTGAAAGCTCCTGTCTCTGTATCTCTTCTTCCAGGGGCCTCACAAATGAGCAGGGGAACCAGCCCTGTCTGTAAGCACAGATATAATGTACACCATGAAAAGATCGTAGGCTAATGAAGGTCAAAAAGGAGGAACCTTTTCTCCTCCGACCTAACTCGCTATGCATGAGAGACCATTCAATGAGGTTTTACTTGCACCTCTCAGCTTACTTTCACTGAGTGTGTGTACTGAACGATTTGAATCGGTCAATATAGAATCATAGAATCCCTACGGTGCAGAAGGAGTCCATTTGGCCCATCGTGTCTGCACCTACCCTCTGAAAGAGCACCCCACCTAGAGCCACTCCCCCACCCTATCCCCGTAATCCCACCTAAGGGGCAATTTATGATGGCCAATCCACCTCACCTGCTGTGGTGGTATGAATGGGAGCACTGTCATTGGTGCAGAGCATTGGTTTCCCATTGGCTCTGGCTGGTCATGTGCCTCTCATCTGATTGGCTGGGACTAGTCATGTGACTGCTTACCAATTGGTCGAGAGGCAAGTAGACCCCGCCTCCAAGGCGGGGTATAAGTACCCAGAGTTCCCGGCGGTCGGCCTTTCTCTGTAGTCGACCACCGGGCTAACAACTAGCTGATTAAAGCCTAAGTTTGGACCTTCATCGTGCCTCGCGTCCAATTGATGGTACATCACCTGCACATCTTTGGACTGTGGGAGGAAACCGGAGCACCCGGAGGGAACCCACACACACACGGGGGAGAACGTGCAAACTCCGCACAGACAGACACCCGAGGCGGGAATCGAACCCGGGTCCCTGGCGCTGCGAGGCAGCAGTGCTGACCACTGTGCCACCGTGCTGCCCCCATAAGCTCACATGACGTGCGTCGTTAGCACTGCATTCCTCACGGACAACTCATTATATTCAAGCACGAACGCAGATGCATGCAATGGCCAGGTGAGGGCGGAAAATTGTATTTCGGTCAAATTTAAAGGGATGGAGGCAACTGAAGGGGAATGTCCAAGTAAGGGATACCTCACCATTTGAGGAGAGGCAATGCCTGACCTATTTGAAGGGAGAGACTGGGCTGAGACAGTCAGATCAACAATAGGAATATTGATCAAACAAGGTTGAGGTGTGAAAATATGCCACGGTCATGTTGGTGAGCTGCTGCTTTGGGCCAAAGTCCTCCCATGATCGATGAAAAGATCAATATTCGGCTGAAACAACAAGATGATTCTGACACTCAATAAATCCATTGATGCTTCTTTCTCCATTCCTTCATGGGATGTGGGCTTCGTTGGTTAGGCCAGCAGTTACTGCCCACCCCTGATTGCCCCCTGAGAGGATAGTGGTGTAGCCACCTGGGGTGGCCACGTCCCGATTCCAAAATGGATACTCGCAAAGAGTGCAGGGAAAAATGGACAGCACTAGAAAAACAAGCAGGTACAAGGTTTCCTGTGGATTGGAACCTGCAGAGCCCAGACAGAACTGAAACTACAAGCCATTAGCATAGTAATGAGCTATCTCCGGGGACAAAAAGAAATATTGAGACAATCGGTACCAGGATAGACTCCCCGGCGCCAGTGGAGGCTAAAACAAAGGAAGGTCAACAGTTACCTGGAGCCCGCCCAGCGATCGGGGAACGACCCCGTTATTGGAGAGAATCGATACAAACGATTGGGACATGGTCCAATTAATTGGGGCCAAGTCCAGGGTCCGCCCAGACGGGCACGAAACCCTGGGGACTATAAAGCAGAGTCCCCAAGGTCAGTTCGCTCTTCCTCTTATTTCTCCATCTTCACCTTGGCCTTTGGCTCTCAGCGACGAGAGGCCCGCCAAGCACCAGCCAAGGAAGTCTAAGGTCAACGCACGCTACGAGATAGGCGCTCCTAGCTACTATTCCATACCAGTTCGAAGGCAGCAGTATCAGAACCGGACAACGGCCATTGTTCCTCTGACTGAGTGGGCCACTCGAAGCTAAGTATAGGCTTTTAGTAGTAGTTGTAGTTTAGCGAGTAGAGTTTATGCATGAGTAATAATTGACTGTGTGTGTAAATAAATGTGCATTGATTTCAAACTTACTAACTGGTGTATTGAGTCATTGATCAGTATTCGGTTTTGAACCCTGTGGTGGTATCAGAAAGATACCTGGCGACTCTTCAGCAAAGGTAATTAAACAGAGCAAATTAAGGGAAAGCATAACGAGCAACAGTGGTGAGCCGCTTCCTTGAGCCGCTGCAGTCCTTGCTGTGTAGGTACACCCACAGTGCTGTTCGGGAGGGAGTTCTGGGATTTTGACCCAGCGACGGCGAAGGAGCGGGGCCAATATATTTACAAATCGGGACGGTGAGTGACTTGGGGGGGGAGCCTCCAGGTGGTGGCGTTCACAGGTACCTGCTGCTCTTGTCCTTCTAGATGGTCGCGGTCTTCAAATGCTGCGTACAATTCTGGTTGCCACAGTACAAGAAAGATTTGCCTGAAGATTACCGTGGCGGGAACGGTAGAACTGAGTCAGACGGTTTTACCGTTATACCAGGTGAAAGTTACTCTCTAAAGAGTTCCCTAGAAGAACTGGTAAACCTCGAAGTCCCAATCAGCGTACTCTTTATAGAACAAAGATATTCCCGTTATTAAAATGAGACAGAGAAGAAAAACTGGAGCAATTTAGTGAGCGTAGGGCCTGGGTTGCGAGGAGTGAATATATAAGTTTGTCATGTTCAGCAGTAATTAGTCCCGCTACGATCGTAAAAGTGAAAAATAATATGATAGCTCGTCTTCATATCAAATGAGAACATGCCCAGTTTCCATGATGCTCCTCACGGTGTAAACCCACCATCCCTTTAATCATTCCAGTTGCCCGTCTCTCTATCCTTTCACCCGCTACTTTACCCTTTGGAAACGGTGTTGTGGGTCGTGTCATTTAGGTCTCACAGTGGTGAGGAAAACGAGGAATTCTAATATTTTTCCGTTGGTAATACCACTCTCACGTTTCTCAATCGCTGTTTAACGGGTTGGTTGGGGGGGGGGTGATTGGAGCAATTGGATTAAGAGGCAGGGGCTACATTTTCCGGTCCTTCCCACCGATCTTCCAGCTCTGCTGAGAGTGACCCCCCCCCCCCCCAACCGCCCACCGCCCACCACCATGTGATGCTTTCCCCAGGGGCGGAGGTCTGGGGGCACGCAACGCCCGCGTAGACGTGGCAGGATCGGAAGGTTCAATGGCAGACAGCCTCTGCCGCTGGAATATATGCCCCGAGGGTGGGGAGGAGAGGGGGGGGGGGGGGGGGGTTGCCGGAAAATCCCCTCCGGAGACATTGCAAGGGTCTAGACATCAATAAAAATCTGTGAAAGAAGTGGGTTTGATAAATGTCGATGAACCGAGAGAGATAAACTTAAATAATTTACGTAAGGCAATAAAATAAGTAATTTTGAAGTGGGCTGTTTTAGTTCAAAGGGAAACATATACAGGTTGTAAAATTGTACGGAAACGAGGCAAAGATGGGGGCCGGGATTCTCCGATATAGAACATAGAACATAGAACAGTACAGCACAGAACAGGCCCTTCGGCCCTCAATGTTGTGCCGAGCCATGATCACCCCACTCAAACCCACGTATCCACCCTATACCCATAACCCAACCCCCCCTTAACCTTACTTTTATTAGGACACTACGGGCAATTTAGCATGGCCAATCCACCTAACCCGCACATCTTTGGACTGTGGGAGGAAACCGGAGCACCCGGAGGAAACCCACGCACACAGGGGGAGGACGTGCAGACTCCACACAGACAGTGACCCAGCCGGGAATCGAACCTGGGACCCTGGAGCTGTGAAGCATTTATGCTAACCATCGTGCTACCCTGCTGCCCCTAAATATCGCGGCCAAGTGTTGATGCCGGCGTCAAAACCGACGCGAGTGACACCGGCGTCAACGGGCCTCCAGGCCCAGTAATTCTCCTGTTCTTTGGGGGCTAGAACGGCGCCGGAATGCTGTGCGCTGCTCCGGCGCTGATAGCCGACCCTGCACGGGTCCGCACATGCGCGCAACGGCCGTCTATGCGCCGGCGCCCGCGCAACATGTCGGAGCCCTACAGGGGCCCGGTGCAGAGGGACATAGACCCCCCCCGAAATGAGCGCGCCCACCGATCGGTAGCCCCCGATCACGGGCCTGGCCACCATTGAGGACCCCCGCAGAGTTGGATTCCCCCCCCCATCAGGACAGCCCCCGCAGCCAGAACGCCGAGATCCCGCCAGGTGGGACCACATGTGAACCACGGCGGCGGGACTCGGCGGACATTCGGCCGGAGAATAGGCGTCCCCGCGTCGGAGTGGCGTGGCAGGATTCTCGCGCTCGGGGAATCCCGGCCGGGGAACGTTTACTTGTGGAAGTATAAGAGCTAATTGAGCAAAAGTAAGGAATTTCATCAGTTCTGAGGAAAAGGGGACTTCAGAGAAACGGCATGAAATAATAGAGGGTAAAGAGATGAAAAGGAAAGAATTAATTTAAGAAAATGCTTGTGTGAGGGGTTGGCTGTGTAGAACTCCCAGAAGACGGTGTGGAAGCTGGTAATATCTCCAAGCAGATAGTGTGGTGGCTGGTACGAGCTAAAGGAAAACGCAGCCTGGACAAGGCCAGGCCTGGAGAACCAGTTTGCTGTCACCCTCAGAGGACAGCCCAAGGGCAACAAGGCATTGTGTGATAAAGTTACTGGAATTCTATAGATTTAAAAATCTGTAAGGACTGTTGCTATCTAAGTGTAGTTTAAACTAAGATCTTCTTGGCACTGTTTTAACGTACTGTAAACTACTTAAAGCTATTCTTGTATATTGAGTTTTTTTACATTTTCTTTATTTTAATGAACATTTCTTCAATATAAAATTATCGCAAATGTTTGGAGCCGTTGGGCGGAATTCTCCGCTCCCCACGGCGAACGGCGATTCTCCGAGCCCGATGGGCCGAGCGGGCAGCCCTTCACGCCCGTTACAACATGCCAGCAACCACACCTGGTCGCTGCATTCGTGAAACGGGCGCCAGATGCCTAGGGGCCCGATTGGCGCGGGAGCACCACGACTGTACTCTTTCCCCTCCGCCGCCCGGCAAGATCAAGCCGCCACGTCTTGCCAGGTGGCTGAGGAGAAAGATGGCCACCGTGCATGCGCGGTTCGCGCCGTCTGTGCGATGAAGTCATCCACGCATGCGCGGGTTGGAACCGGCATCCCGCGCATGCGCGGATGACCTCATAAATGCGCCGTTTTGCGCGTCATTTCCGGCCGTGACCTTAAGATGGAGGCCCGCTCCTAGCCCCCCCGGGTGGGGGTGAATTAGGTGCGGGGAGCGTGCCCCGAGGCCGTCGTGAACCTCGGCCGATTTCATGACGGCCATCCCGATTTTTATCGGGAGCGGCGAATACCGCCCATAATCTCTTGTTTTCAGAAAGCCTCCTCATAATATGCAAATTGCAAAATCATTTGACAGCTGTTTCAAGTTTCCCTTTGGGATTTGGGCAACCTGGCATTTACCACCAGTCATGCCTTAACACGGTCTAATTCAGAGGGACTCTGCCCCCATTAGTACAGACTGGATTCAGTCTCGATTCTCAGAGGTGATGAGGTAGTTTGATAATGCACTGCACCATCCTATCCCTCAGGGGTTTGAAAGGAACATTTTCTCCTGACTGTATAAAACCCACGAAAGGTGTATATTACTCACTCACAATTTCGGATGTACCTCGATGATCATGCACTGACGTCAAATGTCTTCTCTGATAAACGGACGTTTGAGGGAACACATAGTTAAGCTTGTTACTAGGTGGACATCATGGGGGGGGGTGCAAAAGGCCAAAGAGAATTGCATACTTCTAAAAAGAGACGTGCTGTTGAAGTTTTTTGCCGTACACTCATCAGGACAAATGCGAGAATGCCAAATTTCAAATAATCACAACAATTTGTACCACAGGAGGGAAAGCAGTAAATTGCTGTGATCATTTGAAATCTGGCATTCTTATGTTTGTTCTGATGAGTGTGCGGCAAAAAGCTTCGGCAGCATGTCTCTCTTTTATCAACGACACTGAAGCTCCGCGCTGACAAGCGACCATTGAAATTACGTACTTGGGCGTTCCTTCCCGCTTTCCATAAAGCCAGCCATTCTTTGCCTCTGGTACCAATATCGCGATGATGTTCCCTTTTTCAAAACTTAACATGGTTTGATTGTTGCCGGCAGAATGAGAGGCGATGGCCTGGACACGAGGGCTTTTCATTGCATTTATCTTTTCTCCAAGTGAGCCGGACCTTGATAGGTGACCGTCGGAGCCTGATCCTGGGAAAAGGTAGAGCAATTGTCAGTAATGGACGTTGCTGTCTCAAAGATGTGACGGGAAATAAGTTGTGATGAGGACATAAAGAGGCTACAAAAGGACATAGATGGGTTAAGCGAGTGGGCAAAGGTCTGCCAAACAGAGTATAATGTGGGAAAATGTGAACTTTTCCATTTTGGCAGGGAATACAAAAGGAGCATTTTTCGTAGAATTTACAGTGCAGAAGGAGGCCATTCGGCCCATCGAGTCTGCACCGGCACCTGGAAAGAGCACCCTACCCAAGGTTAACACCTCCACCCCATCCCCATAACCCAGTAACCCCACCCAACACTAAGGGCAATTTTGGACACTAAGGGCAATTTATCATTTCTAATCCACTTAACCTGCACGTCTTTGGACTGTGGGAGGAAACCGGAGCACCCGGAGGAAACCCACGCACACACGGGGAGGATGTGCAGACTCCGCACAGACAGTGACCCAAGCCAGAATCGAACCTGGGACCTTGGAGCTATGAAGCGATTGTGCTATCCACAATGCTACCGTGCTGCCCGTGCTTGCCATTTTGTCACAATGGCAAGAGATTGCAGTGCTCTGAGATACAGAGGGACCTGGGTGGCCTAGTGCATGAATTGCAGCAAGCAATTCGGAAAGCTAGCAGAATGTTAGCGTTTATTGCGAGTGGAATTGAATGCACAAATAGACAGGTTATGCTTCAGTTATACAGGGCACCAATGAAACCACATCTGGAGGTGGCACATCACAGATGACCGTAGGCTGCTTTCCCCATTTGAGGGTGGAAGGGCTGGCTGGTGGTGATTTAACCTGAGGGTCACCACACCTCAGGCGAGGGGCAGGGTTCAGAAGGCGGGGCCTTCTTCCGTCCCTCTTCTGTGTATGGTATTCATCTCCTTATTTAAGGGAGGTCGTAAATGCATTGGCAAAATTTCAGAGATGGTTTACGGAACTAATGCCAGAAATGGGCGGGTTGTCTTGATGAGGAAAGGTTGGAGAGGCTGAGCTTGTATTCGCTGGAGTTTAGAAAAGTAAGAGGCGGCTTGATTGAAACACATAAGGCCCCGAGGGGTCTTGACGGGGTGGAATCTATGAAATGAAAATGAAAATCGATTATTGTCACAAGTAGGCTTCAAATGAAGTTACTGTGGAAAGCCCCTAGTCGCCACATTCTGGCACCTGTTCGGGGAGGCTGGTACGGGAATCGAACCGTGCTGCTGGCCTGCCTCGGTCTGCTTTAAAAGCCAGCGATTTAGCCCTGTGCTAAACCAGCCCCTTATCTAGAACTACGGGGTCATTGTTTAAAAATAAGGAGTCGCCCATTTAACCAGGGGCTGGTTTAGCTCATTGAGTTAAATCGCTGGCTTTTAAAGCAGACCAAGCAGGCCAGCAGCACGGTTCGATTCCCGTACCAGCCTCCCCGGACAGGCGCCGGAATGTGGCGACTAGGGGCTTTTCACAGTAACTTCATTTGAAGCTTACTCGTGACAATAAGTGATTTTCATTTTCATTTTCAACACGGAGAAGAGGAGAAATGTTTTCTCTCAGAGGATGAGTCTCTGGAACTACCTTCCTCAAAAGGCGGTGGAAGAAGAATCTATTTTTAAGGCAAAGCTGGATAGATTCTTGATTAAGAAGGCGGGGGGGGTGAAAGGTTTTCGGGGGTCGGCAGGAATGTGTAGCTGAGGTTCCAACCCGATCAGGCAGGATCTTAGAACGGGGTGAACCGAGGGGCCGAGTGGCCTCCTCCTGCTCCTAATTCATATGTCCTTACGTGTAGCCATTAATCATTGGACCACCAGCGAATTGGAACTGGATGTGAAGTTACCGATAAAGCGTGAAAGAGATAAATCGACGTAAAGAAAGAAGGATACAGGTATAGGAAGCTAGCCAACATCTTACTCATTGCGGGATTCCTTTTCTCCAGCTCCCTGTGGTTTGCGTGTGGATATGGGGTGAGTTCAGCCCCATTTAACTCGCGCCTCGATGGCTGAGGACTGGCAACATGGCTGCACCTCGAGATGCTGTCCTCATTCTGCGGGTGGAATTTTTAATAAAAAACAGAGAAGCACAAATCTGTCAGCGGGCGAAAGCCTCAGCTTGCAATCCATTTATCTTCCACAGGTTAAGCGATTCACTGTACCAGGAGGGTCCAGTTAAGCAGTATTGTAATGAGGGGGACAGGGATGGTACATCAGCCTCGTTTTCTGATTTTCGTCTGAGGCGCACTCAATTACGGCGCGAGAGCGAGGTCGGTAATCAAAGGCTTTAATATACAGAGAACAGGACAGCATTCGAGAGAAGTGTGCTCGCCACATGGAGCCTTATCCTATATACTGTTTCCTGGGGGCGTAGCCAGAGGCGGAATCCCCCAGGGTTCCAAGCCTCTTAAAGGGGGCAAGGTATTAAAGGTAAATACCGTTCATCACATCGTCTGTGGGCAGATTGGTCGGACCGGCAAAGGGGGGGGGGGGGGGGGGGGGGGGGGGGGGGGGGGGGGGGGGGGGGGGGGGGGGGGGGGGGGGGGGGGGTGAGGGGGGTGCAGGGTGTTGCATCGTACTCCAACGGCGGGATAGGAAGTGAGGGGGACTTCAGCTTGTTTGCCGTGAGCAATCACGTGGCGGCTAGCCAATGAGCTACGCATGGTCGCGGGGCATGGCCAATTGTGGGACAGGGAGGGGGCACGGAATCACCAACCCCTCAATCGCCTCATGGGAGTTGAAGGCCCAGTCACCATATTGAACGGCACTCAGAGAGGCAGCAAGTCAGCAGCATCATCCTGTCTGCCTGAGTGGATCTGGAGATAGAATTGCTGCTTCCCACTTCCCGGATGCCACACTTGGAAGCCTGGAAATGCAAATCATCACCCTCCACCCTCCCTCAGCATCCTTGACCTTCCCTCCATCACTGTGGCCTGGCCTTAGGAATTCCTCTGTCGGCCAAGGCCCCCCCCCCCCCCCCTCCAACACCCTCAGCCTGCGAGCCGTCATCTTCGACCCTCCTCCGGTCACCATTCGCCTGCCCTCAGTCACCTTTCACCTTCTCTTCATCGCGTCTGAACTCTTCCAACTCTGTCCCTCTCGTCCTCCACCGCCCTACTTAGTTCACCCAGAACGCCGCCAAACCCTGGTCCTGTTCACCCGATCCGCTAACGTGGCCGCCAAACAGGTCAGTTGCCACCTCCGCCTCGGAAAACGATAAGGAAGGGAAGTGCCCCGCTCCCGACTTGCTGATTACCGGATTGAGAGCCATTCCCGTGGAAGAGGGCCGTGGACTCGCTCTTCCGGAGGTGTTCCCAGGCGTCGCAGAGCTGGTGTGTTCTTTCCACCCCGGAACCTTGTTGTGTAGAGCCTCTTGAGCCTGAAACAGACAAGGAAGCAAAGAAATAGCGGGTGGCGGACAGCGCCCAGAAGGTTAACGGCGGAGTGGGTGCTGTTGTCTTTTGGTATTGACAATCACGTTTCATGTTGGGAAGGGAAGAGCATGAGGGCCCAATGAAGCTCCACACGGTACCATTCTCGTCTCCCCTAGAATCTCCACAGTGCAGAAGGAGGCCATTCGGCCCATCAGGTCTGCACCGACCCTCTGAAAGAGCCCCCTACCTAGGCCCACTCCCCACCCTATCCCCATAACCTCACCTAACCTTCACAGGGTTTGTGGGAGGAAATCGGAGCATCCGGAGGAAACCCACGCAGATCCGGGGAGAATGTGCAAACTCCACACAAACGGTCACCCGAGGCCGGAATTGAACCCGTGACCCTGGCGTTGTGAGGCGGCAGTGCTCACTGCTGTGCCACCGTGCTGCCATCTCAATTGCATTATCATGGTGACAGGTATAAAATACATCAGTGGTGCCAATAGTGGTGCACAGCCCAGTGCAGCACTTCTACATTTGAGCTATCCCAGAACAATGCAGACACACTAGTTTTGAAGTGTGCAACAGGTCTATTACAAGAGTTTAAATTATCTCTGCAATCACATGCTTCCAGCCCAGCTTCTAGTGGCATCTGTGGTATGTGTTTGCTTTGCTCTGGGTCAACACCCAGGCTTTACCAATCAAGCACAGTGAGCGTTGATCAGTTACCAGACTCGCATAATCAAACGCAGAACAATTGAGCCATTGAACACCACAGCACTGAAACCAGATCATCTTATTCACCCGCGGGATGGCAGCATCAGTGCCAAGGCCTGCATTTACGGTCCAACCCTCATTGCCCTTGGGAAGTTGATGGTGAGCCGCCATCTTGAATGCAACCGAATGGGTGGTCCGCCCATTTCGGAGATCATTTGAGCGTCGCGAAAGTGTGGATCTGAAGTCACGCTTAGGCCAGACTGGGTAAGGAGAGCAAATTTCCTTCCCTGAAGGAGATTAGTGACCCAGATGGGCTTTTACAACAATCTGCTAAATGCTGAATTTATGGGATTCCCCCGATGAAGGGGACAGAGTCGGGGAGGAGGAGTGGTGTGTTGGTGACACAAATATTGGTGCAGGTTACAGAACATTGCTCCGAGTACCGGATATTTTGGAGGGATGTGTTTGGGGCCCAAGAAGGTCTTCATTAGGAGCCACAAGGAACTGGCAATCTGTGTTTGATGCCAACCTTGGTGTAGAAGCTCAGGAACTGATAGGTAAGGTGGAAGTGTTTCTCAGCCAAGAACCGATAACGCCGTCTCTCTTCAGCCAGGGCTTGTTTGTAACTGTTCTTGAGAAACACTTCCATGTTGGACTCCAGGTTGTAGATCTTCTCCTGAAACAGATCACAAACACACGTGCACCATGAGAGAGCGAATCACAATCAATTTGCTCGCAGAGCCTGTTATATCACAGCCATATTCTCAAATGGGTCACCACCAAGGATTCTCATGAGGTTGAAGGGCCGACAATTTTTTTTTCTCTTCACTTACGGGATGTGGGCGTCGCTGGCCAGGCCACTCCTTTTTTTTAGAAAATATTTTATTGAAGCATTTGTAATTTTCACAGTTTACAATTTAACTCTTTAACATTCCTTAAACAACCGCGTGGGCTGACACACGCAAAAAAAAATAAAAACAACGTTCCCTACTACCCCCTCCCTATTTCCTAATTACCCGTGTACTAAGTTCCCTGTCCTTGTCTTTAGAATTTAGAACAGTACAGCACAGAACAGGCCCTTCGGCCCTCAATGTTGTGCCGAGCAATGATCGCCCTACTCAAACTCACGTATCCACCCTATACCCGTAACCCAACAACTCCCCCTTAACCTTACTTTTTAGGACACTACGGGCATTTTAGCATGGCCAATCCACCTAACCCGCACATCTTTGGACTGTAGGAGGAAACCGGAGCACCCGGAGGAAACCCACGTAGACACGGGGAGGACGTGCAGACTCCGCACAGACAGTGACCCAGCTGGGAACCGAACCTGGGACCCTGGAGCTGTGAAGCATTGATGCTAACCACCATGCTACCATGCTACCATGTCCCGGCCATGTCTACCACACTACCATGTCTCCCATTTTCCTCCTCACCCTTTTCCTCTCCCCCCCCCACCTTTTTATTGCCTATTCCTAATTGCCCCTCGAGAAGATGTTGGTGAGCTGCCTTCTTGAACTGCTGCAGTCCATGTGGTGTAGGTGCACCCACTGTGCTGTTAGGGAGGGAGATCCAGGATGTTGCCTCAGCGACAGTGAAGAAACGGCCGATGTATTTCCAAGTCAGGGGGGTGAGTGACTTGGAGGGGAACCTCCAGGTGGTCGAGTTCCCAGGTGTCTGCTGTCCTTCTAGTGGTCGTGGGTTGGAGAGGGCTGCCGAAAAGCCTTGGTGAGTTCCTGCAGTGCATCTTGTAGATGTTACACACGGCTGCTACTGTGTGTCAATGGTGGAGGGAGTGAATATTCCAATTCAGAGTGGTGAGTAGTTGGGAGGTGAACTTCCAGGTGGGGTTCCCATGTGTCTGCTGCCTTTGTCCTAGATGGTAGTGGTCACTGGTTTGAAAACTGCTGCCTAAGGAGCCTTGGTGAGTTTTAATGCATATTTTCCAATTCCATACCATACTATATGGGGCAGCATGGTAGCATGGTGGTTAGCACAGTTGCTTCACAGCTCCAGGGTCCCAGGTTCGATTCCAGGCTTGGGTCACTGTCTGTGCGGAGTCTGCACGTTCTCCCCGTGTCTGCATGGGTTTCCTCCGGGTGCTCCGGTTGCCTCCCACAGTCCAAAGGTGTGCAGGTTAGGTGGATTGGCCGTGCTAAATTGCCCCTTAGTGTTCAATAAGGTTGGGTGGGGTTACCGGGTTGCGAGGAGGTGGAAGTGTGGGCTTGGGTAGGGTGGTCTTTCCAAAGGCCAGCGCGAAATCGATGGGCCTAACGGCCTCCTTCAGCACTGTAAATTCTGTGATACTATTATTCAGCGGTGATGGTGGTGTAGTGGCAGTATCACTGAACTAGGAGACCCTAGGCTAACGCTGAAGGGTGTGGGTTCAAATCCCACCAACGCAGTAGGTGGGCTTAAAGTTTTTTTTAAAAATCTGGAATCGAGAGCTTAACCGCCGATAATGAAACCATTGTGGTTAAGAAGGGATATGGGATATTTGCCTTGTGGTGAATGTGATTCACACCGGATTGTAATCTGTATATACATGTGTCTGTATTGTAAGTGCAGTTGCATTACCTGTCCTCCAGGGGGAGTAGCTCTGGGAATGCTCGAGTTGTACGGGGCTTCTCCCTTGGCTCTGCCCAGGACTCCTCCCCCGGAAGCTCCTGTATAAAAGCTCAGTGCCACATGGTCAGCCAGCCAGTTCACCGAAAGGTCAATGGCTAACCGGCTGGCTCTGTTGTGAGTATATTAAAACCGCTATTCTAATCCTACAAGCACGTGTCCGTAGAATTGTTGGTTTCAACATGCCTTTATTGGCCGAGACACATAATATAAGAGCAGGGAGTTTATAATGGAGCTGTATAAAATGCTGGTTAGGCCACAGCGAGAGTACTGTGCGCCGTCCTGGTCACCACACTATAGGAAGGATGTGATGGCGCTGGAGAGGGTGCAGAGGAGATTCACCAGCATGTTGCCTGGGCTGGAGCATTTCAGCTGTGAAGCGGCTGGATAGGCTGGGGCTGTTTTCCCTGGAGCAGAGAAGACCTGATTGAGGTGCACAAAACTATGCAGGGCATTGATAGGGTAGATAGGAAGGAACTATTTCCCTTGGCAGAGGGGTCAATGACCCGGGGGGATAGGTTTAAGATCATGGGCAGAAGAGTTAGAGGGGATTTGAGGGAAAACGTTTTCACCCAAAGGGTAGTGGGAATCTGGAACTCGCTGCCCCATAGAGGCGAGGACCCGCGCAACATTAAAGGAGCATTTAGATGAGCAACTGGATATGCCGTAACAAGGCTACGGACCAAGTGCTGAAAATGGGATTAGAATAGATAGATGCTTGATGGCCGGCGGAAACACGATGGGCCGAAGGGTCTCTTTCTGTACTGTATGACTAGAGCATAGAACATACAGTACAGAAGGAGGCCTTTCGGCCCACTGAGTCTGCACCGACCCACCCAAGCCCCTCACTTCCATCCTATCCCCGTAACCCAATAACCCCTCCGAACCTTTTTGAACACTAAGGGCAATTTATCACGGCCAATCCACCTAACCTGCACATCTTTGGACTGTGGGAGGAAACCGGAGCACCCGGAGGAAACCCACGCAGACACGGGGAGAACGTGCAGACTCCGCACAGACAGTGACCCAGCGGGGAATCGAACCTGGGTCCCTGGCGCTGTGAAGCCACAGTGCTATCCACTTGTGCTGCCCCGAAGACCAAGACCCAACTGTTCATTCTTGACCGCAAGAAAAAACCCATCTGGTAGTTTCATGGCCACTGAAGCCCTTTAGAGAAGGAAAACTGCCATCCTTAACTGCTCTGTCCTGCGTGTGATAAGCAAGATGGCTGACGCTTGACTGCCCCTCAGTTCAAGGATGTGGCGACTGGGGGCTTTTCATAGTAACTTCATTGCGGAGCAGTAAAGTGTTAATGTAAGTCTACTTGTAACAATAAAAAGATTATTATTATCCCTAATTTCCCTTGAAATGTCAACCGTGTCCACGTCCAATTACATTTTCTTTTACGTTGCATGGACAAATTTTCAGGAAACATGGGTAATAAATGTTGGCCATGAATGAACATAAGCAACAAAAAACAAAATGCTGTTTTTTTTTATTATGATTTAATCGGTTAGTTGAAGCATTATTTCTGTGCCGTGGGTGAGGTTGTTTCCTTTATCTGTGGGCCAAATTGTGCCTGGGTCCTCTTGGCTTAGTTACAATGGGGCGTGCTCTTTGCTTAGCCTGGGCTTGGCAGAGGTTTGTTTGGGAGACTCTTGAGCAGGGTGATAAGTTTGCAAATGTGCCAGCTGGACGTCCTAATGTTGGGGGGGGGGAAACGTCAGTATTAAAATACTGATTAAAATGGAGGAAGTCGACAGGTAAAGACCTTGACCAACCTGTTTTACGAAAGAACACCAGTAAAGTCATAAACCGTCTGGAAATCACTGATCTGTTGGCCAGATTAGACGCCTGCACCACCGTTTATTTACAGAGTCATGCACAACGAGCAGTTCTAAGAAACGAAGAAGGAAACAGCAAAGAGACTCATTGGAAAGCTCCAATCCCACACAAAAGGCAATGGTGTGGAGATGCCGGCGTTGGACTGGGGTGAGCACAGTAAGAAGTCTGACAACACCAGGTTAAAGGCCAACATGTTTGTTTCAAACACTAGCTTTCGGAGCACTGCTCCTTCCTCAGGTGAATGGGCAGCACGGTAGCATTGTGGATAGCACAATCGCTTCACAGCTCCAGGTTCGATTCCGGCTTGGGCCACTGTCTGTGCGGAGTCTGCACATCCTCCCCGTGTGTGCGTGGGTTTACTCCGGGTGCTCCGGTTTCCTCCCACAGTCCAAAGATGTGCAGGTTAGGTGGATTGGCCATGATAAATTGCCCTTAGTGTCCAAAATTGCCCTTGGTGTTGGGTGGGGTTACTGGGTTATGGGGATGGGGTGAAGTTGTTGACCTTGGGTAGGGTGCTCTTTCCAAGAGCTGGTGCAGACTTGATGGGCTGAATGGCCTCCTTCTGCACTGTAAATTCTATGACAAGAGGTTTGTTCAACCTCTTCATTTGTTCTCTTCTCTTCTCTTCTCAACCTCTTCTCTTCACAAACCTCTTCATTCACCTGAGGAAGGAGCAGTGCTCCGAAAGCCAGTGTCTGAAACAAACCTGTTGGACTTTAACCTGGTTGTTGGAAGACTTCTTACTTAAAAGGCAATGGAGCAAGGATTACATGGCAACTGATTGGCGTGTGGTTTGAATGCCGCAGAATGAAGAATTCTGAGCAACAGCGGCCCGTAGACCCTCCACCAGCCCCATCACCGACCTGCATGTCCCTGGCCTGCGTGCTTCTCATCCTCTCCAATCGCTGTAGCTCTGCATTCGCACTTCCGAGGACCTCAGTCCTCTTCCTGTGCTCCATTTCGAATCGGCGTTTGCTATCCTGCAACAAAATGGAATCATTCGCAATTTAAGAACCGGAACGTTTTGGGGGAAAAATAAATCTTGAGCCTGTTGACAGATATTCTCGAGTTCAAGGGTCGCTCCCAGGAGTAGCTCCTGCATCCATAATGACCTGGCGTTTACCGTCAGTACTCTATGTTTTGGGGGTGAGGGAATGGGGCGGATGTGACAATGATACTCCTCACTGGATACCGTGATCTTATGTAATCTTGTTGGGCAGCACGGTAGCACGTAGTTAGCACTGTGGCTTTACAGCACCAGGGTCCCAGGTTCAATTCCCTGTTGGGTCACTGTCTGTGCAGAGTCTGCACGTTCTCCCCGTGTCTGCGTGGGTTTCCTCCGGGTGCTCCGGTTTCTCCCACAGTCCAAAGATGTGCAGGTTAGGTGGATTGGCCATGGAAAATTGCCCTTAGTGTCCAAAACGGTTAGGAAGGGTTATTGGGTTACTGGGATAGGGTGGAAGTGAGGGCTTAAGTGAGTCAGTGCAGACCCGATGGGCCGAACGGCCTCCTTCTGCACTGTATGTTCTATGTTCTATGTAATAGTTTGCACCACATCTAGGGTTGTGCCATCTGAAATTTAAGAGGTTAGTGGGTGATGGCGGATAGGGTCGATTTGGGAGAAACTATTTCTGTTGGCTGGGATATTTAGGACTGGAGGTACAGGCTAAAAAGTTAGAGCCAAACCTTCCAGGAGAGAATCTCGGACAGTCCGCGGGAATCTCCGTCGGTGGGATCGTCTGTCGGGAAACCAGCGGGGGGGGGGGGGGGGGGGGGCCAAAATGGGAAACCCTGTTGGCCGACTGTGGGGATGGAGGATCCCACTGCCGGTGGAGGTGCGCTGCGCCTGAAAACGGGGCTGGCTGGACGGAGAATCGCACCCAGTATAATTAATGGAGGTGACAGGAGTCTTGGTCGCCAGCTGGAGATTTGGCGAGACCCCTTCATCGCCTCCTTCCAGGAAGGCCTTCGGCATCAATCGGGCACTTAGCCAGACAGTGGCGAGTCTTCTCCGGGCTCGAGATTTAAGGCCGAGGTGGATGGATTCTTGGTAAGCGGGGTAGGTGTGGGTTATCGGGGGTTGGCGGGAATGTGGGGTTGAGGTTACAGATCAGCCGTGACTGTAGTGATCTCTATATGTGCATGTACACAAGGGGTTAATGTGTATTCAGTAGCACCACTTGATCACTAGAGGGCCAGACCAACAGGGGTATAAAAAGCAACTACATTGGATCTCTGGATCGTTCAGGGGCGCACTGTGACCAGGGCAATAGCAGAGTAGTTCAGATGGCTAGTGGAGTTACGTATAGTTGCTGTAGTTAGATCTTGTTAACCTTATCACTAGTATCAAAGTTAAAGTAAAGAACTTTACTTTATTTTTATAGTTACTCAATAAACCGGGCAGCACGGTAGCATTGTGGATAGCACAATCACTTCACAGCTCCAGGGTCCCAGGTTCGATTCCGGCTTGGGTCACTGTCTGTGCGGAGTCTGCACATTCTCCCCGTGTGTGCGTGGGTTTCCTCCGGGTGCTCCGGTTTCCGCCCACAGTCCAAAGATGTGCGGGTTAGGTGGATTGGCCGTGATAAATTGCCCTTAGTGTCCAAAATTGCCCTTAGTGTTGGGTGGGGTTACTGAGTATTGGGGATAGGGTGGAGGTGTTGACCTTGGGTAGGGGGTAGGGTGCTCTTTCCAAGAGCCGGTGCAGACTCGATGGGCCGAATGGCCTCCTTCTGCACTGTAAATTCTATCTATCTATACTACTGGATGAGTTCCAGTCTTCTTCATCGAGATTCAGAAGACCTCATCATTATCCCAGGATTGAGTAGCACATGTTACCTACCACACAGGTAACTGTATTAAATGGTGGAGCAGGCTCGAGGGGCCGAGTGGCCTACTCCCAATCTGAATTCAAACGTCCATCGGCTCATTTCCCGACAAAGGAGTTATTCAACCCCCAGCCATTGAGAGTTAAAGCTGAGAAACCTCAATCTTAATATCAAAACCAAATGGTGTGAAGGATTTAGGTTATGAAATGAAATGAAAATCACTTATTGTCACGAGTAGGCTTCAATGAAGTTACTGTGAAAAGCCCCTTATTCTGGACCTGATAATACTTTATTAATAACCCATGCTCTAGGTTAACCCACAAAAGAGGGAAATCTGTTTATCTGCTGAGACTCAGAATAGGTGGACAATTGCTCTTTGAGAGCAATTGTACACAGTATAATTTTAATTAAAGTATTTTTATTGTGAAAATACGCCCAATAGATACATACAGAATTGCAGAGTTAAAAATATAAGTTGACTAACAGTCTTTCTAGTTATCTGTTATTAACGCAAAATCGTTAACAGTCCTATGTCATCTGCTAACACACTAACCTCTCAATAGAATGAGATATCTGAAACATGGAAAATCCTAAAGTATCTCCTATCAATTTCTTAATACATTTCTAAGAAGTTAAACAAAACAACCTGAGGTTTATTCCGATGAGACAAGCTTTTAAGAACAAAACTGACTCTCACTCCCGAAGGGGGGTCAGAAGGAATGTAACTTTCTGCTAAAATGCCTCCTCTTTATATACATAAAAATCCCTTATCGGTCAAGGTCGGCATCTGTTATCTTGTCATTTATTGTTGGTTAATTACCTACAGCCAAAAGGCTAATTGGATGTATTATCATTAATACATCTTTTAATGGTCGTAAGGTCAGTGTAAATGTCAGGTTCCTAAGAGATATTGGAAAAGGGGACTCGTTTAGAGGCCTGTCTTTTTTCAGTGTTGTCATGTTCTTTAGACACCAAAACGGACACTTTTTGTGAGGGTGTTATTCTAAGTGTCAAGAGGTATAGTTAGGGAAAGAGTTGTGTATCTATTTATCTGGAGAATTTCCTGTCCTTATATTTTGAATACTTATAGGTGCAGGGAGTAATCGCAAAGAATTTATGGTCTGTCATAGAACAGCCTTTGTATTTGTTTGTATTAATGAGCCTTTGAAACCAGCTTCGAGTTTCTCCCATCAGGTGGTAACCTCTACCTGACCTTTAGCTGAAGTGGTTTTATTCCACATTGAATTAAAAACTGTTTGTATTAATGCCTTATTTTAAAGCGAATTCTGCGGCGAACGTGATGGGCGGAATTCTCTGCTCCCGCGCGGCATCGGGAAGGCCGTCGTGAACTCGGGCGAGTTTCACAACGGCCTCGGAGGCCGCTCCTCGCACGGTATTTGCCCCCCCACAGGGGGCTAGGAGCGGCATTCCGCAAATCTCGGCCGCCGGGCCTTGACACTTGCGTGCTGAGAATGACGCGACGGCGGCGCCTAAGTGACGTCAGCCACGCATGCGCAGGTTGGCCGGCTCCAACCCGTGCATACGCGGTTGCCGTCTTCCCCTCCACTCCCCCGCAAGACGTGGCGGCTTGATCTTGCGGGGCGGCGGAGGGGAAAGAGTGCGTCCCTTTGAGACGCCGGCCCGGCGATAGGTGGGCACCGATCGCGGGCCAGTCCCCTCCCGAGCACGCCCGTGGTGCTCACTCCCCTCTCCGCCCCGCACAAACCACAAACGAAGCTTTGCCGCCATGTTCACGACGGCAGCGACCAGGTGTGGTTGCCACCGGCGTGAACAGGTCGGGAAAGTGTGGCCGCTCGGACCATCCGGGCCGGAGAATCACCGGTCACCGTGAAAAACGGCGAGCGCCGATTCTCCGAGCGGGGGTTGGAGAATCGGGGGGGGGGGGGGGGGGGGGTGCCAGGGCGGCGTGTCGTGAGTCGCCCGGCCCTCCCACGATTCTCCCACCCTGCATGGGGAGCGGAGAATCGCGCCCGATATTCATCACAATGGCGGTCGAAAGCAAAATTGCCCGAACACCTTAAACATGACATTCCTTTTTGTTGCCTCTCTCCGTACCAGTCATTTGAACATCAGAGTGAAATCAGCCAACCACAGCCCTGTACATGGCACTATCCACGGGGCACTATCCACGTGGCACTATAATGGAATCTTAAATCATGGTGTTTTTCGCAAGGGTAATTATAATAACAAGGTCCACGGGGATACCCTGATTGATCTTCACAGTGGGACTCGTTGAGTATGAGCTTCCCTGCCAATGGGCGGAGGCCCGCCCAGCTGAGGTTCATGGGAACTTTGTATTAAGGCCGGCCCAGACAGGGACCAGCATGTTGGTTGTCCCAACGGGATGGTAATCTAAATATATTCGCTGCCGTGGGCAGACGTTTGATGACTGTAAATAAAGTGACGTTCACCTTAACGCCCTGCTCCCTGGGTCTAGTAATAGAACATAAAAGTAGGGCTGTTTTGCTGCAGTTGTACAGGGCATTGATGTTGATCACCTGGAGCACTGTCTGTAGTTTTGCTCTCCATATTTATGGTGTACAACTACATTAGAAACTGTCCAGAGAAAGATCACACGGCTGATCTCCAGGGCAAAGGATTTGTTTTACGAGGGATGCTTGGACAGGCCGGACCTGCAACCATGAGAGTTTAGAAGACCAAGGAGTGATCTTACTGAAACATATACGATCCTGAGGGAAGTTGACAAGATGGACGCTGAAAGGGTGTTTCCCCTTGTGGGAGAGACCTGGCTATGCAGGTTTAAAACAAGGGGTCTCCTGTTTAAGAGGCGAGGAGAATTTTATTCCCTCCGACGGTTGCCAGCCTGTGGAACTCTCTTCCCCACAGAGCAGTGGAGGCCAGCTCATTGAATGTTTTGAAGGCTCTGTTGGATTTCTTCTTGAATGGCCAAGAGAGACAGAGGGTACAGCGGGTGCACAGAGAAGTAGAAGCCACAATCAGGCCAGCCATGATCTTGACAGAAGGCGGAGTAGGCTCGAGGGGCCCAATGGCCAAATCATCCTCCTGACACGCATGTTGAAACGAAACAATGAAGGAAGCCTGTCGCAGTTTACTTACAGTTATATACTCTACGTCCAGCTGCGTGTTACGGTCCATTTCCCGTAGGAGATCATCATTGAATTTCCGAAACTAGAAAATTAAAGGTCAAATATTAGAACACAAGGCCAATTGTGAAGCTTCATCAGCAGACTGGTAAGCACCTGGCAGTGTTGGAATTCTTTTAGCATCTTTGGTAAGACTTACTGTTGTTTCTAAGCATGGCATTCAGTTAGTAAGTTCACAGAATTGAACGCAACTTTTATTGGGCATTAGACTAATAATAATCTTTATTATTGCCACAAGTAGGCTCACAATAACACTGCAATGAAGGTACTGTGAAAATCCGGCGCATGTTCGGGTACACGGAGCGAGAATTCAGAATGTCCAATTCATCTAACAGGCACGTCTTTCGGGATTTGCGGAAGGAAACCGGAGGAAAACCACGCAGAAACGGTCCGTGCAGACTCCGCACAGACAGCGACCCAAGCCGGGAATCGAACCTGGGACCCTGGGCGCTGTGAAGCAACCACGCTGCCGCGCCACCCGTCAACTGTGCTGTCGTTGACCATAAATGAAGGACCAAGGCACGCAGCATAGCACAGACGATGATGAGTAAGTTTGAAGGCGATGGGGAAAAAACAGGGGGGAAGAGTAAGCTGTGAGGAGGATACAAAGATGTTTGGGAAAGGGGGCAGAATGGGGTAGAGTGCAAGGAAATGTGGATGTATCCGCTTTGGTAGGAAGAAAAAAAGGGAAGAATATTTTTTGCAGGGTGAGAGACTGGTTAAAAAAAAATGGTGTTCAGAGGGAGCTGGGTGACCTTGTTCATGGACCACAGAAAGATAACAGACAAGTACAGCAAGCAATTAAGGCAAATGGTTATAATAAGGAAAAAGTTGGGAATGCTGGAATCTGAAACAGGAACATAGAACGCTGGAGAAAGGGAGCAGGTCTGGGAGCACCTGGAGGGAGAGAAAACTGGAGTTAAAGTTCCGAGTATATCGGGCTCTTCCTCAGCATTAAAGAGAGGGAGACATGCACGAGATACTAAACTGTAGCTGCAAGAGGTTACAACAACATTCAGCAACATCAAGAAGAAAATACAGGTGGTGTGGTGTGGGAGGTTGGGGGAGGGGAATGGAGGATTATTACATTCAGACAATAAATGTATGGGGGTTTATTTTAAATGTTATTCGTAATAACCCTCATGAGGCCCAGGGTGAGACCCCAATCGATCTCCCTTTGGGACTCATGGAATATGAGCTTTCCCGCTTATGGGCGGAGGCCCGCCCAGCTGGGGCTCATTATTAGATTATGTAAACGCAGGCCCGGAATGGGACAGGCATTCCAGTAATCCAGACTGGGACTTATTATGTGTGTGTGCGTCGCCGCAGCGGCCGTTTCCTTTGACCTCAATAAACTACCGTTTACTAACCAACTCTGGCCTTCTGGGTCTTCATAGTATGCCAGCCTTTATTGCAAGGCCTTTGGAATATAAGAGAATGAAGGACTTGCTGCAATTATACATAGGGCTCTGGTGTATGTACAGCTGGATTACTGTGTACAGTTTACCTTTCCTTAGCTAATAAGGCCTTCAAGGGAGGAGACACTGAGTTGATCCCTGGGATGAGAAGACTGACCCATGAGGAGAGACTGACCAGAACGGACCTCTGTTCTCTGGAGTTTAGAAGAACGAGAGGTGATCGCATCGAACTGTGTGATACTTTTAGACACTTTGACAGGGTGGATGCTGCGAGGAAGGCCGCGATTTTTCCTGACCCGCCGGGGTGTGCTCCCCCCCGCGGCGGGAAGCGGGCAGTCATTCAAAATCTCTGTCGACCTCGACGGGATCGGAAGATCCCGCTGGCAGGAGGGACTGGAAAATCCCACAGAGTGTTTCCCACCACCCGAAAGTCTGAACCTCCGAACATGGGGGTGGCGGGGAAGGTGGTCACAGCTTCAGGATCAATGGCCAACCATTCAGGAGTGAGGATATTTGAGGAGTGAGTTGAGGAGACATTTTGTCTTGCAGAGGGTTTTGACCCTTTGGGATTCCTCCTCCTCGGTGGCTGGAAATGCTCAGTTGCTGAGTTTGTTGAAGACTGAGAGAAACGTTTGGATGCTAAAGAGATCGAGGGATAGGAAGATTGGACAGAAAAGTGGAGTTGATGCAGACCAATCATGATCGCAACAGTAGCCAATGTGAAGAGCCCCTGCCAGCTCTGAAGCCCGCCCTCTCACTCCAAGTCCCGCCCACCTGCCGAGGCCCAGCCGTTCACTCTTCAAAAGTATTTCATTGGCTGTAAAGCGCTGTGACACGTCAGTTGGTCATATTTAGAGTATTCAAATCTTTCCATATTTAATCACGATGAAAACATTCATTATATATAAATCCCAGTTGTAATGGGCTTTGCCTGTGCTGGAACAGCTGGGGTAGAGGTGCTACAATGCCCCGGAACCGCAGATGAGAGAATTTGCCCCTTGTAAATACCCAGTTATGGGCAGCATGGTGGTGCAGTGGTTAGCACAGCTGCCTCACAGCGCCGAGGACCCGGGTTCAATTCTGGCCTAAGGTCTGCCTGCGTGGAGTTTGCACATTCTTCCCGCGTCTGCGTGTGTTTCCTCCGCGTGTTCTGGCTTCCTCCCACAGTTCAAAGGCGTGCACGTCGGGTGGATTGACCGTGATAAATTGTTCCTTACTTTGCCTGTGAGTGCAGCTCCACTGGGTCAAGGGTCAAGCGCCTCGAGCTGTCGCCGAGGGGACATTCGTGAACCAGATGGGTTTGATGGTCACCCTTTACTGAGACAAATTCCAGACTTATTGATTGAATTTAAATCCCACCACTTCGGGGGATTGAACCCATATCCCGGAGCATAAACCTGGATTTCTGGATTACAAGTCCAGCGACATTACCCCTATACCACCACCACCTCATGTTTCTGTGACTAAGTCTGGAGAATTTTCCAATCTCCCATAATTCACACCAATCGGGGACGAAGGCAATCTGTGTAACCTGAAATTTTGTCCCACCTAAAAGAGGGGGTACTTACAATTACTTCCAGGTCGTTGCCGAATTGCCTCTGAGTGTCTGTCATCTGCAGCAAGACCTGACCTTCACAAAAACAGGAGAACAAGGGGGCAAATCAACTTGAGGAGGTAACAGTGGGGAGATTCAAACCACATTCCCCTTTAGCAACCTGGTTTGAGGTTTTACCTGAATTTAAAATGCAGAGGCAAATGAAGGGGGCATTTCGGCCCATTGTCTTAGCAAATCGCACATTGTAGTCCTTCCCACTTGGCATCGAGAGGATCCTCGATGAATCCCAGGTTATCCCCTCCAACATTCTGCCAGGAAGTCCTTCCTAAATGTTGACCCAAATTTTTACAAAGCCAAAAGGGCTCCATGCCTTAACCAAAATGGTGCTGGACCCGGCATCTAGAAGTGTCCCCCCCCCCCCCACCCCCCCACCCCAACTCTATCTGGCACCCACCATTTTCCGCGGGCTGGGGGGGGGGAGTGGGAGGTACTTAACGTATGCAGTGGCACATTTAAAAGCGCAACTGCCTTCAAGCGGAAGAAGTGTTGGTAACCCAGGCCCCTGAGACACAAGCGTGCGATTTACCAATTTGATTCAAACGTCTAAAGCTACCAGTTATTTGGGGAAGTCTGATACCCTTTTGGTGAGGTCAGGTATCCCTTTGGGAGAGTTACGGTACCCATTTGGGAGATGTCAGGTATCCCTTTAGGACTGTTAATTGTGGACATGAATGTGAGTAAAAAGCAGATGAGGTTAGTCAAACTGTCAACATGTCAAGTCATTTAAACCCCCTGCTCTTTAAATTTTGGGGGAACCAAAATTGACTCAGAGTTAAATAAACAGTCACAAAGAAAAACCTAGAAGCTCAGCTGTAAGCGTGAGTGCAGACATTTGAATTTAGATTTAGGTTCATTGTAACGTGTACCGAGGTACAGTGAAAAGTATTGTTCTGCACACAGTCCAGACGGATCACTCCATACATGGAAAATATAAGACATACATAAATACACAATGTAAACACATAGACACAGACATCGGGTGAAGCGTACAGGGTGTACTACTCAGTAGACAAGATGTGCGGAAAGATCAGTTCAGTCCATAAGAGGGTCATTCAGGAGCCTGGTAACAGCGGGGAAGAAGCTGTTTTTGAGTCTGTTAGTGCGTGTTCTCAGACTTTTGTACCTCCTGCCCAATGGAAGAGGTTGGAAGAGAGACTAACCTCAGTGGGGGGGTGGGGGGCGGTGTCTTTGATTATGCTGCCCGCTTTCCCCAGGCAGCGGGAAGTGTAAACAGAGTCTACATGGATGGGAGGCAGGTTCGTGTGATGCGACTCTCTGTAGTTTCTTACAGTCTTGGGCCGAGGCTGTGATGCAGCCACATAGGATGCTTTCTACAGTACATCTGTAAAAGTTGGTTAGAATCAATGTGGACATGCCAAATTTCCTTAGTTTCCTGAGGAAGTATAGGCGTTGTTGTGCTTTCTTGGTCGTAGTGTCGACTTGGGTGGACCAGGACAGATTGTTGATGATGTGCACACCTAGGAATTTGAAGCTGTCAATCATTTCCACCTCGGCACCATGATGTACCATCAATTGTACGCGAGGCGAGTGATTTACCAAAGTCTGGCTTTAATTGACTAGAACACAGCTCTGCGATCGTCTACAATGGAAAGGGACGATCGTCAGGCGTCTGACCATTTATACCTCGTTAATAGAGGCGTGGTTAACTCAGCCTCTCGGCCAATCGGTCGAGAGGCACATGACCGACCAGGGCCAATGGTAAGCCGACGTTCTGGCCCAATGGCAGACGAGTATGCAGATCATATCACCACACACCATTGATGCAGATAGGGGCGTGTACGAGACTTCGCTCCCTAAAGTCGATGACCTTAGTTTTGCTGACATTGAGGGAGAGATTGTTGTCATTACACCAATCCATTAGGTCCTCTATCTCCCTCCTGTACTCTACATTTTATGTTTGTAGAGATATTTAAAAGCACTGTGAGATAAACCCGTTGCACACTTCGGAATTGGTGCCTTCTCTGTACTGCCCTGAGGGAAAAATCAGATGTGTAACAAACAATGAAATGCAACATTTGTCCCTTAAGGCTGCTCCCAAGAAGATACCTTCTCCTTGAACCTCTGCAGTCTGCATGATGATAGTGATCTCCAACAAGCGAGAATTTAACCATTGCTGGACACCCCCCCCCCCCCCCCCCCCCCCCCCACCCCTTCCACCAGCACCCCCCCACCTTCCACCCCGCACCACCTTCGACATCCTGGTGGGGGAGGGGGTTAACATTACCCAGAAACAAAACTGGACCAGCCGTATAAATTCCTTGCCTCCAAGAGCAGGTCAGAGGCTGGGAATTCTGCAGCAAGTAACTCATCTCCTGACTCCCCACAGGTACAGGTCAGGAGTTTGATGGAATAATCCCCATTTGCCTCCAACAACACTCAAAACGCTAAACACTGTACACGACAGAGCAGCCCCGTTTGATTGACACTCCATCGAGCACCTTAAAACATTCGCTCCCTCCACCACCAAAAACATCGCAACAGCCGCGTGCACCATCGACCAGAAACACTGCAGCCGCTCACCAAGGTTCCTTGAACAGCAACTTTGAAACCCGTGACCTCCACCAGCTAGAAGGACAAGGGCAGCAGATACATGGGGGCACCATCACTCAAAAGCTCCCCTCCGAGCCACTCACCATCCCGACTTGGAAATATATCGGCCGTTCTTTCACTGTCGCTGGGTCAAAATCCTGGAACTCCCTCCCTAACAGCACAGTGGGTGTGCCTACACCTCAGGGACTGTGGCGGTTCAAGAGGGCAGCTCACCACCACCTTCTGAAGGGCAATTCGGGATGGAAACAGAGTTTGGCTTTGCCAGCAACGCCAACCTTTTATGAATGAGTGACGAAAGGCATAGTCAGCCAGTATCAATTAGGAACAGAAACCTCTGATACTTTCTACCCGTCTAAATTAGGGAGACCAGCACCAACTGGGGGGTAAGCGAGATTGGGCTATTGAGTTGGATGATCGGCCATGAGCATAATGAATGGCGGAGCAGGTTCGAAGGGCCGAACGGCCTCCTCCTGCTTCTATTTTCTATGTTTCCAGGTTTCTAACTTGCGGTAAATTTCTGCACCCACTGAGGAAATGAGGGAATCTAGGCTACACAATCAACTGCCCGCCAACCATTGCCCCTTGGTGGAGCAAATCTGGCTGCCGATGTGTTTTGTATCAGAAAAGTCCGCGGTTATTCTGCCCCGCCACCTCAGCACAAACCAGCTTCTTGCAGGTATCAACGTGAATGTGGCAAAGTCGCCACGGGATAACGCTCCAATCTTGATTCCCCAGATCACTGCGGTCAAGTCATCCCACACCGTCGAACCTCACACTCTGTATCACTGCGATCTGGCAGGGAGGTGAGTTTAAACAGTCCTCAGGTGATCCATTGAGCTTTTGGACACCTTATAAACATGCTATTGAGCCGGACCAATAGAAAATGAAGGCAGCCATCTTAATTCTTACAGGTGAACACCAGAGGAACGGAGAATTGCACGAGCGACGTAGTGAGGGCTGAATCAACTCAGTTGGATCATAATCACTCCTGTCCCCTACCCTCACATTTCAGCCTTAACTCTGAGTCTGGACCCCATCGGTGGCCATGATGAGATCTTGAATTCCTTGGGGTGGTCAATTAAGAAGCCCTGTCCAGGTGCCCCAACCAATTAAGGATGGTGGGTGGACCAGGGAAGTGGGAGGCCCAGTGGGAGCACCCACAGCAGTGTTGAGCCTGCCGCCCTATCGGGAGGTGCGCGGGATGCTGCCGGGGGGCCAAGCCGGTGCCCGCAAGGGCATCTCAAAATCGGGGCGCTCTCTGTCAAGTTGGGCAAAAATTGAAAAACCGTCGCCCGTCCGGTCCTGTCAGGGGAGCACTGTGGAGGGCGAATTTCATCACAGGCTGGCTTAAGGGCTGCAGCTTTGCCCAACGCATCCCAACGGATGGTGCTGGTGTCAGTTCATCTGCCATCAGGAATATCCCAGCAGTGTTATGGGCCAGTGCTTAGAAACTCAAAAGTGTATTATGAAGCTCACCTGACCTATAACCTTTATGTTGAATTCAGGTGTGATTCATCAGACTTCCTGGGCGCTTTTACCAAAACAAAGTTTCTTATAATAATGTAGTTAATATAAAATAGTTAGCAAGAAGTTGTTCTCAATTACAAGCATGAAAAAACACACAACAGCTACAGTAATCTATGTATATAACTGTTCATGAATCCCCCTTCGTAACTGTTCCAATTCAATACATAATCCAATAAACCAAAACCCCTTTCAAGGGCGTGGCCCAGCACACTGTATTCTCACTTGAATAGGACTGGTCCTTTCCCTGAGAATCTGGTCCAGTTTCCAACCAGCAGATTCAAAACTCCTTCCGGAAAGCAACTCTAGCTTTAAGGTTACCACGGCAGTTTGCCCCACCCAATGTGCTTTCAGTTCACTGGAACAGCTTTAAAATACAAACAGAGAAAACGGGGAAACTTCCTGTCGTCCAGACGAACAAACCAAAAATGAAACCAAAACACTAAACCCTCTCTCACCTGACAGCCACAGCCCAGCTCCACCCACAAATGGCATCACTGAAGCTGTGCTACAAGCCAGGTGATTAGAACATAAGCTTTCGTAAAGGGCCACTCGCATGACAACGGGTCCTTCAATGGGGCCCAAGTGGCTACTGCTAGGGCAGGCAGGTCTCTGCCAGGTTGGCTCCGCTTTGGGTAAGGTCATTCAATGCGCTGTTTTGCAACTTTGCCCCCCCCCCACGCCCCCCCCCCCCACCCCCCCCCCCCCCCCCCCCCCCACCCCCACTGTCCTGCCTCCTAACCCACCTCCACGGGACCGAGATGAGTCAGCCGTATAACCCCAGTTTGGAGAGCTGGGCTTCATGCCGTACCCGGAGCAGACAGCTCTGTGACATTCACTGTGCTGGGGCCAAGGGCTTTCCCAGACGTGCAAGGGTGGGGAAAGGGGTGAAGAATTGGATGCGTGTCCAAATGCCCGTTTGAGCAGAGTGTGGGGATGATGGGCACTGGTTATGGATGGTGGACATTAGATTGGGGATGATGCGCATTGGATGGGGATGGTGGACGGTGGATTGGGCATGGTGGACACTGGATTGGGTGTGATGGGGCGGCACGGTGGCACAGTGATTAGCACTGCTGCCTCACGGCTCCAGGGTCCCATGCTCAATTCCGGCCTCAGATTATTCGCTGTGTGGAGTTTGCACATCCTCCCCTGTCTGCATGGGTTTCCTCCAGGTGCTCCGGTTTCCTCCCACTGTCCAAAGAAGTGCAGGTTAGGTGGATTGGCCGTGATAAATTACTCTTAGTGTCCAAAAGGTTAGGTCGGGTTACGGGGAGAGGGTGGATGTGTAGGCCGAAGTAGGGTGCTCTTTCCAAGTCTGGTGGAGACTCAATAAGCCAAATGGCCTCCTTCTGCACTGTAAATTCTATAATTCCATGAAGATGAGTTTCCACTGGGAGCTCACCTCATTATGTCGGAGGAATCCAAATAACTGGGGGGCGATGGATGCCCCTCTCCACACACCCACCCGCATGCTAAAGCCTGTTCCCCTTACACTACAAGAACTTTGAAGAGCTCATCACACCTCCAGCACAAAGGCGCAGAACGTGAGCAGCAGGGAAGCAGTTAGTTTATGATGCCTGCAGGATCTAAGGATTGTGATAAACACATTTTACAACAGTTCCTGAATCTCTTCTATCCAGTTCAGGCAAATAATATATGATATTGTTACTTAGCAACCAGCGATAACTGTACGGTGGAAATTAAGATCCAGGTCAAAGTATTTGGCAATTTTTTTTCTTTGAACAAGACGGCAACGTTAGCCCTTGTGTTGGTGCCCCAGGGAGTAATTCTCCACGGATTTACAATCGGGCCTATTTCTAGCCTGGTTGGCCTGCAGTAACAGCTTCTTTTAGGCCTTTGGGATTCAGTTCCCTCCCCTCCCCTTCTGGCTGAATCACGACTGAAAGAGTCATCAAAGATTGACAATCCCAGAGAAGGCCTTAAGGGGGAGACACTGCCTGATGTAGGCCAAGGAGCAGGACCCTCTTGGCCTGAATCAGTCGGGTCAGGTGGGAGAGTGTAAGAAGAGATAACCTAAAGCGGCCTCAGTGTGTTCGTCGTGAGTGAAACCATTCCCCGCCTTGGAGAACACTTCGACAAACTTCATGGCGCCAAGAGTTGCACTCTGTAAGCAGTTTCGCCTCCCCCCCCCCCCCCCGACCCCACCCCAAGTGAGGCGGCCATCTTACCTCAGGAGAGACTAGGGACCCCAGGAGCCCTGATCCTCAGGAGAATTGACTCTTACCCAGTGTCTGAGATGTGGACGTCTGCAAGGCCTGTTCGCCGAATTTCCCCACCGCGACGAAGTACGCGTTAGCTGCCGTGGCCAACACTGGAAAGAGGGTGAGAAGACAATTAGAAAGGTTTAAAAAGGGGGGGGGGGGGTTCACTCAAAGGTCAGTGACGGGAGGCAGAGGGAGAATGTGGGAACATCGCCCTTGGATTTCCAGCCATGGCTAGAAAATAGCGGGAGACATCATGTGATTTCCAGATTCACGTTGCCCCCCCCAGGGAGCTCCATTGGCAAGTTGAACTGATAAATCAGCCCAATCGTCATGTAGGAGGCGTGAGTCCCCGCTGACGATTCAATGTAGACTGAGGGAGTGCTACAGTGTTGGAGCCGTTGACCTTTGGATGATTCCCCCTCCCCCATCTGCTCTCCCGGGTCGCCGTCAGAGGACCCTGTCTTTGCCGTTTCGAAGAAGAGCAGGCGAATTCTCTCTAACATCCAGGATAATGCTCATCCTTCACTAAAAACAGATCTAATCATCGGCTCTTTGGGGCTGGTTTAGCACACTGGGCTAAATCGCTGGCTTTTAAAGCAGACCAAGGCAGGCCAGCAGCACGGTTCAGTTCCCGTACCGGCCTCCCCGAACAGGCTCCGGAATGTGGCAACTAGGGGCTTTTCACAGTAACTTCATTGAAGCCTACTCGTGACAATCAGCGATATTCATTTCATTTTCATTTGTCTTTGGGGACTTTGCTCTGGATGTAAAGTGGCTGCTGCATTTCTGACCTTACACCAGTGTGCAGGCTTGAGAAAGAAGTACTATAATAATAGTAATAATAATAATCTGTATTGTCACAAGTAGGCTTACATTAACACTGCAATGAAGTTACTGTGAAAAGCCCCTAGTCGCCACACTCTGGCGCCTGTTCAGGTACACAGAGGGAGAATTCAGAATGTCCAATTCGCCTAACAAGCACGTCTTTCGGGACTTGTGGGAGGAAACCGGGGCACCCGGAGGAAACCCACGCAGACACGGGGAGAACGTGCAGCCTCCGCACAGACAGTGACCCAAGCTGGGAATCAAACCTGGGACCCTGGCGCTGAGAAGCAACAGTGCTACTCACTGTGCCTATAAAGCACTTTGGAACATCCCGAGGTCCTATATCATTGATGGGCAATCTCGGTGAGTGAGTGGGCCACATGATAGGCCTTCCTTCATCTCAGGGGGCCGCAAGATTGAAATCGGGGCTCGTTCACTAACCGTGACCCCGTGAATACAATTAAACACATTTAATACACTCCGAATATTTCATAACGAGTTGGAGAAAATGCTTCATCATTTATATATTCATAGAAATGTCATTGACTACAAATGGTAAAAACAAAATAAATATTTAAATTTTGGACACAGAGGGAGCGCACAGCTCTCACAGTCAATGTTGTGAGTGATGCGACCATCAATTCACTCAAGATATGAGTAGAAGTAAACTGTGGCTTTAATCGACTTACAACTGAGCCTGCCTGCGACCAGATGAACTGTGGGCAGGCTCGCAAGACCGCAGCACTTTATACTTCCGGTAGTGGGAGGAGCATGGGCGGAGCCATGGGCGGAGCCAAGGGTGGAGCCCTGTACATGCTCCTCATCTCCCCCTGTGGGCAGAGCCGCGCAACGGCTCACAGACGGAGCCCACAGGGACACAGTGATGCACAGTGTGAATTATGCATATTATACATTCACCACAGTGAGCAATCAGCACGCTCCTCGCTTCACTCGCCCTCGCTTTACGTGCGAATCACTTCAGCCATACCGGCAGGAAAAAAAAAACCACACGGACGGAAATCAGCGGAATGTGGCGACCCCGCGCGTGGGCAACGGTCAACAAAATGTCTCGTGCAGGCTGCACTCGGAACCCAGGTGGGCCGCATGTGGTTCCCAGGCCGCAGGTTGTCCACCACTGACCTACACAAAGGTTCACCTTCCTTTCTGTGTTTCATAATGAGAAGGCACCAAGGGAAAGGCAAGGTTTTTCCTTCCTGGTTCTTGAATTTCTTTACCCTGGATCATTCTCTCTGGTTACTAGAGCCCTATATTGAGGTGATCATAATAATAGTAATAATAATAATCTGTACTGTCACAAGTAGGCTTACATTAACACTGCAATGAAGTTACTGTGAAAAGCCCTTAGTCGCCACACTCTGGCGCCTGTTCAGGTACACAGAGGGAGAATTCAGAAGGTCCACTTTACATCCAGAGCAAAGCCCCCAAAGACAAATGATCATTGCACTCAGTCATAGAATACGCAGGGCCTGTTAACCAGCGCTGATCCAAAGCTCGAGTGCCCATATCCTCATTGGCACCAAAGTCCCGCTGGCATTGCCAGCAATGCCTCAATTTTAAAATTCCGATCCTTGCATTCGAATCACTCCGTGAGTCTTCCTGATGTCTCTAACCTCCTTCCGCCACACCAACCTTCAGAGATACCTGCCTTCCTCCCATTCTGGCCTCGCGTCGTTTACTGCTGCACCCTAACCCACGGCCGAGCCTTCAGCGAGTCCTAAAATCCTCGGCCTGAACGTCAGCGCCTCTCTCTCTCCTCCTGAAGGATCGTAAGGATTAAGAGGCCATTCAGCCCATCCCGCCTGCTCCGCCATGCGATAAGATCATGGCTGAACTGATTGTGCTTTTCCACTTTCCCGTCTGTCCCTCCACAGCCCTTAATTCCCTTGTCGATCGAAAATCTCTCTTTAACTCAGCCTCGAATATAGTCAGTGAACCAGTCTTCCTGTGGGAGGGAATTCCACAGGCTAACCACTGTCTGGGAGAAGGAATTCTTCCTGGGGTGTTACGCCTATGACCGAATTTTTGATCGTCTGTCCGGATATCTAGTTAGACGGCAGTGCCAGAGACTTTGTCTGAAAATGCAGCTGTGAAAGGCCTGGGCGCACCTTTACCACCTGATGGCAGAGGTGGCACAGGGGTTGGCGATCGGGACCCCCCCCCCCCCCCCTCCCCCCCCCCCCCCCCCCCCCCCCCCCCCCCCACACGCTCGCCCTGGCAGCTGCTAATAACCCACGGCCACATCTGGCTACCTCCTGGGTTGTGGGGGGGGGGGGGGTGAGACCCATACGGACACGGGGAGAATGTGCAAACTCCACACGGACAGTGACCCGGGATCAAACCTGGGTCCTCGGTGCCGTGAGGCAGCAGTGCTAGCCACTGCGCCGCCCTGCCGCCCAAGAAAATGGGAAAAAAGTTAAAGGTTTAACACCCCTTCGTAAAATGCATGAAGGGAGCATCAGTTGTGAGCTCACTTGGCCATTTGAGAACTTCGGAGCAGACGGCTACTAAATAAACAACACGGTGGATCTGTCTTGCTCAAGCACACCATAATAAGGACAATAAATCAACAAGTTACCATGACTCATGACTTTAACAAGGGAGTTGCACGCACTCAATTACTGCCACAAACAACTCCTGACTTTCAGACAGAATAGCCCGGGATCGGCTCTGCCATGTCTCCAACAAACCCTTCTGAAGGCGAATGCCAAGAAAGCATTAATGTCAGGTTGCCAAACCCTCACAATCGCCCCGGAGTCTCCAGGAATTAAATACTAATCTCCTGAACAAACAACGTCCAAGGAAGTAATAATAGGGGACAGTCTGAGAACAATGGTGCATTTGTTCGTTCTACGAAGTGCTGGGATAAGGAACTATGGCTGGCGTCAAGAAACAGCCGATACAAGAAAAATGGGAAGGCCGGGAAGGCGAGGCCAAGGGGATAGACGCGTCGTGGAGGCCCACAGAGCAGAATAGGCCCTTCGGCCTGTCTGCGCCAGTCAAAAACAACCACCTAACTATTCTAATCTCATTTTATAGCACTTGGCCAATAGCTTTGCCATCACAAGTCTGCATCTAAATTCTACAAGTGACCAATAGCGTGAGTTCTGTGTGGGAGGCTGGAGGTCAAGTGTTTTTTTTTATTCTTACATAGGATATGGGCATCACTGGTGGGGCCAGCATTTGTTGTCCATCCCTAATTGCCCCTCAACTAAGTGGCTCATTAGGCCACTTCAGAGCTGGCAGTTAAGAGTTACATGGTTGGGCAGCACGGTGGCACAGTGGTTAGCATTGCTGCCTACGGCGCTGAGGACCCGGGTTCGAATCCCGGCTCTGGGTCACTGTCCGTGAGGAGTTTGCACATTCTCCCCGTGTCTGCGTGGGTTTCACCCCCACAACCCAAAAGATGTGCAGGGTAGGTGGATTGGCCACGCTAAATTGCCCCTTAATTGGAAAAAATAATTGGGTACTCTAAATTTATTTAAAAAAAGAGTTACATGGTCACCATTAGAATCAGAGAATCCCTACAGTGCAGGAGGCCATTCAGCCCATCGAGCCTACCCGTACCCTCTGAAAGAACACCCCACCTAGGCCGACTCCCCCGCCCTATCTCCGTAACCCCACTTAACCTTTGGACACCAAAGGACAATATTTTAGCACGGCCAATCCGCCCAACCTGCACATCTTTGGACAGTGGGAGGGATCTGGAGCACCCGGAGGAAACCCACGCAGGCACGGGGAGAAGGGGCAAACTCCCCACAGACAGTCAGCCAAGGTTGGAATCGGACCCGGGTTCCCTGGCGCCGTGAGGGAGCAGTGCTAACCACTGTGCCACCGTGTTACTGAGGCTAGTTTTCAATTCCAGATTTTATTAATTGAATTTAAATTCCACCAGCTGCCGTGGTGGAATTTGAATCCATTTCCCCAGAACATTAGCCTGGGCCTCTGGATTACTAGTCCAGGGGCATTACCACCACACCACCCTGCGGGTGCTGTATATTTTATATATTTGATTTTCCTCAGAGCAACACAACGATGACAGTAGTTTCTAAGTGTGCACAAAATCTATTTACCGAGATTTTATAATGTTTAAAAATGTCTACATTGCTCATCTTCTGTGTCTGTTTACTTATCTCTGAGTCAGCACCCAGGCTTAATCAATCAAGTGCAGTGAGCATAGATCAGTTAGCAGACTCACCTAATCATACCGGGAGCTATTTAACCATCGAACAGTACAATGGGTATGGAGTCTAGGGTTATAGAACAGACCAGGGAAGTGGAGTTGCAGTCGGAGATCATTGAGTGGCATAGTAGGCTCACACTTGCTCCTGTTTTCTACCTTGTCATCTACTTGTGATATCTCCGTGAGTGTGGCCAAGTGGAGTCAGCAATCTAACGAGGAAGTTCCTGCGTGGTCATCAGGTGAGGCCGAGATCTGCCTCCAGTTAGCACGAGAGGGACAAAAAACCTAAACAAGTTGCTAAAACTGTGAAAGAAATATATGGAATCCTAACAGGGGCTTAGAGTACAGCGGCAGAGATCCTCTGCTCTAACTTTTATAAGTTAGTGGCTAGGCCTCAGCTAGAGTACTGGGGGCGGCGCACGGCAAAGTTCCTGGGTTCACAGGGAATGATTCTGGCCTCGGATCACTGTCTACGTGGAGTTTGCAGGTTTTTCCCCTGTCTGCATGGGTTTCCCCCGGGTGCTCCGGTTTCCTCCCACAGTCCAACGATCCAGGTTAAGTGGATTGGCTCTTTCGGAGGTTCGGTCCAGACTCGATGGGCCGAATGGTCTTCCTCTGCGCTGTAGGAATTCTATGATTTGGAGGGCGCCGAGGAGATTTACCAGAATCATAGACTCAACTGCAGTGCAGAAGGAGGCCATTCAGCCCATCGAGTCCGCACCGACCCTCTGAAAGAGCACCCAGCCTCGGCCCCCGCAACTCGGTAACCCCCACCTCACCTTTGAACACCAAGGGGCAATTTAGCGCGGCCAATCCACCTAACCTGCACACCTTTTTGGACTGGGGGAGGAAACCGGAGCACCTGGAGGAAACCCATGCAGACACAGGGAGGACGTAGAAACTTTGCAGTCACCCGAGGCCGGAATCGAGCCCGGGGCCCTGTCACCGGGAGACGGCAGTGCTGACCGCCATTATAGTGGAGGGCTAGGAGAAAGTACTTGGTTCCCCCTCCCCCCCCCCCACCTCCTCCCCCCCCCCCCCCCCCTCCCCCTAAACAGGAGTCAACACTGACAGCAATTTCAGCCAACAGGGGGACAAGGCGACTTAAAACAAAATGTCAGCCACACCCCCCTCCCCGCCCCCCCAGCTCGTTACCAGACTAAACACAGCAAAAATAGTCAGACAAATATGGTAATTGGCACCAAAGCAGCATTAAAAAATTGTACAGTACAATGGTGATACACATCAGAACTGGCAAGACAACTTGAATACAACAAAAAAAAAACGTGTGTTCATGAGTCTTTGTTCGGTGTCCAGGAACAGATTTTATCGCCTAGAAGCCTGACCTTACTGGATTTGAACACAGGTTCTTGACTGGTGTTCTGTTAATTCTTTTGAGTTTGGGAGGTCTTGATGCCCTTGTGGAACGAGGCCCAAGTGCATTTGGAGCTGTCTACCAGCCTGCTGTTGATTCACGCCCTCCCTCAGTCCCCAGGCTCAGACATGAAGAGTGGCCATTTACGTCAAGGACCCGAGGTTGCCCAGTCACTGCCCGCTCCCTCACGCACTCACTCACGTTCTCCCGCGCGGTCACTCTGATAAGATACGCTAAGCTAGGCTAAATTAAATGAACGAGACTTAAATAGCTTGGAGCATTGCCACTGGTATGGGCACAATCAAACCAATCTCCTGATGGTCTTCAGTCTGAAAGTGTTCCTTGTTGCCGCGGGCAACAGGTGCTCGCCAACTCCTCACGGTAGCACAGTGGTTAGCATTGTTGCTTCACTGCGCCAGGGTCCCAGGTTCAATTCCCGCCTCGGGTCACTGTGCAGAGTCTGCACGTTCTCCCCATGTCTGTGTGGGTTTCCTCCGGGTGCTCCGGTTTCCTCCCACAAGTGGCTGGTTTAGCTCACCAGGCTAAATCGCTGGCTTTTAAAGCAGACCAAGCAGGCCAGCAGCACGGTTCGATTCCCGTACCAGCCTCCCCGGACAGGCGCCGGAATGTGGCGACTAGGGTCTTTTCACAGTAACTTCATTGAAGCCTACTCGTGACAATAAGCGATTTTCATTTCATTTTCAAGTCCCGAAAGGCGTGCGTGTTAGATGAATTGGACATTCTGAATTCCCCCTCAGTGTACCCGAACAGGCGCCGGAGTGTGGCGACTAGGGGCTTTTCACAGTAACTTCATTGCAGTGTTAATGTAAGCCTACCTGTGACACTAATAAAGATTATTATTATGTAGGTGACCATCATTTCTACCTGAGCCAGGATACTGAATATTGCCAGGTAGGTCTGTCATGGGGAAATTACAGCCCGACCTGGCCCAGTCCAACCTCTGGATAACAATCAGCAGAACATTTCCTGATTCTCCCCTCTCGAAGCCATGGTCACAAAAGCCAGTTTGTCCCGTCTCCACCACCTCACAGCCGAGGTCTAATTAGATACAGGTTGGGGTCTGAATCTATGACCTCAGTGCCTCAAAGGAGACCCAAGGGACATTTAGATTAGGGCTGGGATTCTCCCGTGCCCGGCAGGGCGGGGGGTCCCGGCGGGACGGAGTGGCGGGAACCACTGCGGCGTCAGCCCGCCCCAAAGGTGCGGAATCCTCCGCACCTTCCGGGGCTAGGCCAGCGCCGGAGTGGTTTGCGCCCCGCCGGCCGGCGTGGGAGGCCTTTGCCGTCAACGGCTGCTGACGTCAACCCCATGCATGCGCAGGGCGGGGGTCACCTACGCGTCGGCCATTGCGGAGGCTGACACGGCTGACGCCTGGTAAAAGAGTGCCCCCACGGCACAGGCCCGCCCGCAGATCGGTGGGCCCCCGATCGCGGGCCAGGCCACAGTGGGGGCACCCCCCGGGTCCAGATCACCCCTCAGGACCCCGGAGCCCGCCCGCGCCGCCAGGTCCCGCCGGTAAGGGACCTAGTCTGATCCACGCCGGCGGGACCGGCAAAAAACCAGCGGGTCTTCGGCCCATCACGGGCCTGAGAATTCGGGCAGCCCCGGGGCCCATTGAGTTGCGCCGGTCCCCACCATTCTCCGGGGCGGGCTGCGCGACTCACGCCCCGCCGACTTTTGGAGGGCCGGAGAATTCGGCGGCCGGCGGGGGCGGGATTCAAGCCGCCCCCCCGGCGATTCTCCGACCCGGCGGAGATTCGGAGAATCCCGCCCTCGGTACAGAAAGGAAATAGCTGTTCCCATTGGCTAATGATACATGGACTAAGGGACACAGATTTAAAGAACAAAGAACAATACAGCACAGGATCAGGCCCTTCGGCCCTCCAAACCTGCGCCAATCAAGAAGCCCATCTAAATTAAAACCTTCTGGGATCCGCATCCCTCGATTCCCATCTTATTTATGTATTCGTCAACATCCCTCTTAAACACTGCTATCGTATCTGCTTCCACTGCCTCCCCTGGCAGCGAGTTCCAGGCACTCACCACCCTCTGTGTAAAAAAAATCTTCCCTTGCGGGCAGCACGGTGGCGCAGTGGTTAGCACTGCTGCCTCACAGCGCCGAGGTCACTGTGTGGGGAGTTTGCACATTCTCCCCGTGTCTGCGTGGGTTTCGTCCCCACAACCCAAAGATGTGCAGGGTAGGTGGTTTGGCCATGCTAAATTGCCCCTTAATTGGAAAAAATGAATTGGGTACTCTAAATTAATTTGTTGAAACCCCAAAACTTCCCTTGCACATATCCTCTAAATGTGCCCCTCGCACTTTAAACCTATGTCCGCTAGTAATTGACTCTTCCACCTTGGAAAAGAGCATCTGAATGTCCACTCTGTCCATGCCCCTCATTATTTTGTAGAATTCTATCAGGTCGTCCCTCAACCTCCGTCGTTCCAGTGAGAACAAACCGAGTTTATCCAAACTGCCCTCATAGCTAATGCCCTCCATACCAGGCAACATCCTGGTAAAACTCTTCTGCACCCTCTCCAAACCCTCCACATCCTTCTGGTCGTGTGGCGACCAGAATTGTGCGCAATATTCCAAATGTGGCCTAACCAAGGTTCTGTACAGCTGCGGCATAACTTGCCAATTTTTCTCCTCAATGCCCCGGCCGATGAAGGCAAACTTGCCGTATGCCTTCTTGACCGCCTTATCCACCTGCATTGCCACTTTCAGTGACCTGTGGCAACGCAGGTGAATGTGAGATTTAAGGGAAATGCGATGAGGAACATTTTATCGCAGCGAGTGTTTTTTAAATTCTTGCATGGGATGCGGGATTTGTTGATTGCCCTTGAACTGAGTGGCTTGCTGGACCAATTCAGAGGGACAGTTAAGTGTCAGTCACCTTGCTGTGGGTCTGGAGTGGGTAAGGACGGCAGATTTCCTTCCCTGAAGGGGATTAGTGAAATAGATGGCTTTTTTTTTTACATTTAGAGTACCCAATTCATTTTTTCCAATTAAGGGACAATTTAGCGTGGCCAATCTACCTAGCCAGCCCATCTTTGGGTTGTGGGGATGAAACCCACGCAAACACGGGGAGAATGTGCAAACTCCACACGGACAGTGACCCAGAGCCGGGATCGAACCTGGGACCTCGGCGCCGTGAGGCAGCTGTGCTAACCACTGCGCCACCATGCTGCCCCCAGATGGCTTTTTACGAGAATCGACAATGGTTTCATTACTATTGTTAAACTTTTAAATCCTGAGTTTTATTGAATTCAAATTTCACCATCTGCCGTGGTGGGATTTGAACCCGCGACGCCAGAGCATTACCCTGGGTCTCTGGATTAATAGCGACAATACTACTACATCATAATGTTAACTTGCTGGCGACTAGGGCAGGGGAAATAGAGACGAAGAACGACTTCAGAAGGAGAATTGGCCGGGCACTTGGGGGAGGGTGGGGACTAGTCTGGCAGGAAAGAGCGGGAGGAATGGGGCTGAGCGGATTGATTTACAAAGAACTTGCATGCACTTGATGTGCTGAATGGCCTTCATGCTCTGTTAGTCTCCATGCAAGCCAGGCATCTCGGGTGCACCAAGGTCCCACAGACAGCAACCTAAATGGTCAAGACCGCCAGGGCGTGACCAACGGCGTAGAAAGTTCCCCAAACAGCTAACTGGGCAGCTGGCGAGAGCCAGATCAGAAAGGTTAGCCGGTTTGTCAGCTGGAGTTGGTGTTTTTGAATGCCTTTTAAAGCTTTAATAAATCTGCTCCCGTTATCGTTCGATCTTGAGTTTCAACAAACCTGAAACCCACGTCAATCTGAAAACTAAGTGTCACAGGAACCCTGCGGTGAAATACCTACTTCTGAAGGCTCTGACAAAGTTGGTCCCGAGGAACACCAGATTCTGCAGTCCGGGATTGAATTGTTCTGTGATATTCTGAAACGGAACACAAAACGATTAACCAGCGAGGCGTCGCGCGCATTGAATCGCGAGGGCCAAGCGCATCTTGCTGAGGTCCACACAGGCCAATCGAAGCACTGAGCATTTCTATTGAGTTCAGGAATAGGAAGCAAGATCATTCGCGCGACAAGAGGAACTGAAAGTTGTGTCCCTCCTCTGCCTCCTAGGAATCACCTTACGGTTCAAAGGTCAGAATGTGCGCCCACGAAGAGGGAACATTGCGGCGTTTTGTCACGCACGCAGAGGGATTTACTTTCCCCCAACAGCGCCGTGGCTGTTTCTGGAGGAGGCGGTAAAGCAACGTTAAACTAAGACCTTCCCGGTCAGTAACGGGGGAGGGGGCGGTAGGAGAGGGGGGGGGGGTGATTCAAATGGAAGCAAGTTCCACTTTTTGAAAACTTCAGCAATTTTGAAGAAGGGTGGAAAGTTTTGTTTTTTGAGAGGATCGGACGTTGAAGAGGCCAGCGAAAAGTGACGACTTGCGTTTCTCACAGCCGCCAGATGTCTCAACGCACACGACAGCCAATCGAGAGCTTTTAAAGTGTGGTCAGGTGTTGTGAGGTAGAAACCATGGCAGCCAATTTGCCTGCAGCAAGGTCCCAGAGGAAGCAATGTGATGCAAACAAATTGACAACTTAACCAATTGGAAAATAAAAGACAAATGATAGCGCCCCCCCCCCCCCCCCCCCCCCCCAAGGGGCGCTGTGACTAAAGGATTTTTTTAAAGGATGCTTACCCAATTAAACTAAAATGTCGATTGGGGGGATCTTTAATGCATCTCAGCCCCTATGGTGCCCATGGGTTGTAGAAGGCCCCATGTGTGCTCGTGGAGGCTGCATCGAACCTGAGACCCTGGTGCAGTGAAGGTTCGATTCCCGGCTTGGATCACGGAGTCTGCACCCTCTCCCCGTGTCTGCCTGGGTTTCCTCCGGGTGCTCCGGTTTCCTGCCACAAGTCCCGAAAGACGTGCTTGTTAGGTGAATTGGGCATTCTGAATTCTCCCTCGGTGTACCCGAACAGGTGCCAGAGTGTGGCGACTAGGGGCTTTTCACAGTAACTTCATTGCAGCGTTAATGTGAGCCTACTTGTGACAATAAAGATTATTATTATATGCTCCCTTTCCAAGGACACAAAGCCGCCATGGGAGTGGGGCAGACAGTTGGGTGGGAGGATTGATCTGTTTTACAAGATTGTTCCATGGGTAAGAAATGGCCTCTCTTCAAAATAGTGCCATGGGATATTTTTTGCCCCCTCCTGACCAAGCAGAGGAGACCCCTCAGTCTCATTCAAAAAAATTACTCATTCCCCAGTAGTTCGCTGGACTTGCTCGTCACGGTATTTGCGTTAGAGGACCCCTGAAGCTGGACTTGAAACCCACGCAGACACGGGGAGAATGTGCAGACTCCGCACAGACAGTGACCCAAGCCGGGTCGAATCGAACCTGGGACACTGGCGCTGTGAAGCCATAGAGCTAACCACTGTGCTACCGTGCTGCCCTAATTCAGAGTACCCAATTATTTTTGTTTCCAATTAAGGGGCAATTTAGCGTGGCCAATCCACCTAACCTGCACATCTTTGGGTTGTGGGGGCGAAACCCACGCAGACACGTGCAAACTCCACGCGGACAGTGAACCAGAGCCGGGATCGAACCTGGGACCTCGGTGCCGTGAGGCAGCAGTGCTAACCACTGTGCCACCGCGCCGCCCCTGTTTCCCCATCATCGTGTAACACGAGCGAAATTCAGGTTGTTTGTAGACGTTGCACAGACTTCAAAAGAGATCTGCAGCCCTGTCACCCATTCGATACCCATCCCCAAATTTAGAACGCTCCCGAGAAATTGACAACAAAGGAAACGCGAGACAATAAAGTGACTGAAAAAACAGGAAAAACCAGGAAACATCACAGGCGAGCAAAGTCTCCAAAACATGAGTGTAAACTTGTTATAAACAGAATGACAAGGAAATTCTCCTGATTTTTCTTTGAAACTCCAACCTCTCCTCATTCATTCCTTGTTTCTGCCTCAGGGTGGGCGACAGTAATCACCCCCCAATATCAGCGCTCACTTTACCAGCGGAGATTTAATTATCGTTAGGTAGCTACCTTAACGCGAGGTTGCCCTCTATAAGCCAAGCCTGCTGGGAGGCCAATGCCCGGGATTTCTCATTCTCGGGCAATTCGTGTAGGTCTACCTCGGACTCCCGAGTCTGGGCCTGTCCACTGGCTGGCTAAGTCCTTAATGAAATGAAATGGCTTATTGTCACGAGTAGGCTTCAATGAAGTTACTGTGAAAAGCCCCTAGTCGCCACAATCCGGCGCCTGTCCGGGGAGGCTGATACGGGAATCGAACCGTGCTGCTGGCCTGCTTGGTCTGCGATTTAAAGCCAGCGATTTAACCGAATGAGCTAAACCAGCCCCTGTAACAAGGCAAACAGGAGGCCCATGAGGCCTTTGATGGGGCGGCACGGTGGTTAGCACTGCTTCTTCTCAGCGTCAAGGACTCAGGTTCGATTCCCGGCCTTGGGTCACTGTCTGTTGCGGAGTCTGCACGTTCTTCCAGTGTCTGCGTGTGTTTCCTCCGGGTGCTCTGGTTTCCTCCCACAGTCCAAAGATGTGCAGGTTAGGTGAATTGGCCATGCGAAAATTGCCCCTTAGTGTCCAAAGATATGCAGGTTAGGTGGGGTTACGGAAATAGGACAGGGGAGTGGGCTTAGGGAGGGTGTAGACTCGATGGGCCGAACGGCCTCCTTCTGCATTATAGGGATTCTATGGTTCTATTCTAAGGTTCCATTATTGAAGGTAGAGAGATCAGACACTATGGGTTGCAGGTCAACCAAGATCTAATTGAATGGCACCCTGCCCATCACCTTAAAGATTCACTGCCTCCATCACTGGCACAGCCAGAGGCAGCGTTGCATCTTTTCCTTCTTTCTTCTCAGGTAATCTCTCGGGATCACAGATGTTTTGCCTCCTATGGATTTTGAGATACTGATTTCTGAGTGTAGTCTGCACTGTTGGCAACTCACCAAGAGTCCCTCATTAGCACCTTCCTCTATCCGTATCCATAGAATCCATCGAAACCCTACAGTGCAGAAGGAGGCCATTTGGCCCATCGGGTCTGCGCCAACCCTGTGAAAGAGCACCACACCCGCACCCTATCCCCATAACCCCACCAAGCCTGGGCGGCACAGTAGCACAGTGGTTAGCACTGCAGCCTCACAACGGCAGGATCCCAGATTCGAATCCCAGCTTGGGAGTCTGCACGTTCTCCCCGTGTGTGCTTGGGTTTCCTCCGGGTGCTCCGGTTTCCTCCCACAAGTCCCGAAAGACGTGCTTGTTAGGTGAATTGGAAATTCTGAATTCTTCCTCCGTGTACCCGAACAGGCGCCGGAATGTGGCGACTAAGGGATTTTCACAGTAACTTCACTGCAGTGTTAATGTAAGCCTACTTGTGACACTGGTAAAGATTATTATTATTAACCTTTGGACACTAAGGAGCAATTCAGTGCAGCCAATCCACCTAACCTGCACGTCATTGGACTGTGGGAGGAAACCGGAGCACCCGGAGGAAACCCACGCAGACACGGGGGGGAGCGTGCAGACTCCACACAGTCACCCGAGGCCGGAATCGAACCCATGTCCTGAGCACTGTGAGGCAACAGCGCAAACCACTGTGCCACTGGGATGGGGCTTCAAACAATAGAATTGTTTTTGACATTTGACTTTTAATTATTTTCCCAGGGCTGGGTTGTTGGTCCGGTGACGTTACTACTCCGCCACCGCCTCCTCATGGGACAATGAGCTGAGAATAGGACATGAACACTGGCCAGGTTTGGTGTTAATAAATAATGAGTTGTTAAACTGATAGCTTTTGGATCACCAATTAACTGATTAATAGAACTTGATATTTTCCACTCCAGGTTTCTTCCACACGGTGCAGGAGGGAGAGATGAAATGAAATGAAATGACAATCGCTTATTGTCACGAGTAGGCTTCAATGAAGTTACTGTGAAAAGCCCCTAGTCGCCACATTCCGGCGCCTGTCCGGGGAGGCTGGTACGATACTTTCTGTTTCACCTAACCTTGGAGGGGGTGAGGAATAGGTGGCTAGTAAAAGGAGGCAAAATACCTTTGAGTGTGTGACAGGATCGGGTTTCGATGCACATGGGTGGAATGGTAGTTGAAAGGCAGCAGCAATAATAACTGGACGTCCAGCCGTGAACGTCTTTGACTGTCTTTACAGGGACAGATGCTGCTTGGGTTCTACGACCGAATTGCTTTCTCTCTCCTACTTGCTCTCAAACTGTTTCCCGTAAGGTTGGCATAGTGGTTAGCGCTGCTGCCTCACAGCGCCAGGGTCCCAGGTTCGATTCCCGGCTTGGGTCACTGTCTGTGCGGAGTCTGCACGTTCTCCCCGTGTCGGCGTGGGTTCCCTCCGGGTGCTCCGGTTTCCTCCCACAGTCCAATGGTGCGCAGGCCAGGTGGTCGGCCATGATGAATGGGCGGGGAGGAGGAGGAGGAGGGGGGGTATGGGTATAGGGCGGGGGAGCGGGCCGAGGTAGAGTTCTCTTTCAGAGGGCCGGTGCAGATTTGATGGGCCGAATGGCCTCCCGCACATTAGGGATTCAATGGATTCGAACAACAACAACCCCCTGCATCGATATACCGCCTGTAAAGTGATTCGGTGCCCCAGGCTGCTGCTGCAGCCAACGTTACGAGACAAAATCCAACAGGATCCCATGGGCACCAGCCCAAAGAATTGGAGGGGTGGGGCGGGGGGGAGGGTTATTCCTCAGCGTCCTGGATAATATTTGCATACTTCGATCAACATCACAAAAAGAAGGGGCGGCACGTGGCTCAGTGGTCAGCACTGGGACTACGGCGCTGAAATGAAAATGAAAATCGCTTATTGTCACGAGTAGGCTTCAATGAAGTTACTGTGAAAAGCCCCTAGTCGCCACATTCCGGCGCCTGTTCGGGGAGGCTGTTACAGGAATCGAACCGTGCTGCTGGCCTGCTTGGTCTGCTTTCAAAGCCAGCGATTTAGCCCAGTGTGCTAAACAGCCCACTGTGCTAAACAGCCTCAAATCCCAGCCCTGGGTCACTGTCCGTGTGGAGTTTGCACATTCTCCCCGTGTTTGCATGGGTCTCACCCCCACAACCCAAAGATGTGGTCGATTGGCCAGGCCGAATTGCCCCTTAATTGGAAAAGAAAAATAATCGGGTACTCTAAATGTATTTTTTTTTTTTAATCGCAAAAAAAAGCCGGATCCGGTCATTATCAGCCAGCTCTTTGTGGGATCCTGCTCTGCACATTCACTGCCACGTTTCCTGCAATCCAACAGTGACTACATTTCACTGCGATGGCTGCACAGCACTCTGAGAAGTGCAGCGTCTGTCCAAAATGTTCTCCAAACTTATTTTTTTAACTGACGCACACAATATTGGGATAGGTAGCGAGAAGGGGGTAGGTCTTTAAGAAGGGTCTTCAAGAGGATTGAGAGGGTCCGACAGGTCGACGAAGCCTCCTCGCGGCTCCAAGAATGTTATTCGTGATAAACACTGCAGAAACCTTGGGGAGGGGGAGGTGGGGAGCAAGCTTACTGAGTGCAGCCTGTTCTTTCCAGGAAGCAGTACAGGGACCACCAGCATTTAGACTTCCAATCACTCAGTCCCTGTCTATCATACAGCTAGGCACAGCCAGACTCCGGACTCACCTGGTAGGTGTTCAAGGTCAATCGATAGGCATGTTCCGCTGAGAGAGCCATGGTGCGGAGCAGGGCGAAGAAATACAAATATTATGAATTTGGGAAATGCAGGGAAAGCTTTGGAGCACAAATTAGACACCTTTTCCTTCGATTCCCTCCCGATAGTAAAATTCCCCTCGTCGGAGGGGGAGCTGCAGTCCAGATGAAAGGCGGATCGCTCGGTCAATTATTTATTAACTGGTAACGAAGAAGTTCCTTTGCTCTTTGTTACCTCCCCCGCTCTGAACCCTTTCCCGGGAAGCCAGTTTAAAGAGCTCGAATTAAAATGGAATGAGGGTGGAAGGTTTATGGGGCTGGTTTAGCTCATGGGGCTGGTTTAGCTCACAAGGCTAAATCGCTGGCTTTTAAAGCAGACCAAGCAGGCCACAGCAGCACGGTTCGATTCCCGTACCAGCCTCCCCGGACAGGCGCTGGAATGTGGCGACTAGGGGCTTTTCACAGTAACTTCATTGAAGCCTACTCGTGACAATAAGCGATTTTCATTTTTCATTTTTTTTTCAAGGTTAAGCAGCATTTGTGGTTGCTTCTTGTAAGATCTACTATCCCCGGATTTTCTCTCTCTCTGCCCTCCTGTGATTTCCCCCCCCCCCCCCCCAACCCCCCCCCCCCCCCCCCCCCCCCCCGGACGAGCCGAACTGCAAATGCAGACCCTGGAGGAAAGGTGGATGTAATGAGATGCTGAGCGTGTTGACAGCTCTTGTCATTAAACCTTCCCCTCAACCACCACCCCCCCGGACCTTGATTGCAAACTGAGCTGGGTGAAGTTGACTGAACAACCTTACCCTGTTACAAACTCTAAATGCTAACACTGCACACTGCCTTACACCGCCTGGAATAAAATCCACAGAATCCCCACAGTGCAGAACCGTGGAAAAGGTACAGCGCAGTCCATGCAAGTCCCAGGAGTCCCTTTCTAATCCCACCCTCCTGCACCCCGTTCATAGCCCTGCAAGGCCAGCGATTAAGGTGTCACGTACTGATCGTCCAGCTGATGTGTTACGTACTCTGGGATAACACGGGCTGCAACTGGATGCAGCTTTAACTAAAAGATACTCCAGACCTTGAAGTTAGTTCAATCTGATTTATTGAACCTGTCACACAGTTAGCACAGTTCTCTGTGAGTTCGACTCTCTGCTAACCTAAGTGTGGTTACTCTGTCTGACTGAAGCAGACTAGCTCCTAGCCACGTGCTGGAGGCGTGATGCTGTACATACACCCTGACTCACTGTAGATGTTCATCAGTGGAAAGAACATCGAATATAGAACAGTACAGCACAGAACAGGCCCTTCGGCCCTCGATGATGTGCCGAGCATTGTCTGAAACCAAGATCAAGCTATCTCACTCCCTGTCATTCTGGTGTGCTCCATGTGCCTATCCAATAACCGCTTGAAAGTTCCTAAAGTGTCCAACTCCACTATCACAGCAGGCAGTCCATTCCACACTCTAACCACTCTCTGAGTAAAGAACCTACCTCGGATATCCCTCCGATACCTCCCACCCCGAACATTGTAGTTATGCCCCCTTGTAACACCTACATCCACCCGAGGAAATAGTCTCTGAACGTCCACCCTATCTATCCCTCTTCCATATACATATATATAATAGGGCATCTTACACTATGTAGCATAGCATGCATTATGAGGCAGAGTGTGAGTGCTTCATGCCTTTTATAGTGAGATACCACCCCTGAGTGTCCTGCCTGCTCATTGGTCATGTCCTGTTCTCTGTGTTCATTAGCTGCCTGTGCCTGTCTGTATATCATTATCTGCACGTCTGCGTATCATGACACCAGCTACTTTTTTAAAACAAGTTTAGGGTCTCTGCCTCCACCGCCAACTTGGGCAGCGAATTCCAGACTCCCACTAACCTCTGGGTAAAAAACATTCTTCCTCATGTCCTCTCTACACCTTCTGCCCACTTCAATATGTCCTCTGGTGCTTGAATTCTCCGCCAAGGGAAACTATTTTATTCTGTTGTCATGTGAGAGGGCCTTTAAGAAATGGATGTTTAAGCAATGTACCTTTAAGAAATGCAGTGATGTCAGAGCGTGAGTGGAGCTGGGCTTTTAGCTCAGCCATTTTGAAGTTTTTAGTTTCAGTTTTGAGAGAGCAGCTGGGAGTGTCTATGTGTTTTTGCTGAGAGCTGCAGGAAGGAAAAGAGCTGGTCTGGTGATTTCTGCAAATGCAAAGACTATAACTATATTGAATGTAACCTGTTGTGCTCCTATTTTTGAAGGGTTGAAGTCTTTTGGATGTTTAAAAGAACAGTTTGCAGAATTGGGTAGTGTTGTATTATTTTTGGGGTTATCTTTGAAGTAAGGGGTGTTAAGGGATCCAATGTTTATTTTAAAAGGTTAAGTTGAGTTCATGGAATAAACATTGCTTTGTTTTAAAAACCACGTGTCCATAATTGTAATACCACACCGAGGGAACAAGCTGTGTGCTTCAAAAGCAACAATCCATTAAAGGAATCCAATCCATCAAAAGGATAACTGGGCACTGAAGGGAAATCAATCTGCCGGGTCCTTGTGGAAGAGCGGGGGGGGGGGGGGGGGGGGGGGGGGAGGGGGGGGGGGGGGGGGGGGCTGGAATAGCTTTGATAACACGAACAAAGAAAATTACAGCACACGAACTGGCCCTTATGCCCTCCCAGCCTGTGTCGATCCAGATCCTTTATCTAAACCTGTTACCTATTTTCCAAGGTCTACTTCTCTCTGTTCCCCACCCGTTGGGCTGATGGGCTGAATGGCCTCCTTCTGTCTCGCATTGACCGGATGAAGGCAGAAGGGGGGAATAATTGGATAGCTCATGGGAGAGGCATAGTGGTATTGTCTCTGGACTAGCAATCCGGAGATCCAGGGCAATGCCAGGACCCCTGGGTTCAAATCCCACCACAGCAGACGGCAAAATGGGAATTCAATGAAAATCTGGAATTAAGAAGCCTAATGGTGGCCATGAAACCATTGCCGATTATCATGAAAACCCTGATGCCTCTTTAGGGAAGGAAATCTGCCATTCTGACCCTGGTCTAGCCTACATGTGACTCCAGATCCACAGCGATATGGTTGATTCTTAAAGTGCCCTCCGAAATGGCCTAGCAACCCACTCAGTTCAAGGACAATTATCAAAATGTTTGACGTTTGATGGCGATGGTGCGTTTGATGGCGATGGTGAGTTTGATGGCGATGGTGAGTTTGGTGGCGGTGGTGAGTTTGATGGCGATGGTGAGTTTGATGGCGATGGTGAGTTTGATGGCGGTGGTGAGTTTGGTGGCGGTGGTGAGTTTGGTGGCGGTGGTGAGTTTGGTGGCGGTGGTGAGTTTGGTGACGGTGGTGAGTTTGGTGGCGGTGGTGCGTTTGGTGGCGGTGGTGCGTTTGGTGGCGGTGGTGAGTTTGGTGGCGGTGGTGAGTGTGGTGGCGGTGGTGAGTTTGGTGGCGATGGTGAGTTTGGTGGCGGTGGTGAGTTTGGTGACGGTGGTGAGTTTGGTGGCGGTGGTGAGTTTGGTGGCGGTGGTGAGTTTGATGGCGATGGTGAGTTTGATGGCGGTGGTGAGTTTGGTGACGGTGGTGAGTTTGGTGGCGGTGGTGAGTTTGGTGGCGGTGGTGAGTTTGGTGGCGATGGTGAGTTTGGTGGCGGTGGTGAGTTTGGTGATGGTGGTGTGTTTGATGGCGGTGGTGAGTTTGGTGGCGGTGGTGCGTTTGGTGGTGGTGGTGAGTTTGATGGCGGTGGTGAGTTTGGTGGCGGTGGTGAGCTTGGTGACGGTGGTGAGTTTGGTGACGGTGGTGCGTTTGGTGGTGGTGGTGAGTTTGATGGCGATGGTGAGTTTGGTGGCGGTGGTGAGTTTGGTGGCGGTGGTGCGTTTGGTGGTGGTGGTGAGTTTGATGGCGGTGGTGAGTTTGGTGGCGGTGGTGAGCTTGGTGACGGTGGTGAGTTTGGTGACGGTGGTGAGTTTGATGGCGGTGGTGAGTTTGGTGACGGTGGTGAGTTTGATGGCGATGGTGAGTTTGGTGACGGTGGTGCGTTTGGTGGCGGTGGTGAGTTTGGTGACGGTGGTGAGTTTGATGGCGATGGTGAGTTTGGTGGCGGTGGTGAGTTTGGTGGCGGTGGTGAGTTTGGTGGCGGTGGTGAGTTTGGTGGCGGTGGTGAGCTTGGTGACGGTGGTGAGTTTGGTGACGGTGGTGAGTTTGATGGCGGTGGTGAGTTTGGTGGCGGTGGTGCGTTTGGTGGCGGTGGTGCGTTTGGTGGTGGTAATCCCTTTTGTTTGGTCCGCTCCTGTCCATTTGGTGTAAGCACAGGGCAGCACGGTAGCACAAGTGGTAGCACTGTAGCTTCACAGCGCCAGGGTCCCAGGTTCGATTCCCTGCTGGGTCACTGTCTGTGTGGAGTCTGCACGTTCTCCCCATGTCTGCGTGGGTTTCCTCCGGGTGCTCCGGTTTCCTCCCACAGTCCAAAGACGTGCAGGTTAGGTCGATTGGCCATGATAAATTGCCCTTAGTGACAAAAAAGGTTTGGAGGGGTTATTGGGTTACGGGAATAGGGTGGAAGTGAGGGCTTAAGTGGGTCAGTGCAGACTTGATGGGCTGAATGGCCTCCTTAGCAGAGGGCTAAATAGCTGGCTTGTAATGCAGAACAACGCCCGCAGCGCGGGTTCAATTCCCATACCTGAACAAGTTCCGGAATTTGGCGACTAAGGGCTTTTCACAGTAACTTCATTTGAAGCCTACTTGTGCCAATAAGTGATTTTCATTTTCATTTCATGTAGCAAATAAATGGGTTTCAACTATTTTGTGTTAAAACAATTTAAACTAAATCAAATGAACTGAGGGACAAACTAAAAGATGCAGCTCCTTAAAGGGACACTGCTCTAAACAGAAACAAATCACAAATGAAACTGAGAACATCAACCTAAAATGTGATTGAAGGAGCCAATCCCTGCGGTACCCAACGAACATGGAAAATCTCAATAGTGTCAGTGGACACCGCACCCCCTTCAGGGGTGCCCGGCCACGACTAAATTGGTTTCAAGGTGGTCTTTGAATGTCACTCGTCAATGGTGGGCATTCATGGGCAAGAATTGGACATGTGAAATTCCGAGTGTTCGAAAAGGGAAGGCGCTTGCTGCTGGTGACATTGTACAGTTCTCCACGAAAATTACCTGCTCCGGCTAGTCTCAGCTTCAGCCCTAACCCTCCCGCAACCCGCCATCGCCCCCCCCCCCCCCCCTCCCCTTTCCATCCCGGTGTGCATCGGTAGACCACTGAGAAAGTCTTGTACCTGGGGCCTCGGCGACGTGAGGCTGCAGTGCTAACCCACTGCGCCGCCGTGCTGCCCTGTGCCTCGCGCACTTTGCGCCAAAGCTGTGCTGTCACTAACCTCTAGAAGACGCTGGGCCTTTGTTCTTCCGGCGATGACGCACATCTTGTCGAGAGAGAGAACTTGCATCTCTATGGAGCTTCCCAGCTCCTCGAGGTGTTTCACTGGACCTATCCCGTGATATCCCGTGGGCACCACGGTAGCATTGTGGATAGCACAATTGCTTCACAGTCCCAGGGTCCCAGGTTCGGTTCCCGGCTTGGGTCGCTGTCTGTGCGGAGTCTGCACATCCTCCCCGTGTGTGCGTGGGTTTCCTCCGGGTGCTCCGGTTTCCTCCCATGGTCCAAAGATGTGCGGGTTAGGTGGGTTGGCCATGATAAATTGCCCTTAGTGTCCAAAATTGCCCTTAGTGTTGGGTGGGGTTACTGGGTTGTGGGGATAAGGTGGAGGTGTTGACCTTGGGTAGGGTGCTCTTTCCAAGAGCCGGTGCAGACTCGATGGGCCGAATGGCCTCCTTCTGCACTGTAAATTCTATGATAACATTCACGGAAATGAATTCCCGACAAAGGGACTTTTTTACTTTATGATTCATGCATGCCATAACCAAAGTGGAATTTGACCTGGAATATAATTAAGTGATTAAGTCTGTGCTTTGGAGGGAAGACAGAATTTGCTTCCTTATCAATTGGCTTTTAAGTGCATTGCATCAAACAGTGACCCAGAATTTGTTGTGTCAATCGCACTTCAACCGTCAGCTTTTGAGGTCATTACCCCATTGAAATTCTCTGCCACTTCAGGCGTTTCAAACATGCAACGGAGGCCCGGAGGTTGCTCCTCGTTAAGCACACCGCAGAGGCTCACTTCCACTCTTCACGTTGTAAGCTGCAGTGTAAAACCCTTGGAAAAGTGCTGATGGAGGTGTCATTGCTTTTCCTGTTTAAACAGAGCAGTAAATTCACTCGTGCTGCTCAATCACCTCGCCATTCCGGATACGGTTACCAGTCGTGGGGATATGAAATCTCTCCACATTGATAGCAAATGTTTTCAAAGTTATTTTCCACAGAAGTCTTGGGGAGGAATTTTGCAGCCCAATGTTCCACCCGCGGGACGGGTGATCCACGTAAAGTGTCGCGGACATCGGTGGGACCGGAAGATCACGCCAGCCAGTGAGGGGGGAAAATCCCACCCTTTGGGCTGGATTCTCCGTTCCCGAGGCTAAGGGCCGGCGTGAACGCAGAATCCGCGGGAGGTTTACGAGAGGATAGTCGGAGCGGGCCCCTCACCGATTCCGGTACCGGTGAGGGGCTAGCACCGGCGGCGCATGAAGCTCCCGTGGATCGCACCCAAAACGGCCGGAGAATGGCGGCTCCTGGGCCGCGGATGCGTAGGGCTGGCAAACTGCACCGATCGCGCCGTAAAACATGGCACCGGCCGTGCTCAGACCCTAACCCGCCAACCCCGACCCCACAGCCCGCCCCCTGGCTACCCCGACCAGTCCCACCGGCCCTAGCAGGAATCGCCCCGGCTGGCGGCACGGATCCCAGACGAGTGGGGGGGGGGGGCGGCATCGCCAGTTGATGACCCGCCAACGGTGTTGAAACGCCAAGCGGAACGCGTCACAGTGACGCCGGTTTGGAGGCAGATCGGTGTCAAACCGGTGCTGGCCCCGATTGCGGTGTCGGACGGAATCCATCCTCCACCTGATCGCCGATCACGATTTCGGCGAAGGGCTACGGAGCCCGAATCTTTCGTTTAACTTTCAACGTAACACAGCCACACATTTATTCCGCTGTCAGAAAACGGTCAGTTGAAAGTGAAGGATTTTGGTTGGCGCTGTGCGAAACGTTTAATCTGATTGGTTGCCGAGCTGCTTGCAGCCATTACAGCAGCACCCCCTCCACTTGGAATTGAAATGCCGTCAGAAAACCCGTCAGGTTGATGCTCTGCAGCTATAAATGCTGAGAATGATCAATCTTTTTTTTAGTGGGAGCTTCCACCTCACTGAGGCGGCTGCAGGCTAATCCATGCCCAACAACCGGTTCTGAAAACTCTGCTCACATTCTGACAGCTGTGACAAATGGCACCACAATCCGCAACATTCGAAAACAATCCGCAACATTCCAAACGGAAAGTTAAGTTGCCTGACGCTCCCACTGTTAACAGATGGATCCAGATCCACAAGTTCAGCAAAAACTATAATCAATGTTTCCTTGGGACATACCCCAGGTTTTGTTGAAATCTGTCCGTTACTTTTTCAGATAGATTAACAGGGGCACAAATATTATATCTACCCACCCTCACTCTAGGTGAGGTAATTATGTGATATTCACAATATACATTCCAAGACAAAGATGCCACTTGGGAGGTTAAACAATTTCCAGCCCCTCGGTATACCATGACACGTGGACCTTGGATAGTGTTCTTTCCCCCACCCCCCCCCCCCCCCCCTCCCAACAGGGTCTTTGCGGCAGCTGCCCAAAGCTCGAATGCATCTATCGAAAGTAGATCTGCACCTTGAAATGTGCATCTTTGCAACACACAGTCGTGGACAACTCTTTGTACTTGTGCGAGGGGGAGAGAGGTGAGTGGAAGAAAGGGTGGGTGTGAGAAAAGGTTGAGTGTGTGAGATAGGAAGACGGGTGTGTGAGATAGAAGGTGTGTGAGTGAGAGGTGGTGAGTGTGTGAGATAGGAGGGTGTTTGTGGGAGAGGGGGTGAGTGTGTGGGAGAGGGGGTGAGTGTTTGGGAGAGAGGGAGTGAGCGTGTGGGCGAGAGGAGCGAGCGTGTGGGCGAGAGGGAGCGAGTGTGTGGGCGAGAGGGAGTGAGCGTGTGGGCGAGAGGGAGTGAGCGTGTGGGCGAGAGGGAGTGAGCGTGTGGGAGAGAGGGAGTGAGCGTGTGGGAGGTGGGTGCGGGGGTGTGATAGGAGTGAGTGTTTGGGAGAGAGGGTGTGTGTGGGAGAGAGGGAGTGAGCGTGTGGGCGAGAGGGAGTGAGCTTGTGGGCGAGAGGGAGTGAGCGTGTGGGCGAGAGGGAGTGAGCGTGTGGGAGAGAGGGAGTGAGCGTGTGGGCGAGAGGGAGTGAGCGTGTGGGCAAGAGGGAGTGAGCATGTGGGCAAGAGGGAGTGAGCGTGTGGGAGAGAGGGAGTGAGCGTGTGGGAAGGGGGTGCGAGGGTGTGATAGGAGTGAGAGAGGGGGTGTGCATGAGAGGGGTTGAGTGTGGGATAGAGGAGGGTGAGTGTGTGGGAGAGGCAGTGGATGTGAGAGGGAGGTGAATGCGAGAGAGGGGCTAAGTGTATGAGAGGGGTTGTGTGTGTGAGAGTGAGAGGGGGTGTGTGTGGGAGAGGGATGAGTGTGGGAGATAGGTGAGTGTGTGGGAGAGGGGGTGATGTGTGGGAGGTAATGAGTTTGTAAGAGCAGAGGGTGAGTGGGTGGGATAGGACAGTGTATTTCAAACTTTTCTTCCCGGGACCCACACCACGTTCGCTTTTCAAGTCTACCCTCGGTCAAGGCAGTGTTTAGGACACTAAAGTTTTCTTGCCCTGGGTAAGGAAGGAAAGGAAAAACATCTAGTTTTCCTGTTCATAATCACTGTGCAGTAGCCTCTGGTGCATTGAATTCATGCCAGCATTGAGTGATGTCATGTGAGTGTACCTTGAAGAAATGGGTGTTTATAAATGGCTGTGTATATAAATATCTGTAGTGAGAGTATCTTTAAGAAATGGGTGTTTATTACTGCAGTGATGTCAGAGAGTGGGTGGAGCTGGGCTGTCTGTCAGCTTTTTACTTTCGTTTTAGGCTGTTTGCTGCAGGGTGTGTTTTAGTTTAGTTTTCAGAGCTGGATAGCTGCTGTCACAGCCAGAAGTTGTATGAATCTCCCTCTGTAACCTAAAGACTGTAAATCGATCCTGGTGATTTAAAACTAATAACAGTAGTGACTTTAACCTGATGTGCTTCTGGTAAAAGGTGTTTTAAGTCTTACGGATGTTAAAAGGAAAGCTTAAAGGATGATTTAGTGTTGCATTCTTTGGGGGTTGTATTTGAATTGATGGTTGCTAAGGTGTTCACTGTATGTTTTAAAAAGGTTAACTTGAGTTCATAGAATAAACATTGTTTTGCTTTAAAAAATACTTTTCTATTTCTGCTGTACCTGTAGAGTGGGCCGTGTGCTCCCCATACCACAATCTATTAAAAGCTGTGGGCCAGGTGACCTCCATGATACACTTTGGGGTTCTGTAAACCCTGGCCCATAACAGTGAGGACAGGATCAGACATGCACAGCTATGATATCCTCCAATCTATGAAAATTCACTGTCCAGGGTCACACATGAGAGATACTGGAGGTATTATATGACTCATTAATCCTTGGGGAAAGGACATTTTGTATACGTTCAATGAATGGCCTATTTTCACTGGGCGCCAGTCTTGGGGGCCGAGTGCTTACATCATCTCTTGTAAAATCCAGGAATAAGAATAACAGACGGGAGTCTCCCAGGAATCAGAGGAGCGGCCTCAGCTTCTTGCTGGGTATTTTCTCCATTGAGGACCTGGCCCCCTCCCCCCCGATGCCTCCAACTCCACAGCAACAACCTCGGCCGGTCCCATCAACCACCGTGCCAGCCAGGACCCCGCTAAGGAAATGAAAGACCTTTCTACCTGGCTTTCAATCAAAGGTTCCTTCGTGCTTACAGCAGAAATGTTAACAGCTAGGCATTGTTGCAATGCTAATGGTGGGGGAGGGGGGGGGGGGGCACTGTTGGGAAGAGAAGGGATTTTTTGAGCAGCACTCATGTGGTAGCTCCAGTTGGAGCTGGGCAGACACTGAGAGAAACCTTTGGAGCTTGTTGGGTCGCTTGATGCAAGCGAGTGTGCGCAGGAGTGCTGACGGCCATGGAACATTTTTATTCTTCAGTGGGGTTACCCCTGAGCTTCGAATTGAGTCAATGGCTTGTTAAATTCTTGCTCTTACAGGGGAGCAGCTTCCCCGCTATGGAATACAGAATTGTTACCGGCCTGGTAACAATTTCTGCCACTTTTGACCCTTTTGACACTTGCCCTTGACCCACACTTTGAAAGGGGGAGGTGAGTGCGAGAGAGAGTGTGTCAGAGGGGTTGAGTGTGAGAGAGGGGTGTGTAAGAGTGAGAGGCGGTATGTGTGTATAAGAGAGGAGCGTGAGTGGGTAGGAGAGGGAGGTGTGTGAGAGAAAGGTTGTGTGGGAGAGGGGATGAGTGTACATGTGTGAAAGAGAGGGGGGACAGGGCGGCATGTGGCGCAGTGGATAGCAGAGGAGCGTGAGTGGGTAGGAGAGGGAGGTGCGTGAGAGAAAGGTTGTGTGGGAGAGGTTGTGTGGGAGAGGGGATGAGTGTACGTGTGTGAAAGAGATGTGGCGCAGTGGTTATCACTGGGACTGCTGTGCTGTGGACCCGGGTTCAAATCCCAGTCCTGGGTCACTGTCCGTGTGGAGTTTGCACATTCTCCCCGTGTCTGCGTGGGTTTCACCCCCACAACCCAAATATGTGCATGTTAGGTGAATTGGTCACGCTAAATTGCCCCTTAATTGGAAAAATATATAATTGGGTACTCTAAATTTATTTTAAAAATGAGAGGGGGACATGTGGGGGGGGGGAGAACATGTGCATGTGTGTGTGTGGGTGGTGGTGACATGTGTATAGATAGATATAGCTTGAAAAGATGGGTCTACAATTATTTCTGTGTTTGCACCGATTTTGTGGCAAAAAAAGGGTGCCAACATTATTGGAATGGTTGGGGTTCCCTGAAGCATTTGGGGTCCGAGGCTCGAAAGGTTTTGGAAACTGTGGTGTAACATATTAGCATGGATAGAAGATTGGCCGGTTGAGAGTATGCACAAATGGGCATTTTTCTGATCAGCAGGATGTGAGGAAAGGTGTCTGTGAGGGTGCTTCAACTTTTTACAATTTATATCAGTGACGTGGGCGAGGGGAGCGAAGGCATGGTAGCTAAATCTACGGGAAAGTATGTTGTGAAGAAGACATAAGGAGATGGCAGATAAATATAGATAGGTTGAGTAAGTGGGCAAAAAACATGGAGTGTAATGTGGCAAATGCGACGTTGTTCATTTGGCAAGGAGAAAGAAAAGGCAGAGTATTACCGAAATGGAGCACGGTTGCCGAATTCTGAGGTGCAGAGCGATCTGGGTGTTCTAGTGCATGAATCACAAAAAGGGAATATGCAGGTACAGCAGGTAATTGAGAAAGGTAAGGGAATGGACAAAGCTGAACTCTAGGGGTGAGGTGAGAGGGACTGCCCTTGATGCCAAGGCGACATTTGGCAGAATGCGGCATCAAGGAGCCCCAGCAAAACTGGAGTAAACAAGAATCAAGGGGAGGTCTCCACTGGAGTCCGACGTAGTGGAATGGATGATGGTTGTGGTTGTTGGTGGTTAGTCGGCCCAACTCCAGGACATCACTGCAGTTGTTCCTCAGGGTAGTGTCTTGAGGCCCAACCATCTTCAGCTGCTACATCAATGACCTTTCTTCCATCAGAAGTGGGGATGTTTGCGGATGACTGCACAATGTTCAGCACCACGACTGACTCCTCAGATAATGAAGCAGTCCGTGTCCAAAAGCAGCATTACCTGGACAAGACCCAGGCTTGGGCTGACAAGTGGCAAGTTACATTCGTGCCACACAAGTGCCAGGCATTGAGCATCGCCTACAAGAGAGAATCTAATCATCGCCCCTTGACATCCAATGGCGTTACAATTTTTGAATTGTCCACTATCAATGACCAGAAACTTAGCTAGATCAGCCACATACATACCTTGGCTACAAGAGCAAATCAGCGGTTGGGAATCCTGCTGCGAGTAACTCACCCACTGACTCCCCAAAGCCTGCCCACCATCCACAAGGCTTATCGGGAGGTTGGCAGCTGAGTGGCATGAACGTGACTTGCCACTTAACACATTGAGTTCTTCTCCAGCCCAGCACAACAAACAGGTTTCATTTTGGCCTTAAGAGTGGATCTGCTGCAATTAAAGGATGATTAGGGATTGGTAATAAACTGGCCTGGCCAGCAAAACCCAGAGCCCTTGAATTAATTTATTTTAAAATCTGCAACCCACTATGCACTTGTTAAGATGAGGAAGAGAATGAGCCGGATTCTCCATTTCTGCAACTAAGTGTTGACGCCAAGGGAGAATCCGTGGACTTCTACGACAGGAAAATCGGTGCAGGCAGCTACCAATGAGGGGCTAGCACCGGTGCCGCAGGGAACACCATTGAATCCCAGGAAAAAGGGTGCAGGACTCGCCGGGTCCGTGATGGACACTCGCACGGCTGACAAGCTACCACCGCGCATAAACAGTACACTCCCCACACACACACTTATCGAGGCCGACAAGATGGCACTGGTTGTGCTGGAGCGCCCATACAGCTGATGGGTCGGCTGGGACCAGAGGGCACCCAGGGATGATGGATACGACCCAGGGCACCAGGTTTAAAGAGGGCTGTCAGCTGTGTGCGCAGTTGCATGGCTGCCTTGCCAACTGCAGTAATGGTGTTGTGTAGCCGTCCAACCCAACCCCACAGCCCATCTCCTGGCCACCCCTCCCCCCACTACTCCCCCCGGCCCTGGCAGAAGCCCTCCTGCCAACGGACAACTGTTGGCGAAGTATAGCATTGGTGGACACTCTCGGTACGCCCTCTCTGTCTCTCAGCAGCCACCACGCCAGTTTCACGGTGTTTGAGAGCACACGTGGACCGTGCCGTTGGGAACTCGACCCATCAGAGTTGGAGAATCGCGGGTGAGCCCGCTAATGATATGTAAACATTGACACTGTTTTTGAGGTGATGGAGCATCGCAATTTGGCCTCAAACCAGCGCCTGCGGCGATTTTGGCGTCGGAAGCTATTCTCCGCTCAATCACACACCCCGATTTCGGCGTCGGCTGATGGAGAATCCCACTTATATTCATCTTTAAAAATTTGTCTATGGGACGTGGGCATCGCAGGCTGGCCCAGCATTTAATGCCCATCCCTAATTGCCCTTGAAGGGACAGTTAAGAGTCAACCACATTGCTGTGGGACTGGAGTCACATGTAGGCCAGACCGGGTGAGGACGGCAGATTTCCTTAATGGACATTAGTGAACCTGATGGATTTTTACATTAATCAACAATGGTTTCATGGTCATCATATGGCATTTAATTCAAGTTTTTTATGAATTCAAATTTTGTCATCTGCCGTGATGGGATTCGAACCTGGGACCCCAGAGCTTTACCCCAGGTCTCTGGATTAGTAGTCCAGTGACAGTACCACTACGCCACTGTTTCCCCGTGGGGTGTGGGCGTCACTGACCAGGCCCAGCACTTATTGCCCATGTGTTAAGACCATAAGACCATAAGACATAGGAGTGGAAGTAAGGCCATTCGGCCCATCGAGTCCACTCCGCCATTCAATCATGGCTGATGGGCATTTCAACTCCACCTCCCAGCATTCTCCCCATAGCCCTTAATTCCTCGCGACATCAAGAATTTATCTATCTCTGCCTTGAAGCCATTTAGCGTCCCGGCCTCCACTGCACTCTGCGGCAATGAATTCCACAGGCCCACCACTCTCTGGCTGAAGAAATGTCTCCGCATTTCTGTTTTGAATTTACCCCCTCTAATTCTAAGGCTGTGCCCACGGGTCCTCGACTCCTCGCCTAATGGAAACAGTTTCTTTGCGTCCATCCTTTCTAAGCCATGTATTATCTTGTAAGTTTCTATTAGATCTCCCCTTAACCTTCTGAACTCCAATGAATACAATCCCAGGAACGCCAGCCGTTCCTCATATGCTAGACCCGCCATTCCAGGGATCATCCGTGTGAATCTCCGCTGGACACGCTCCAGTGCCAGTATGTCCTTCCTGAGATGTGGGGCCCAAAACTGGACACAGTACTCCAAATGGGGCCTAACCAGAGCCTTATAAAGGCTCAGTAGCACATCGCTGCTTTTATATTCCAACCCTCTTGAGATAAATGACAACATAGCATTCGCTTTCTTAATCACGGATTCAACCTGCATGTTTACCTTTAGGGAATCCTCGACTAGCACTCCCAGATCCCTTTGTACTTTGGCATTATGAATTTTCTCACCGTTTAGAAAGTAGTCTATGCTTGGATTCTTTTTTCCAAAGTGCAAGACCTCACATTTTCTCACGTTGAAATGCATCAGCCATTTCCTGCACCACTCTCCCAAACTGTCTGCCCTTGAGAAGGTGGTGGTGAGCCACCTTCTTGAACCGCTGCAGTCCCCGGGGTGTAGGTACACCCATTGTGCTGTTAGGGAGGGTGTTCCAGGGTTTTGACCCAACGGCAGTGAAGGAATGGCCGATATATTTCCAAGTCTGGTTTAGCTCAGTGGGCTAGACAGCTGGTTTGTAATGCAGAACAAGGCCAGCAGCGCGGGTTCAATTCCCGTACCAGCTTACCCGAACAGGCGCCGGAATGTGGTAACTCGGGGCTTTTCACAGTAACTTCATACTTGTGACAATAAAAGATTATTATTATTAAGTCAGGTTGGTCAGTGACTTGGAGGGGAACCTCCAGGTGGTGGGGTTCCCAGGAATCTGCTGCTCTGATCCCAGACGGTAGTGGCCGTGGGTTTGGAAGATGCTGTCGCAGAAACCTTGGCAATCCATCTTGTCGATGGTTCACACGGCTGCCACTTTGCGTCAGTGATGGGGGAGGGGGATTGAATATTTGAGGAAGGGGTAGCAATCAAGCGGGGCTGCTTTTGCTGGATGGTGTTGAGCTTCTGGAGAGCTGCCTCATCCAGGCAAGCGTAGAGCATTCCTGACTTGTGTCTGGTGAATGGCGGGCAGGCTTTGGGAAGTCGGAGAGGAGTTGCTCGCTGTGGGATTCACAGCCTCCAGTGTTTATATGGTGAGTCCACTTCAGTTTCTGGTCAACAGTAGCCCCCCAGGATGTTGATACTGGGGGATTCAGTGATGGTAATGCTGTTGAACGTGCTGTAGCTAACAAGGAGGTGAATATGAACGAAGACATAGCAATTCAATAATCATTCAGTTTCCATGCTGCAAGAGGAATGAACATCTTTCCCCGGGCTGGCCATCTCTCTCGATGCTTCATATTCCTATCCAGCTGGTCTGGCTTGCATACTTCGCCTCAGGTGAGACTAAGTACACAAAGGATTGCTGTACAAATTTAATACAATGCTGTTCGAAAGCAGGCTGGTGAAGAAATAATACTTCTGAATCAGGCTAAACCCATTTAACCTAGCAGACATTGCCCCCTATCCTGTGTCTCATGTAATTACAGGGCATGGAATCTTCCCCACTTCATGACGTAAGCATGACCGGTCGAACAGGTAAAGTGTGGCTAATTTCTCTTTACGATGTGATGACCCCTTTAAAGAAAAGTCACACTTAATAGTTTATTCGATACAGACTCACAATAAGGAAAAATATGGGAAATATTAGATTTCTGACAATATTTTTGAACAGTAGTTTGGGCCAACATCTCTTCATATTATGAAATTAGGTGTTAACAGGATGGTTTATATTTGTGGATACTTTTTAAGATAGCTGGAGGGGAAATTAAGCAGTAAATAGCAGCTCCATCACATTCTCAGGTCCCTCACAGGCAGCAGACGCATGGGAACACCACCCCCTCCACATCGTAGCACAGTGTTTAGCATTGTTGCTTCACAGCGCCAGGGTCCCAGGTTCAATTCCCGGCTTGGGTCACTGTATGTGCGGAGTCTGCATGTTCTCACCGTGTCTGCGTGAGTTTCCTCCGGGTGCTCTGCTTTCCTCCCACAAGTCCCGAAAGTTGTTGAGTGAATTGGACATTCTGAATTCTCTGTGTACCCGAACAGGCGCCGGAATGTGGCGACTAGGGGCTTTTCACAGTAACTTCATTGCAGTGTTAACATAAGCCTACTTGTGACAATAAAGATTATTGAGTCACTCACCACCCCAACTTGGAAATACATCGGTCGCTTATTCAGTCGCTGGGTCAAAATCCCAGAACTCCATCCCTAACAACACTGTGGGTGGACCTACACCTCACAGACTGCAGTGGGTTCAACCAAGCAGCTCACCATCACCTTCTCAAGAGCAATTTGGAGATGGGCAATAAATTCTGGCCCAGCCTGAGATGTCCACATCCCATCAATGAATTTTTAAAGAAACTCCTTCCAATGGCTTAGAATTGTCCCTGTTTTGCAGTGTGGTAGCATGACTAGATGTACTACGGTACCTGGGAGTGTGAGTTGCTATTGGTGTAGAAGGCTCGCTGCCCATTGGCCCAAGTGTTGCTTTCTCATTGATCGAGAGGAAGGTAGCTCCACCCATGAGGCGGAGTATAAGAACCCGTGTTTCCCAGCAGCCATCGTTCTTTCTGTACTCAAGCTGCTGGGCACACTTCTTGTAGATTAAAGCCTGCGGTTCGGACTACTCCTTCGTTTCTGTGGTTATTGATCGCGCATCATGCAGTAAAGGACAACGGTCGGGTGGGTTTATGATGCCTTGGTGAGGTGCACGATGCTAGTTTGATTGTAATATAACTTGTTTCAGAGGCAATCCCCGGCATATTGTCGTTCTGAGACCAACACGCGGAAATATGACAGTACATAGTCACAACGTTCAATGGGGAATTAACAATGTTCTGGGAATAAACCTTCCCGCCAAAATATCAATTTGTTGAAAATTTTCTGTGGCCTCCTCACCTCAATTTCAAATCCTTCGTCATCTCCTAACAGTCTTCTCTAACTGCATTTCCCCCACACATGACATCGAATCCTCCCATACCCGCTTGCTGCTTGCACCCCACCCTGTTGCTGAAGGCTGGCCCCTGGCCAGCAGTCAAGTCAACCTCTGACATTCTCTTGTCACTTTGCCTTTATATCTCCTCGCTTCCCAAGTGAGGTTATCTTTGGTCTCCCTCTCCCCGTCACCTTTTTCCGCCTTGGGTTTCAACTCAAGACATTTCACTCCGTGAGATTTACCATATAAACGAGGGCTGGTGTATTCCAATGTGGCTAAGTACCAGCAGCCCTCTGTGATGACTGAACTTTTCCTCCTGCGAGCCCAATCCAGCCGTTTGAATGTAGAACATAACAGTGCAGAAGGAGGCCATTCGCTCCATCGAGTCTGCACCGACCCACATTAAGCCCTCACTTCCCCCCTATCCCCGTAACCCAATAACCCCTCCTAACCTTTTTTGGACACCAAGGGCAATTTAGCCATGGCCAATCCACCTAACCTGCAGATCTTTGGACTGGGGGAGGAAACCGGAGCACCCCGGAGGAAACCCACGCAGTCACGGGGAGAAAGTGCAGACTCCGCACAGACAGTGACCCAGCGGGGAATCGAACCTGGGACCCTGGCACTGTGAAGCCACAGTGCTAGCCACTTGCCGCTTCCCATACCAGCCTCCCCGAACAGGCGCCGGAATGTGGCAACTAGGGGCTTTTCACAGTAACTTCATTTGAAGCCTACTTGTGACAATAAGCGATTTTCATTTCATTTTTATTGTACTACCGTGCTGCATTTGGGGGAAGCATAAAGTAAAAAAAAAGTCTGAACAGTTGTAGTTAATCAACCTTTATTTGCAGTCACATCGGACACTATTAGTAAAAATAAGGATCAGAATTTCATAATTACAGACGGCCAAACAGAGGCACATGGTGTTACAGTTTTAACCCTTCACATTAGCTTGTCAGTGGGAGTTTTGATGTTTCTGTAAGTGAAATTATTTTGCAGCCTCCAATTCCCACAGGCTAATGAGAGGAACAGCATTGACATGATCCACCAAGTCCCACTCTTCATAAAACACAACCACCAAAACCGAGCGTATAATTTAAATATATTAAAACATATCATTAAGGGAAGGCAGTCAGTTCAGTCTCAATCAGCAACCTTGGGACAAAAGGAAACAGTGAAAATATAAATTTGGTCGCTCACATTTGTCCATTTCTGAGGCAGTGTGTCATCAGTTCGATCAAGGACGTTAAAATAAAATTTGCATTAATGTAGCACCTTTTGCAGACTCGGGAGAATCTCAAGTGCTTTGCGGCCAATTAAGTTATTTTTTTTAAAAGTCTACCCACAATTGCGAGGTAGGAACACAGCAGCCAATTACTATACAGCGAGGTCCCACAAACGATACCACCAGATTTTTTTATTTTACACCCATCAGAGAAGGTAGGCAAGTCCTGGGTTTAAATGTTTCATCCGGCCGAATCGTATCTTTAACTCAAGCCAAACCATCTGGGGCTGGTTTAGCTCACCAGGCTAAATCGCTGGCTTTTAAAGCAGACCAAGCAGGCCAGCAGCACGGTTCAATTCCCGTACCAGCCTCCCCGGACAGGCATCGGAATGTGGCTTTTCACAGTAACTTCATTGAAGCCTACTCGTGACAATAAGGGATTTTGATTTTTTCATTTCAAATATCTTTGGGATACCCCTGTGACTGACATTGAACCCGTTTTCTAGCTTAACTAAATTGGGATGGTGGGGGGAAAACTATACTGCGCTAAAAAGTCGTTCCTATCTCCTGTGACAATGAACCAAAAAAATATATATTGCCTTCTACGCTCACCAACATAGACAAATACATTCTTTTCAGAAGTGACTCAGAAGTCCCACAATACTGTGCTACACAGCAAAATATTACGGGAACTGTAGTCCGCATAAATTTTCCCTAATTGGTCAATTAACAAATGACGTTTGGTCCACAACTTAACGCCAATAGCTACAGTGTCCATCCAGTCTGATAAGGCCTCAAATGTTTTCTCAGTTCCTAACACTTGCGCTGACAACAATGTGGACTGACACAGAAGCTTAAAAGACAACGAATAAAAAAGGACAGTAATACACAATGGCCATCCATTTCGGGTACCTTGGTTGTCAAAAAGAGCTTTTCTTCCTCCCCTTGCGTGTCTGGCTAACTCTGATAAATCGGCGTTTAAAGTCAATGCAAGAAGGGCTATACCCTAGACACATTTTTTAAAATGGTTTAATTCTACACGGCTACAATTATCTTGATGCCTGACGTACTTTCAGGTTTATAGAAATCACACTGAGTCATCATCCCAGTACAGGGAGCTGTTGCTGCTATTTGCAGAGCTGATACTCAATCTAGTAACCTGCAGTAAACTCTGGGATTTTTGTTGAGGAAGAGGAGGCAATCAAACAGTTTACAGCTGCATTGGTAAAGACACAATGAAGGCCATTCAGCCCATCGAGCCTCCTCCTAGCTTCCATGAACCAGGAATTGGCCACCACTGCTGCAGAACAGCCATCCTGCTCAAATACAAAACGCAGTTGAGAAAGCACGAGACAAGGGAGGCTGGACGTGTATGCTCCAGGCCAATGTTTCTTCTCCATTTGTCTCTTTTGTGCGAGGCACAATGGCTCTTGGGGGTCAGCCAGTGCGAGCCCGTGTTGGGGTACAATTGGTGCATTGTAGCACAAAGCAGCATCGTTTGGTTTTAATTATCAGCATTAGAACAATTCAATATATATAGAGCAGCAAATGTTCAGACAGCTCCCACAGCACTGATATGGTACTGCCTGCAGCAGCTTTCAATTTATTCTTCCTTTTTCTCCTACCCCCACCAAGGTTAAGCTCTTAGCAGGAGGCGGGCGAGCTGTTGGATTCTCTCCCTCTCCTGGTGGATGTAAATTTGAGTGTCCCAAAGCATGTTGACCAAGATAGCGTCGTCAATCTCGTCCAGCATCACATCCGTCTTCAGCTGCGAATTGAGCCTGGAAAAGCAACGGCAACACCAGATTCGGCTGATTTGTAAAACTCATTCACACGGTCGCACTCAGCAAGTCTTCCCAGCTGTTTCAGAGGTGCCGGCTAGCACTACACTTACAAACCTTGCTGACGGACGGAAGGGGGGGTGGGGGGGCAGAGAAACAATGCGGAGAACAGTCTTGCAGAACATTCCAAGCACATAGTGGGGGCAGCATGGAGCATAGTAGTTAGCACTGCTGCTTCACAGCTCCAGGGTCCCAGGTTCGATTCCCGGCTTGGGTCATTGTCTGTGCGGAGTCTGCACGTTCTCCCCCCGTTTGCATAGGTTTCCTCCCACAGTCCAAAGATGTGCAGCTTAGGTGGATTGGCCATACTAAATTGCCCAAAGTGTTCAAGGATGGGTGGAGTTACTGGGTTGTGGGGATAGGGTGCAAGTGTGGGCTTAGGTGGGGTCTTTCCGGTGTGGACTTGATGAGCTAAATGGCCTCCTTCTGCACTGTAAATTCTATGTCTAAGTCAGCCGGATGACCAACACAGAACGTGCCCTCCAGCAGGCTTGAGTCACTAAGCCTCGAGACATGCATTAAATTGAGAGCTTCGGCAGGCGAGCATTTGATGATACTAAAGAGCCAGCGAGGCCCACATCTTGAGAGATAATTCAAAAAAGCAATACCTGAAATATGGAATGTCCACCATTTCACACCAGGCTCTGGCCCGGTCCACTGCTCGCCCATCAGAATCAGTGCACTAACAAACAGAAGGTAGAGGTCCCGTTACTACACATGCTCACGTGTTTAGGCTTTCCCCCTCACATAGTCCAATGGGATTCTGTTGTCTCAGTGCGGCCTACATCGGTGTGGCAACCTTCTCCCAGACTGGCATCAATCCAAACACCAACCAATTTAGATGAGCAGTGTGGGTCGAGGAGGACTATAACATTCTTTATATTAATTTTGAAAGCAAATATCCAGGATATACTTTTTTTTTTAAAGTCCCATTTTATTAGTGATGGTAATTATATTAAAATGTCAGACAAACAAATAAATTACATCAAACCTCAATACTAGATGGTTAGTGGATGCTCAAAAGGGTCTGGTTTATTTAGATTTTAAATTAATTTATCCCTTGCCTGTCATCAGTGAGGCCTGCACTAGTTGTAAAAGGCAGTGGAGCTCCATTGAGGCGCCAAAGTAAATGAAAGGACTGAAACTAGCAGAAAAGAAGATAATGCAAGGTAAGGCATGATGTGACGTCAGCCTTGGGTTTCAAAGTCTCGAAGATTGCAGTAGGAGTTGGAAAGGCCGAGGGGGGTCGCGGGGTGGGCCGAGGGGGGTCGCGGGGAGCAGACCAAGGGGGGGGACGCGGAGCAGACCGAGAGGGTTCACGGAGCAGACCGAGGGGGGTCACGGAGCAGACCGAGGGGGGGTGTAGCGGAGCAGACCGAGTGGGGGGGGTCGCGGAGCAGACCGAGGGAAGGGGGGGTCGCGGAGCAGACCGAGGGGGGTCGCAGAACACACCGAGGGGGGTCGTGGAACACACTGAGGGGGGTCGCGGAGCAGACCCGGGGGGGGGGGGGGGGGGGGGGGGGGGGGGGGTGTCCCGGGACAGACAGACGGGAGAGGTCCCGGGACAGACAGACAGACAGAGGGGTCCCAGGACAGACAGACAGAGAGGGGTCCTGGTAGAGACAGAGTGCGGTCCCGGAAAAGAACGATGAAAGGACATACGCTGCTACAAAGCTAATTGTATAATTAACAGACAGTGGAGAGCAAAGTTCAGAGGAACATGAAACACAGCGCTAAAGGTTACGAGGCAACCATTCATTCCGTGCATTGTTACGTTTGCTATCGAACAATCACCAGTTTGAAGCTTATCTGGATGGTAGTAAAAGGCAGATTTAATTTGGAATTGAACAAATGCAAAAGGTGACAAGAATCACAAAAATAACAGACATAGGGATTCCGTAAGCGCCCCCACTCTCAGGAATAGAAAATTCATACAATAGAAAAAAAAATCCTAAGCATGCTCCCCCTGCGTGTTATACTTACACAGTCAACCACCATCTTGCCCAGCTCTCTGGCACCAAAGACTGTTTTAGCCAGTTCCCAGGGATTGGAGGGACGGAAGACATCAACAGAGGTCACAGGTACCTGTGGCGGCTTCCCTGTTCCGAGAGAAACAACAGCACCAAGCTTCTTCACCTGACTCCCCCTACCCTGCAAATCGACCAGTGTAAAGAACAAACCGTCAGAAACTGAAGTTTCACAAACAGTTCCCCGTGTAACATTTATTGATTAAATTAGGGTGCATTCACAAGATTGTTTTCAGACTACTTGTGTACAACTCATCACCGGGGAGAGAATGGAGTTCTCCACTGATTTCATGAATTCCATTCTCCAACATCCGTTGTCAAGTGGGTGACTGGTCAGATGAGATTGTGCAGAGCGAGCGACGCTTAGCGGTTTGGCGGACTGCAGAGTGGAGTTAAATCTGGCTCAGTCTCGTCCTCAATCGACCTCAACATGCGCAGGCTTTCAGGAGGACACTAAACAACAATCCTACTGATGTTCCCCTGCGTCCACGTCCCTCCCTAGGCGGACTCAATCATAACAGCCCAAGCATCGTTCCAACCGAGGTCAGCAAGGCCTGTCCATCTCGCACAAAACAATTCATGTACTTGCGGAGCCATCGGAAGAATGACAAGCCTGTTTAAAGCAATATTTCAAATGCTCAAAGATGTGCGGGTTAGGCGGATTGGACATAAAACGTTTGGGAAAGTTTCAGGGAGATATAATTGGAAAGTTCTTTACGCAGAGAGTGGTGGGTGCCTGGAACGCATTGCCGGTGAAGGTGGTAGAGGCGGGCACGATAGTGTCATTTAAGATGTATCTGGGCAGATACATGAATGGGCAGGGAGCAGAGGGATACAGATCCTTAGAAAATAGGCGACAGTTTTAGATAGAGGATCTGGATCAGCACAGGCCTGGAGGGCCGAAGGGCCTGTTCTGTGCTGTAATTTTTCTTTGTTCTTTGTATAACCAATGCGCGCGCGGGATAACAGGGGTAGGGCGGGGGAGTGGACCTAGGTAGAGTGCTTCTTAGGCGGGTCAGTGCAGGCTCGATGGGCAAAATGTCCTCCTTCTGCACTGTAGGGATTTCATGATAACATATCCCGTTTGTCTCCAGTTATAAGGTCTTGCGACAAATGAGGTGAAAAGTTCAATGGTCACGCTCAATGTTTCAAAATCAGCATCACAATTCCAAGATTTTGATCGCAAATGGATGCATTTTCATTGCTTCTAATATATATTGGATTAAAAAAGAAGACCGAATAATTGTTCAGAATCATTATTCAGGGTGCAAATCTAAGCAAGAATCTTTTGCCCAATGCAGAAATGGAACTAAAAGTATGAAATAGAAAATGTAGGTAAAATGTGGACTGGAATTCTATTTGGAATGGGATTACTTTTCCACCTAATACACCCAGGTTTCTAACAAGGTAGCAATTGGATCTTGAACGATTTACAATCCAGACTTTGCAGCAGCGAAAGGGACCGAAACCGGCTTCCGACACCTGCCTGAGCATCAGCAGCATGTTTATAAAATCAAAGTGAGGCCCACCTTCCTCTTCAGGTTCTGATTGTATTCATGGATTTCGGTCAAGGCGTCCAGCGTCGGGTTATTCGCGAGCAGCCCCCCATCCAGAAAGCGGCCCATAGGTCGGAAGTAGGTAGGGGCTGCCCCGCTGCAGCGAGCAGCCCGCCACACCAGCTGGTCTATTTAAAGGAAGGCCACAGTTTAGAGCGTACACATGGCATGCCGTCCCTAAGTGGCCACCCACACTCAGTACTTGTCCCACATTTGCCACCAGGTGCCTGCCAGGTGCGCACGGTTACTCACTGACCAAAGACCAACATGCAATGGTCAGGCCCCCCGGCTGAAGGTGTCCGCAAATAAGTTAATTGCCCTCTTTTATAGGCAGCACAGTAGTACAGTAGTTAGCACTGTTGCTTCCCAGCGCGAGGGTCCCGGGTTCGATTCCAGTTTGGCTCACTGTCTGTGCAGAGTCTGCAAGTTTTCCCCGTGTCTGCGTGGGTTTCCTCTGGGTGCTCCGGCTATCTCTTCTCCCCCCCCCCCCCCCCCCCCCCCCCGGAAAGACGTGCTTTGTTAGGCGAATTGGACATTCTGAATTCTCCCTCAGTGCCGGAGTGTGGCGACAAGGGGATTTTCACAGTAACTTCATTACAGCGTTAGTGTAAGCCTACTTGTGACACTAGGTTATTACTGTATCAATCACTCCTCTAAGTTCCCACAAAGTCCCCCCCAAAGTATAACCCAACGGTAAAAAGATTGCATTTATATAGCGCTTTTCACAATCAAAGCACTTTACAATCAACAAAATACTTTTGACATCACTGTTGTAATGTGGCAAACAGGGCAGACAATTTGTGCACAGCAAGCTCCCACAAACATCAATGCGATCATGACCAGGTAATCTGTTTCTCTAATGGTGATGGATAGATATTGGCCAGCGCACATGGGGAAAAACTCCCCTCCTCGTCTTTGAAACAGTGCCATGGGACCTTTGGCAACCACCCCAGCAGGCAGACGGGATCTCGGTTCAATGTCTGATCTGAAAGACACCGTGGCACTTGCTCAGTGTTGCACTGTCAGCGAATTTTTGTTTTTAATGTGCTCAAGACCCTGGAGTAAAAATCCAGAAAGTGAAAACTGGAAAACTCGTGATTCTGAGGGGAGAGTGCTACCAACTAAGCCACAGCTGAGCTTTGGGTTCACGGGAAGCAGGGGGCTTTTTGTGGACTTGACTTTTTATTCATTCATTTTTTTTTCTTTCCAATTACGGGACAATTTAGCATGGCCAATCTACCCTGCACATCTTTTGGGTTGCAGGGGTGAGACCCACGCGTACATTGGGGAGAATGTGCAAACTCCACACGAACAGTGACCCGGGTCAAACCCGGGTCCTCAGTGCCGTGTGGCAGCAGTACTAGCCACTGTGCTGCCCTGCTTCCTGGGACTTGCCTTTTACGAGGAATATCCGCTGAAGAGTTTTGGGAACAAGCTCAAATTGGAAAGCCCCATTTCCTGATGCTGCTAGTGATTTGGACAAAAGGTGTTTTGTTAAATTGAACAGAATTACAATCACAGAGCTCAGTTGCTCTAAGGAAGCTTTGGCCTCCATTTTCACACCGGCAAGGATCAAAAATAACTAGCGAGCCACACATCCAAACGTGCGGGAGGAAGCAACTACACTGGCGAGAGACAGCGACCAAACCCCCAGCATACTGTGCATTCCTCAGCAAATGCTCAAGGAAATTCCATCTCCATGGCAGCCCACATTCTTAGACAATTTTGCATCTGTGGGAGACGGTGCAGTTAAAAAAAAACATATGTATGCATGCTTTTTTTTTTAAAAAGCACTTTGCAGCGCTGATGCAATTGCTATTGTTGTGGAGGGGGGGGAACTCTAGCAATGATTCAGCATCCTGAGGGCTGACAGGTTGTGTTGAACTGTTTATGAAGCAGGAGAAAAATGGTAACAGGCTAATTTATGAAAGCTTTTGTTAATTTTGTGCTAATTGTTTCTCCCCATCCCTCCAAGGTGCTCATGGGACATTTCTAAAGATATAAATTCAAGCAGGCGGGGTTGGCAAGATGTATTTTATTTTTTTTAGGAATTTGTTGCTAGGGCGACACGGTGGTGCAGTAGTTAGCACTGCTGCCTTGCGGCACAGAGGGCCCGGGTTAGATCCCGGCCCTGGTTCACTGTCTGTGTGGAGTTTGCACATTCTCCCCGTGGATCTCACCCCCACAACCCAAAAGATGTGCAGGATTGTCCAAGCTAAATTCCCCCTTAATTGGGGGAGAAAAAGGATTGGGTAAAAAAAAAGACATTTACCACTTAACCTTCAGAAACTTTGTGCATGGGGGTGTCGGGACCAAGGGCATTTTTCTCCCCCACCCCCCTCCAAGTGAAATCGGGACAGATGATGGTGGATAATAATTAAAGTGGTGGGGGGGAGAGAACGGGAGGAGCTTGAGAGAGAGGGGAAGGAGAGAGCCAAAAATGAAGGGAGGGAGCAAATGAATGGCAAGATTAGAGGGGTGACAGGAAATGAGGGGAGATGGGGTGGCCTTTTTCTCTTGCATGGTTCTCAAGTACTTTGCGCATTATTGTACCTTAGGTGATATGATGCTCATAGCTCTACTTGCAGGACACGATGGTCACAGCTCTACCTGAGGTGCAATACTGTTGCAACCTTAATATCGCGCGGACGGTGTAGAGGAATCGTCACAGAGAAGTTGGATTTAACAGCGATTGGAGAGAAAATAGAACAGCAAAGGAAAAATTTGCATAACATCATCGCCAAACGTTTGGAAAAGCACAGACAGTTGAGGGGGAATAGATTGTTAAAACACCCGGCCAAAGATAGAAAAAATAAATTAACTGACCAATTAGCAATTGAAGACTTGGACGTGCATGGAATGGACAAGAAATTTCATGAGGAAGTTCAAAAAAGATGTTATAAACCTATAATTTTGCTATGTCAAGTCATTTTTTAAGCAGCTTTTCCAAATTACAAGTTTGATCTTAAGGGCACGACTTACCTTTCTGCTCCAAAATGACAATTACAGCTGGGTTTTTTTAATTCATCAGGATGTGGGCGTCGCTGGCTGGGCCGGCATTTATTGCCCATCCCTAATTGTCCTTGAACTGAGTGGCTTGCTGGGCCACTTCCAAGGGGCAGTTAAGAGTCAACCACATTGTTCTGGGTCTGGAGTCACATGTAGGCCTGACCAAGTAATGTCCGAAAGGGCATTAGCGAACCAGATGGGTCATTACAACAATCAACAATGGTCACCGTTAGGCTTTTAGTCCCAGATTTTTATCACCTGCTGTGGTGGGATTCAATCCCGGGTCCCCAGAGCATTGCCAGCTTTGACAGAGAGTCGTCCAGACTCGATCCGTTTTCTCTCTCTCTCTCTTTCCACAGATGCTGTCAGACCTGCAGAGATTGTCCAGCATATTCTGTTTTTGTTTCAGATTCCAGCATCCGCAGTAACCTGCTTTTAGCCCCAGAGCATTGCCCTGCTCCCTGAATTACTAGTCCACTACACTATCGCCTCCCGTGGTCAGTAGAGCAGGTCAATCACCCCTTTTAAACAGCCTATTGTTGTAGATAAAAAGTAATTAACGATTTGTGCTTTCGTTATAGACAGATAGAATTTACAGTGCAAAAGAAGGCCACTCAGTCCACCAAGTCTGCACCAGCTCCTGGAAAGAGCACCCTACTCACGCCCACGCCCCCACCCCATCCCTGCAACCCAGCAATCCCACCCAACCCTTTTAGACACTAAGGGGCAATTTAGCATGGCCAATCCACCTAACCTGCACATCTTTGGACTGTGGGAGGAAATCGGAGCACCCGGAGGAAACCCGACGCAGACACGGGGAGAACATGCAGACTCCGCAGACGTTAACCCAAGTCGGGAATCAAACCTGGGATCCTGGAGCTGTGAAGCAACTGTGCCAACCACTGTGCTACCGTGCCGCCCCTGTTTTGGCGCATGATGTTCTGCAAGTCTGCAAATACAAAATATAATTAAATGCTCACTCAAGGGGGCATGGTAGCATATTGGTTATGTTACTGGACCAATAGCTCAGAGAAAAGTGTTCAAATTTCACCACAACATCTGGGAAACCTAAATTCAATTAATTAAATTGGAATAGGACAGTAGGACTGACCATGATATTACCGGAGTGACTTAAAAAGCATCTAGTTCACTAATGCCCTTGAGGGAAGGAAATCTGCTGTCCTTATTCCGATCTGGCCTACATGTGACTCCAGATGCTTAGCAATTTACCGGATTTTAAAAAAAATTTAGAATACCCAATTAATTTTTTCCATTAAGGGGCAATTTAGCGTGGCCAATCCACCTAGCCTGCACATCTTTGGGTTGTGGGGGCGAAACCGACGCAAACACGGAGAGAATGTGCAAACTTCCGCACGGACAGTGACCCAGAGCCAGGATTGAACCTGGGACCTCGGCGCCGTGAAACATAAGGGCTAACCCACTGCGCCACCGTGCTGCCCTGCAAATTACCTGATTCTTAACTGTTCTCCAAAACAATCTAGCAAGCCATTCACCTGTATTCAAAAAACGCAGCTCTGCACCATCTTTTCAAGGGAAATTAGAGGTGGGTGATCTAATATTGGCCTCCTCGGAATGAATTTACTTATTTTTTAATTGCGAGGTTTCCTGATCCCCAGACGTCAGGATAACGCAAGCTTTTCAATGCCACCTCCTGTGGGCCGGACGCTGACACACTTTCTATTTACCTTTAGGTTGGGTGAGAGCCTGGAACTCCGCTGTCCGCATGTAGGGTGGATCATATTGCGACTCCGGTGGGCTGTAGTTGCGGAACAGGTGAAGTTCTCCAGGGTGCCGATCGGCAAGAGTTCCAGTCACCATGACTCTGTGGGCAGAGGTGGGTCAGTGGGGGGGGGGGGCAATATTCAGAATGATGGAGGACAAGAAATAAACTTTCAGCTTCTACTTTCACAAAAATCTAAATTTCAAATAACAATGCAATGGATAATATATTTTTGCATCGAGTTAAAATGCTTCAAGTGTAAAAGATTCCCCATCCAATACAGTGGATAATATAGAAAAGGATAAAGACATCTTTCAGAACCCCATAGCTTCCCAAAGTGCTTTACAGACAATGAAGCACTTTAGTCTTTCTTGTAACGAATGAAATGTGGCAACTAATTAGAGCACAGCAAGATCCCACAAACAAAAATGTGATGATGACCGATTGATTTCTTTCTAATGATGCTATTTGAGGGCTAAGTATTGACTGGGCTACCAGGGAGAACTTTGCTAAAATAATCTTTTAAGTCCACCTGAGGGGGAAAATGGGGCCTCTGTTTAGCAACTCATCTGAAAGATGACGGGCGCGACTCAACCAAACAATTTCCAAGTGTAGTTTTGGGCGGGTTTGGCGGGGTGTTTCTCAATGGCTTTTTGGGTGAGATCCACGCTGCTATTCAACCACACAAGTCATTTTTAAGGCCTTGGGGAGTTTATCCCCGGTCAAGCCCACACTTAGAAATTTTTCAACACTGGTGAGCGGAACTTGTCAATGAGATCGGTTCCTCAGAGATCAGGCCGTCATTTTGAAAGAATGCCCCGATCTCTAAGTCAGCTTGAGAGTCCCCCGCATCCCACATCCATGGGTAATGTCATCCCCCCTCCCCCGTACATATGGGGTTTAACCCCCCCATCCTGCAAGTGAGGACATCCTGCTATGGAGTTGCTGAGGGCCCACCCTTTTCAGGCCCCACCCACCTTTCAGGACTCCCACTCAACCGCCTTGCCAAACTTTATGAAGCCCCTTCATACCTGCTAGGGTGGCCGTGCCAAGGTGCCAGGCTGGCCGTGCCAAAATGCCAGGCTGGCCGTGGCAAAGTGCCAGGCTGGCCGTGGCAAAGTGCCAGGCTGCCACCGAGCGAAGGCGAGATCCAGATCGTGACGTCTTGCGAGGTTCAGATTAATCTTGCGAGACATCTCAAGCATCGCGAATCTCACGAGAGACCTTTCGCGAGATTCAACGGCCTCGCCGCATGACCAAGTCGGACGTAATGAGGCCGGTAAATCATGTCTGACATCTCCGACACAACGCACTCTCTCAGTACTACACTGGAGTACCAGTCTAGATTTAGTACTCTGGAGTGACACTTGAACTGGTAACTTTCTGACTAAAATGCTAGAGAGTGCTACCCACAGAGCCGTCGCTGAAGACCCTCTTTATGCAAGCTTTAAACAAGTTAGCATTTTCCATTTGAGTTGCCCTTACCTATCCACCACTGGCAGCAACGATATTAAACAAAGTAACAGACATACTATTTGAAAACTATCACATACACCAAGATGGTTCACTTATATTCTAAAAATTGAAGAGAGAATTTAATATAATACAGCATTGGGGATTGGTTGCAAGTCAAGGTTAAATTTGTAAAATAGATAGAGTATCCATTATTCAAAATGCTCGGGACGGAGAGTGTCTCGGATTCCGGAATGTTCCGTATTTTGGAATGCTAAACTGCAAAGAACTTCAGACACTGCTCGGGGTCACCGGTCGGTGTGGCGTCTGACAGGGATACGTGGCTTCCCTCCTGACAGGGAATCAGGTACCAGGTATAACTCTTTCGATCCAACAAACCCGTGCCATCAATTGGAAGGATACGCACGCACGCACGTGTGTTCGTCCACAGGAACGGGTCACAGGGCTAGGAACAGCCAACACTGAAAAAGTATGGAGGTCAGAGCTTTCCGAATTTCGGAAAAGGGATACTCAACCTGTATTTAATATGCAGCAAAGTAACAGGAGGAAAATTAAACAGATGGGAAAACATAACCGGCTCATCGTCACTGTAAAATCGAAAATCATTAACTCACTTTGGTTTGGTGACATCAGTCATTTTGGTGTTTTCCCCAAACTCCTTCTTCAGAAACTCCTCGAGCGGAGCTGAGGAAAATGGTCTGGATCCTTTAAAAACTTCATCTTTCATCCGGAAATACAGGCAACGCAGATACTGCATGGATTTGCCTGCGAGTGAGAGGAAAGCGATATCCTATAGTGATTGCCTCGAGCAAAGCATGTGTGGCGAAAATTGGGATAGTCCACATTGAAGTTAGCACAGAGACAGACGTACTGACAACTTGAAACATTAACTCACTCGTTCTCTCCATTGAGGCTGACTGGCCAGCTAAGCACTTCCAAAATTTTTTGATCGTAGTATTAGAGGGAAATCTGTGTCCAAGGAACGTGAGCAAGGTACCGGGCAATGATCGGTGATCATCGAACCACAGTAATTAGGACACAATTCAAGCTCATGAAACCACATTTCCAAACAGACAACACCCTTGGCATAGAAACGGCGGAGAGAATAAAAACTGGTAAAATAAAAGCACAGGATTTCTTCCACCCAACGAAAATAAAGGAAATTTGTTGGACTCAAACTGTTAGGGTGCATGGTGCCTCTCCTTCACATAGATTACAGTACTGCTTGCAGATCATCATCGATTCACAAATGTAATTTGAGGTGCATTCATTCCTTGCAAAGTTAGTTTCGGGTTATCTTCCAGTTTTGACTATTTATTCACTGGGAAATATTATTAAGCAACTGCTGATTTAAACAATAATTGTGTGTAAGTGCTTAGGCTCTTCCCCGATAGCAGAGGTGCAGATTGGGGTTGCGACTTTGCACACACATGTAAGACCATAAGACATAGGAGCAGAATTAGGCCACTTGGCCCATCGAGTCTGCTCCGCCATTCAATCATAGCTGATATTTTTCTCATCCCCATTCTCCTGCCTTCTCCCCATAACCCCTGATCCCCTTATTAATCAAGAACCTATCTATCTCTTCTTAAAGACACTCAGTGATTTGGCCTCCACAGCCTTCTGCGGCAAAGTGTTCCACAGATTCACCACCCTCTGGCTGAAAACATTCCTCATCTCTGTTTTAAAGGATCGTCCCTTTCGTCTGAGATTGTGTCCTCTGGTTCTAGTTTTTCTAACAAGTGGAAACATCTTTTCCACACCCATTCTACACCAGGCCTTGCAGTATCCTGTAAGTTTCAATAAGATCCCCCTCATGCTTCTAAACTTCAACGAGTTCAGACCCAGAGTCCTCAACCGTTCCTTATTCGACAAGCTGTTCATTCCAGGGACCATTCTTGTGAATTTCGTCTGGACCCTTTCCAAGGCCAACACATCCTTCCTCAGAATACTCCAAACGAGGTCTGACCAGAGCCTTGTACAGCCTCAGAAGTGCATCCCTGCTCTTGTATTCTAGCCATCTCGACATAATGCTAACATTGCATTTGCCTTCCTAACTGCCGACTGAGCCTGCATGTTAACCTGAAGAGAATCTTGAACAAGGACTCCCAAGTCCCTTTGTGCTTCTGATTTCCTAAGCATTTCCCCATTTAGAAAATAGTCTATGCCTCCATTCCTCCTTCCAAAGTGTATAACCTCACACTTTTCCACATTGTATTCCATCTGTCACTTTTTTGCCCACTCTTCTAGCCTGTCCAAATCCTTCTTCAGCTCCCCTGCTTCCTCAATACTACCTGTCCCTCTACAGATCTTTGTATGATCTGAAAACTGAGCAACAGTGCCTTCAGTGCCTTCTTCCAGATCATTAATGTATATTGTGAAAAGTTGTGGTTCCATCACCAACCCCTGAGGCTCACCACTAGTCACCGGCTGCCATCCTGAGAAAGACCCCTTTAACACCACTCTCTGCCTTCTGCCAGTCAGCCAACCCTCTATCGATGCCAGGATCTTACCCTTAACACCATGGGCTCTTAACTTATTTAACAGTCACCTATGCGGCACCTCGTTAAAGGCCTTCTGGAAATCTAAATAAATCACATTCACTGGTTCTCCTTTGTCTAATTTCCTTGTTACCTCCTCAAAGAACTCTAACAGATATGTCAGACATGACCTCCCCTTGACAAAGCCGTGCTGACTCAGTCCTATTTTAACATGCGCTTCCAAGTACTTTGCGATCTCATCTTTAATAATGGACTCTAAAATCTTACCAATGAACGAAATCAGGCTAACCGGCCTATAATTTCCCATATTCTACCTCACTCCCTTCTTAAACAGCGGTGTTACATTCGCCACCTTCCAGTCCTCTGGGAGCCTTTCTGCCTTCAGTGATTCCTGAAAGATCATCACTAATGCCTCCACAATTTCCTCAGCTATCTCTTTTAGGACCCTGGGTGCAGTCCATCCATCCAGGTGACTTATCCACCTTCAGATCTTTCAGTTTCCCCAGAACCTTCTCCTTAGTGATGACCACTACACTCACCTCTGTCCCCCGATTCTCCTGGAGCTCTGGCATCCCACTGGTGTCTTCCACCGTGAAGACGGATGCAAAGTAACTATTCAGTTCCTCTGCCATTTCTTTGTTTCCTATTACTCTTTCTCGAGCCTCATTTTCCAGTGGTCGTACGTATACATACAATTTACAATGCGGAAGGAGGCCATTTGGCCCATTGGGTCTGCACCGGTTCTTAGGAAAGAGCACCCCGCTTAAGTCCATGCCTCCACCCTATCCCTGTCACCCCACCTAACCTTTTTGAAACCAAAGGCAATTTATCATTGCCAATCCACCTAACCTGCGCATCTTTGGTCTGTGGGAGGAAACCGGAGCACCCGGAGGAAACCCACCCACAGGGAGAACATGCAGACTCCGCACAGACAGTGACCCAAGCCGGGAATCGAACCTGGAACCCTGCAGGTGTGAAGCAACTGTGTTAACCACTGTGCTACCGTGGTCCAATGTCTATTTTTCCCTCTCTCTTACCTATTTAATCTTCACCCCCCTTATTACTTTTTTAGTTGTCCTCTGCTCACTTTTAAAGGCTTCCCAATCCTCTGGCTTCCCACTAATCTACACCACTTTGTATGCTTTTTTTTTTGTTTTTATGCTATCGTTGACTTCCCTCGTCAGCCATGGATTTCTTGTCCTCCCCTTAGCATATTTCCTCCTCCTTAAGATGAATTTCTGTTGTGCCTTCCAAATAACCCTCAAAAACTCCTGCCATTGCTGTGCCACTGTCTTCCCTGCTAGGCTACTTTTCCAATCAACTCTGGCCAGCTCCTCCCTCATATCTTTGTAGTTAACCTTATTTAATTGTCATACTGTTACATCTGATTGCAGCTTCTCCCTCTCAAACTGCAGGGTAAATTCTATCATATTGTGGTCACTGCTCCCTAAGGGTTCCTTCACCTCAAGTCTGCCTCATTACACATCACCAAATCCAGAATTGCCCGTTTCCTAGTAGGCTCTGTCACAAGCTGCTCCAAAAAACCATCTCTTAGACATTCCACAAATTCCTTTTCTTGGGATCCATAACCAACCTGATTTTCCCAGTTCACCTGCATATTGAAGTCCCCCATGATTATTGTAATGTTGCCTTTTTTACGTGCCTTTTCTATATCGATTTATTTTCTGCCCCACATCCGGACTACATCAGGGTCTTTTTACTTTTGCAATTCCTCAACTCTACCCACAGAGATTCTATGCCTTCTGATCCTATATCGCTCCTTGCTATCAATTTAACTTCATTCCTTACTAACAATGCAACCCCGCCCCCTTTGCCCATCTGCCAGTCCTTTTGATAGGATACATATCCTTGTATATTTAGATCCCAGCCCTGATCCCCTTGCAGTCACGTCTCTGTGATGCCCACAGCATTGTACCGGCCAATTTCAATGTGCGCAACAAGCTCATTTACTTTGTATACTGCGCGCATTTAGGTACAACACCCTCAGTCCTGTATTGACCATTTCCCTTCTCACACTTGTCACCTTTTTTGCTCTGCCTGAGGGTAATGTTGTTCTCTTATTTTTGTTCTCTATTTCCCCTTCAGTTCTTACACCTTCTAAGCTAATGCTCTGGTTCCTACCCAAACCCCCACCATACTCGTTTAAATCCTCCCGAGTGACTCTAGCAAACCTCCCAGCCAGGATATTAGTGCCCCTCCAGTTTAGATGCGAGATCACAGCCCGGCTCTGCCCAACACAATATTTCCAAGCAAGGATCAGCAGACAGTGATCAGGAGAGAGAAATCCTGGCCAGTGTTCCCTCACCCAATGATAATGAGCTAACTATAGGTCAACCAACATTGCCTCAGCTGAAGTTAACTAACTTAATGTGGTACGCCAATCAAAGCTGGAGCCCTTCGTGTTCAATGCCAAGATTACAGAAGAAAGCAGGAAGACTCTATTCTGTACTGAAATGACCCAAGGTGGGCAGACCTGGGACCAAATCGAGACCAGTTGGTTGTCCACGGCCAGGGCAGACGATGCATTTTCCCCACCCAGCCATCAGGAAGCCAAGACTTGTTTGTACGTAATTACCCAGAAACTGCAAAAAAAACTAATTTTACAAGAGATTATTGAAAAATTGAATTAATCCAGTGAGGATTACACAATACACCTTTGTGACTAGCTTTATAAGGAAAGAGGGAACCAAGATTTAAATGTGGGCAACTTAAAACATGGTTTGAATTTTCTCAATGGGGACAGCACATCAAAAAACACCGCTTCTGAAAACTAGGCAAAGCTTTCTCCTGCCCCCAAAAAAGTACCGACTTTGGTACGGAATGCATGCTTCCTGTGGAGGGACAGGAGTACAGCCACACACTGATAAACAAATACAGATGTCAGTAATTGAGCTGGTCAGGTTGTGAGCTCCCTCGGCAACGTCAAGTCTGGCCCAAACATGGTCCAAACGAGGTGACTATCAACCCCAAAAATCCATGCAAGGAGTTGCGATATGGTCGGTGCAACTAGCTATAGCATGGTATTGATAGGGCCTGGCAGTATATCTGTCAATCGCCCTTTTGGCTGCATTTAGTGCATGTCCCAACAAACGCAGGAGGGTGAAACATAACAACACTGCACTAATTTAACTGAAGGGGACAGAAACTCCCTGGATAACCGCTGAGATAGAAATGAGAACAAGATTTTTTTTGAAAAAATATATTTAAGTTTTTTAAAAAATCAGTGTCACCTTGAATTTCACACCCCTATTTCTGATTTTAAAAACGGGTTACAGGGATATGGGGAACAGGTAGGGAGGTGGCTTTGAGACCAGGAGGAGATCAGCCATGATCTGATTGAATGGCGGAACAGGCTCCAAGCGCTGAATGGGCCACTTCTGCTCCAAATTCCTATGTTCCTATGTCTAAATCAAAATAAGCGGGGCCGCTCGGTGGCGCAGTGGTTAGCACTGCTGCCTCACGGTGCCGAGGACCGGGGTTCGAACCCGGCCCCTGGACACGGTCCGTGTGGAGTTTGCACATTCTCCCCGCGTTTGCTGCATGGGTATCACCCCCACAACCCAAAGATGTGCAGGGTAGGTGGATTGGCCAAGCTAAATTGCCCCTTAATTGGAAAAATAAAATTGGGTCCTTTAAATTAAAAAAACTAAGCACAGAGCCACCTGACATTCATAAGGATATCTTACAAGAAACGCACACGTTAGATATTTTCCCATCCCAAATACCCCTCATGTACAACTGATACTCCTTTTCCCCACCCTCCCACCCAACGGGTTCAAATCCCGGTTCAAACATGTCCACTTTGTAGAGTACTTACCATGTACGATAGCGAGGGCCAGAATTCCGCCGGTGCTGGTGCCCGATACCCAATCGAAGAGCTCCCTGATGGGTCGGCCAGCAGTCTGCTCGATGGCAATGAGCAGCTGAATTAGGACAAGACCTCGAATTCCACCCCCGTCCAGGCACAGCAGACGATCGTGGCTGAAAACGAGCACCGTGCAATTGAACAACTAACTCCCCTCACACATTCCAACCCGTCCAACAAAAAAAAAATGGGGAAACCGCGTTCACGTCCATTCGATTCACTTTTCTCACCTCTGGTGCATATATCCATCACCGTCTACAGCGTCCATCCCTTTTGTTAAGGACCCGATAACAGTGGCAATCCCGATGATATCCTCAAATCCTGAAAACAGAAGGCACTTTTCTTGGTTGCTACAAGGTGCTCTGCCCATCCACTCACAGGGCAAACTCCCACACCACCATCAGGTTTTACAATAGGTTTTGTTATTTGATTTAGGGCTACAGCATTGTAGCAGAGCGTTAGTGGGTTAGTACTTGAGAGGCTTGGGTTAATAATCTAGAGAACACGAGTTCAAACCCCACACCATGGCAGTATCAAGATTTGAATTCAATTTAAAACTCAGAAGGAGACAGATCAGTTCAGTGACCATGAGCTGTTGAATTGTGCTAAAGGCCTCACTGGTTTCCTGCGTTCTGATTTTTGTGCGACTCCAATCCCGCCAATGTAGTCCAGCAAGCAACTCAGTTGTAATAAGACGCTACTGATGAACCATCAATCGAACGCGAGACGAGTTGCTGTACAAAAGTTAGGGTTTAATAAGCTAGAAGTTAGGCCTGCGGTCGACTACAGTAAATGAACGACCGCCGGGCGTTCTGGGTATTTATACCTCGCTCTGGAGGCGGGGTTAACTCAGCCTCTCGATCAATCGGAGAGTCGTCACATGACTGGTCTCAACCAATCGGTCGAGAGGCACATGACCGACCAGGGCCAATGGTAAGCCAGTGTTCTGCACCAATGGCAGACAGCTATGCAAATCATACCACCACAGCTACCACCAATTCAAGAAGATGGCGCACTCATCCCTTCTCTAACTCCAAGTGGGATCTAATAGGAAGCCTTGCCTGGAGTACAAACTGTACTCGCATCGAGTATTTTTAGAAAGAGATATTTTGAAATGGTAACTCCGCATAGTCTCCGATTACTGTTGTTTTTTGAGTTTAAAAAGGCCAGTAAACAAAAATAAAGGGCCTTGTTTATTTTGTACAAGAATTTAAAAACCCATACAGCAAATATCTCCCCATAGCTCATCTCACAATCACCTCTCTGCAGGTGTTAATCATAGAATCATAGAATTAACAGTGCAGAAGGAGGCCATTCGGCCCATCGAGTCTGCACCGGCCCTTGGAAAGAGCACCCTACCAAAGCCCACACATCCACCCTATCCCCCGTAACCCAATAACCCCAATGCGAGGTTTACCACTCATATATAATCAACTTTACAAATTTGAACTTCAGAGTGATTCAAAAATAATTAAAAGCAGCAATAAGAATCGGGAAAAATGAAGACAGAGGAAAGGCGCAGTAGCTTAGCCTGCAATACTTCGGAAAAAGAGCCCTTTGCCCACCCTGGCCCCTCTCCGCAAAGCAGGACAGGAATCCAGGTTACAGAAGCAAGGATGCAACAAAAGGGAGCCAATGGCTGAGGTTACCTAATCCGTGGTTGGTTTTCACTGGGGGTGATCTTGCAGTGTGGACGGGTGACGGTATGGGGGAGTCAGGAGAAGGCGGATAACAGCGTTCAGCCCCTATACTATACAGTAGGCTCAGCATCACCTTCCGGTTATTGCCTTTGGAGGCATCAAACAGTTAGTACCGGGACATAAACAGGCAAAGCACGATTTCAATTATGAACCAAACAGAAACACATCTACTACATGCAGGCTTAACTGTTATTTATTATCAATGCACTTTTCAAACACTACCAAAAATTGCAAAGTTTCAAACCAAAATGCTACACATGAGATGACCGTCTCTTTCTCAAGGCTGAGATTTTCACTTTAAGAAACTTGAACCTCCTCTTCTCCTCCACCTCCTTTTAACAAGAGTGGGGAGGGGGAAAAGAAAGAAGGAGAATTTCACCTGGCTGAGGTGGGTTTGTCAGGTATAGCTCCTTCATTAAACACCCGGTTGATTTCTGCAATATTTTTGCCACTTTTCACTCTGGCATGAGAATCGAGTCATGCAAATTTGCTTAAAACTATTCTGCACTGCATACTTTCAGCAGTGCCGGCTAATCAGAGAAAGATTTTCTTTTTGAAACTCCTCTCGCCGATCTTTCCCAAACCTGGATGTCTTTTCCGCACAGCTCCCCAAGCTGTTGGTTCGCTGGCAACAACTCCTAAAGTGTCTGGGTTAGTTACGCTGCTGCTCCCACCTCACCAGTGGCCAAGTAGGGAAGGCTGCACAGCTCCAAGGCATTTGCTGAGCGCGTCCTTATGAAAGTCATTGGGAACTGCACAGGATTGGCATGGGGAAACTTCCACCTCCCTCTCAATAGGGCGAGTACCTGGCTTCCACTCAGAAACCAGTTCCCGGTTACCGCATTTCTGAAAAAAAATCAGAGTTCACCGTTTTAGGGGGCGGGGGAGCCGTGGGGGACGGTGGTGGGAGACAGATCAGGAACAAGCTACATCCCACTGTTCTGTGATAAAGTACACATGTACTCCAAGCATGGAATCATGACAGCAGTAAGACTGTTAACACGGAGGGGGCAAGAACTCTCCCTCAAAACGCCATTTGCCAGTCCATTTGTTTCCTTCCCACTCGATACTATATTGGATATATTATATTTCATATTTAATTTGGAGTCTAAGAATCAAGATCCTAGCTCACCAGTATTGCTTTGCCAAAGGTAGGAGGGTCTGTTCTCCAGCATCAACAATTGCATATTTGCAAACCCTCAGATAACAGTGATTTTTCATGTCTACATAATCGCTTGAAACTCTCATTTTTGCAAACTGAACGTTGACCTCTTTTCCCCAATATAAATCTCTCCGTCGGCACTTATCGTGGCTCACTGAAATTACATCCTCCTAACAAAGGTGGTGCTGATGTCACTGCCGACAGCTGGAATCAAACCACATCAGCCCTGAATGTTTTAGAAACATTAATGCATGCATTTTTAAAAAATGTGTTCAGTCATAGGATATCAGTGATGCTGACAATATTTGTTGCCCATCCATAACTTCCTTTGAGAAGGTGGTGGTGAGCCGCCTACTTGAGCAGCTGCAGTCCATGTGTGGTGTGGGTACATCCACAGTGCTGCTAGGAAGGGAGCTCGAGGTTTTTGACCTAGTGACAGTGAAAGAGCAGCGATATAGTTCTAAGTTCAAGATGATGCGTCACTCAAGAGGGGAACCTGGAAGTGGTGGTGTTTCCTTGCCTCGACTGCCCATATCCTACTAGATTGTAGATATCACAGCTTTGGAAGGTGCTGAAGGAGGAGCCTCAGCAAGTTGGTGAAGTGTATCCTGTAGATAATATACACTGCTGCCACCCTGCATTGGTGTTAGGGGATCTTTGTTAGGTGAATTGGACATTCTGAATTCTCCCTCAGTGTACCCGAACAGGCGCCGGAATGTGGCGACTAGGAGATTTTCACAGTAACTTCATTGCAGAGTTAATGTAAGCATACTTGTGACACTAATAAAGTTTATTATTTAATAAATAGGGGTCTAACCAATCTTCCTCTTCCAAATCCCAGGTCAAAAGAACCTTTGCTTTGCCAGATCTTTCAAGTTTGCCTCCCCTTTGCTTCAACTATTCGCTCGCTCTGGACCCATATTCGATTACTCTTTTCATTTTCACCCTTTTCTGCCTTCGCCATTCAATCGCACCAGCCCGCCTCCACTTTTGTTCTCTTCCTGCTCCCTTGCTCTCTACATGTAGAAAAGTTGTTAATCTCGAAAAATTTCCAGCTCTGAAGAAAGACTATTAGCATGATATGTCAGCTGTTTATCTCTCCACTGTCCTGATCTGACAAGTGGATCCGACACTTTCCATTTTTTATTTCAGCTTTCCGCAATCTGTTCAGTTGTTTGTTCTTGGATGGTTGAAAGTTGACTTTTGGAAACCACAGATAATAGGGCAGCACGGTGGCGCAGTGGTTAGCACTGCTGCCTCACTGTACCGAGGTCCCAGGTTCAATCCCGGCTCTGGGTCACCGGCCGTGTGGAGTTTGCACATTCTCCCCGTGTCTGCGTAGGTTTCACCCCCACAACCCAAAGATGTGCAGGCTAGGTGGATTGGCCATGCTAAATTGCCCCTTAATTGAAAAGAATGAATTGGGTAATCTAAATTTATTTTTTTAAAAGGAAATCACAGATAATGTATTCGCAGAGGAATTCAGTTCGCTGTGCTAACTTTTTCCACTTTGAGACGATGAAACGGGTGAAGTGGACTTTTGCTCTTTCAGAAACTGTTGGAATAAACTTCCAAAGTTTCAGAGCGCAGGTTCGACACAGGTTATGGAGCAAGTCTCGTGCTACTAGCTTTGAGATCTGCGATTCCACTTCTGTTTATTACTTTACCTTTGAGTAAGTTTGAGTGTCATTTTAACTTTCCACCTTGCTCCCACTCTGACCTCTGCCTGCTACAGTGTTCAGGTGAAGCTCAAAAGCGAATTTGAGAAAAGCGCTTGATTATTCGACAGGGCACATTACCATAACCTCTGCCCCGATTTTTTTCATGTTTCTTTGCTTGTTTGTTTCCTTTGCTGCCTCCACTCGTTTTCTCACTTTGCATCCAGGCGGCGGCTATCCTGCCATTCACACCTCTTCTGGACACACCTTTTGTTTCCTTACTGGTCCATTACCATTTTCTTTGTCTTGCAACATTAAAACCTTTTGTCATTTAATCTCTCCTGCCCTCCGCCCTATCATAGATCTTTCCTTTTTTTTCCCTACACTTCCCACTTTCACTGGCTCAAATCTGTTACATTTCCAAAGAAAGCTTGCAGATCTGATATGTTAACTCTGTTTCTCTCCACAGATGCTGCCTGACCTGCCAAATATTCCCGGCATTTTCTGTTTTTATTTCAGGTTTCTACCAGCCTTGCTTTTATATTTTGTGGAGTAAGGTGTGACTGTTAAGTTTCAGCCTGAACAATATCGACTGTGCTAAATGCATCATCCTGCTAAGTGAACAGGAGAACATAGTGGACAATCCGAGTTAATTTCTGAAGCGGTACACTAAAGAAAGAGTAATCGTCAGTCCTGCAATAAACTATACCTTTCTCTTCACATTTAAGATTATACATTTCACCATGTAGACAGATCAGGTTTACTGAAACTGCTGGACGTCAGTGAACCACAGTTAAAAGTGTTGGAAGAGAGTCTAATTCTAACCGTTGTATAAAAGAAAATAACTTTCATTCTTGTATTTGTAAATCAGATCTGGGACAGCAATAGCAATCAGTGGGCTGTTTAGCACACTGGGCTAAATCGCTGGCTTTGAAAGCAGACCAAGGCAGGCCAGCAGCACGGTTCGATTCCCGTAACAGCCTCCCCGAACAGGCGCCGGAATGTGGCAACTAGGGGCTTTTCACAGTAACTTCATTGAAGCCTACTCGTGACAATAAGCGATTTTCATTTCATTTCATTTTTTCATTTCATGACCTGGCCACCAGTTGAAATTAATGCATCATAACGTCTCATGCAGCATGCTCTGGTTATAATACTTATTCAGTGAAAAACGGTCAAGCACTTGTTATCACACAGTACACCATACGTTATACATAACTCTGCAATACAGAAAGCAGCCCCATGTAAAACTCTCCCCATTTCCTACTGCCTAGGAAAACTTTTACATTTTTAAAAATCATATACATAACGATAAGGCCCCAGAGCAGGGTCCATGTGGATACACATTCGCACCAGTCGGTTTATTTACCGCGCAAAAACCGAATGACGGAGTAGGCTCGATGGGGCGAATGGCCTGCTCCTATTATCTATTTTTCGATGTTTCAAACATGCAATGGCTCAGAAGACTCGAGTGCAAACCCAAAAGGCCACCCCTTCATCTCTGATCTCAGCCGCTGTGTTATTATGGGCTGGTTTAGCTCGGGGCTAGACAGCTGGTTTGTGATGCAGAACAAGACCAGCAGTTCAATTCACATATCAACTTACCCGAACAGGCGCCGGAATGTGGCGACTGGGGGCTTTTCACAGTAACTTCATACTTGTGACAATAAAAGGTTATTATTATTATTGGGGAGACATCGAGCAGAAGCCACATAGCTTCCCAAAGAGGAAACCTTGAAAACTTGGCCACATACCGCAGCTATTCCTTCACTATGAAAACCTTTGACTTTCCAACCTAACATTATGCACGTGCATCATCGGCAGAAGGACTCGGGCGATTTGGGAAGAAACCAATCATCATCTTCTCCGAGCAACAAGGGATGGGGAATAAATGCTCCAGCACTGCACACCGTCAGAAAAACAAATAAATAACGAATAACTCGTTTTTTTTGGCCCCTTTTGTCTGTCTTATACCAGAGCAGGCCACATCTAACCTTCTGGTTGCAGTCAACGGAGAAAAGAGGGATTTATACATCTTGAAATCTGGCCTCTGGGTTAAGAGTATTTTTCACACCGTATAACATTTTCCAAACACCCATTTGCTGTCCAATTTAGGGGGGTTTGGAAGGTTCGAAAAAAATGTTTACTTAAGACACAAACAACGGTAATCTTTGCAAAGAAACCAAAGGATAAAAACATTGTCGGTGTTCACTGTAAAGTACTTCTGTTTAAACTTCAGAGTTGGTTGTTTTTTTTATATAATCTTTATTGTCACAAGTAGGCTTACATTAACACTAAAATAAAGTTACTGTGAAAATCCCCTAGTCGCCACACTCCGGCACCTGTTCAGGTACACTGAGGGAGAATTCAGAGTGTCCAATTCACCTAACAAGCACGTCTTACGGGAATTGTGGGTGGAAACCAGAGCGCCCGGAGGAAACCCCACGCAGGACACGAGGAGAACTTGCAGACTCCGCACAGACAGTGACCCAAGCCGGGAATCGAACCCAGGTCCCCGTGCTGTGAAGCAACAGTGCTACCCACTGTGCTACCGTGCCGCCCCCATTTCAGGGAGGGCAGTGTCTAAATCTTTTACGTCCTAAATTATTGGCTAACGACTAAGCCAAGGCAAGTTAGTGATCACACCAGTCCTTCCATAGCATCCTACAGCTAAATCTTAACAGGTTATCGATTTCCCCACCTTTGCTGTGCCGAGCAGCAATTAAACCAGGTGTCTCGCCAAATTCATTGGGTGATTTCACATCCGCACCAAATACGATCAGAGCCTTGATGAGATCCAGGTTATCGAGCTGCAACATCAGAAAGTTATATTACTGACTCGAGTCAAAATATATTTCAAGGGTTTAACTTTACCTAGTCTTTATTTAAAAGGAATCCTCCTTCATGTGTCTTGCCAAAGGCCATTTAAAAAAGACGCGACATATCGCTCCCACTCTTGAATAGCTTTGTAAGTGCCTGCACTGCTCAGTGTGATGTTTAGCTGCACAGACTAGGGTGTTTACACTGTTGATGTGGAGAGTGTTAGGAGGAGCTACAGCTCTGCTGAAAGTTCCTGGGCTAGGAAAGGAGGGAAAGAAAAATTAAAAGTTCAAATGGAAGGGTAGAGAAATACTGCGTGACTACAACATCTAATGCCGGCTATGGTTAAACAGCTTGCCATCACTCGCAATTTAACCCAGAAAATGAATACTTGGCACTGAAGGGGAGCCAGTGTCAGTCCAGCAGTGCCCCAGTATGAGTAAGTAAGTGACTTTACAAGAAATGGGGAGATAAATCATGGAATCCCGACAGTGTAGGAGGCCACTCGGCCCATCGGGTCTGCACCGACCCTCTGAAAGGGCACCCCACTTAGGCTCATTCTCCAGCAACACCGTAACTCCACTAACCTTTGGTCACAGAGGGCAGTTTGGCACGGCCAATCCAGCTAACCTGCATATCTTCGGACTGTGGAGGGAAACCGCAGCACCCGAAGGAAACTCACGCAGACACCGGGAGAACGTGCAAACCCCATAAGGCCAGAATTGAACCCTAGACCCTGATGCAGTGAGGCAGCCGTGCTAACCACTGTGCCAGCCCAAACGTTCACAATTCTTTGCAGAGCGTCTCTTAAAGTCTCCTTCCTCTCCAGCTGAAACAACAGAACGGTTAGCCTTCCAGCCAACCAGCAATTAAAGCCATCCTGAGATCAGTTGGCAGGAAATGGGGTTGAAGCACTGCAACATTGTGCAGGCTGATCTTGCCTTCCCAAAGTTCTTTTTAAGTTATCCAGATAGCGGTTGCACTGAAACCCATGATCACAGTTATACGTCGTAGCTAAGAAACCATACAGAGAAACGTTCCAGCTACCTAACATTCTATCGCAATAGTACCCTACTCAACAAGCTCGAGAGACTAGACATAGGTTAGCATGAGCTCAGGAAGCTGGTGGGTTGTTCTATACAACATTAAATCGTACTGACCTTCATGGCAAGATGAAGGGGTGTATTCCCATTTTCTCCTTTTGCATTTGCATCTGCTCCGTGTACTAACAGAACCATCGCACACTCAAAACGTCCGCGTTTCACCATGATGTGCAGTGCTGTTTCTCCAGTTTTACTCAGGTAGTTCAAAGCACATCCGTGGTTAATCAGCAGTCGGATCATCTGAAATTATTTAATCGATACAGCACTGTAATTCCATGTTGAAAAACTTGCACTTATACAGAGGCTTCTACGGCCTCAGGGCATTACAAAGTGCTTTACAATCTATGAAGTAATTTTGAATTGTAGTCAACGCTGTAGAGAAATGAGGTGTCCAATTCACCAACAACAAAGTACTACAAACAACAATGAGATAATCAACCAGATAATCTGCTTTCGCAACATTAATTGACAGATCGATGCTGGTCCGGCCATGGAAGAATCGCCCTGTTCCTCCCCAATTAGTGCCATGAACCTGTACCAAGACTCGCAGACTTTAGATGTGTGAGGAAAAAGTCTAAACCTGGCAGAGTTAGGTCAGGTTCCCTTATGGGAGAGGTCAGGTGCGCATTTGGGACTGTTAACAGCAGATATAAATATGCTATAAGTGATAAAGTTCTTGGAGCTGTTGAGTTATTTAAACTTCCTGGCCTTTAAATTTCGAGTGGGGTGGGGAAGAAACAGCTGCAGTTGAAAAAAATTATCAATGCTTGCAATTTCACTAGTTGTTGCCTGTTTGACTGCTTCCACGACCTATCATTATCGCAGCTGGGTGGGGGGGGGGGGGTGGTTTCTGTAAGTCCACAGTTCGATTGATAGCTCCAAGTGGTCATAAAGAGTTTAGCTGTTGGGCTATGAGTAAATTGTTTTATAAAGGATCAAGTACTTGACGAGATTTAAATATACTGTATCATTTTTGCATTAGAGTGTTTTCCAAAATAGTAAGTTTGCAGCGGATACCTAGAGCTTTATTTTATTTCATTGCAGCATGGCTCCTGAGGCCTGCCTACAGTAGATACTGGATGAGTTGACATGGAGGGTGTAAGGGCAAAGGGTGGTGGTTGGGGGCTCAGGGTTGGCATAGGGGTCATAAAGGGCCATCGGGATGAGTGGTAGGGCATAGGTTGCCATGGAGGAAATGAGGGGCTGTGGCGTTGGGTGGGAGGCACAAGTTGGCATGGATGGGAAATGGGGAGAGGAGGTGTGAGGGGTGAGGGTTAAGGGCTGCTACTTTACAAGTGGGGGGAAATCTCATAGCGCCGATGCGGGCCTTTTAACCAGCCCAACGTAGAGCCCGACAGCCTGTGGCTGTCTCTCTAGTGCTTCCAAGGTCAGTGGGCCTCACACACGGCAACCTCCCCACAGTGGGCCCCACACCCAGCAATCACCCCATCTCCCCTTCCTACCACCATCACCACTCCGATATGAAAATCCGGTGGTTCGGTGCAATTTCTCCCAAGTCAGGTTTGTGGAGCCAAAGAATTTCCTGACTCTGCGTGCCCCACTCAACAATGAAGTTGTGTCCCTCCCTCCACCCACCCTCCGTCCAGTCTCATTTATAACCTCTACTCAGATTTATATTCTTCTACGGCGCAAGGTATTTCAATGGTAAGCTAAGTTCTGTGCACTAACTCTGCAAAGATGAAGCCCAAGGTTTGAAAATTATGGCTCGTAATCAACACAATTGCATGCCATTATGGAGCCACGCCAGCCAAAAACAGGACTACCCGGTTCAATCGAGACAATAACCCACACGAGCACCATCACGATTCCAGAGTATCAACCTCCCAGATGGAGAAGCCTATGAGCTGGATAGTAAAGAGAAAAAAAATTACATCTGCTTTCTTGGCCCAGTGGAGGGCTGTACCTCCGTAATGAACATCTTCAGTGTAGACCTGATTTGGGTCTGCTTCGAGGATGGCCTCAGCACACCTAGAGAGAAACAAATAGGAAAGGTGACCGGTGCTGGCATTACACAAGCCACTAGCTTACACATTCACAACTGAGGTGGTAAGAGCGATTGGGATTTATAATAAAACAACCCAAGTATTGAAGGGAATGTGTTCTGAAGATGGAGGACCCCTAGACTCTGCAATGTGGCCCAAAATGAGCATTCGTTTCACCTCCCCCCACCCCGCCTTTTCCCATTCGCTCCAGAAGGTAGAGCGTAGCGCCACAGGCACCCTCCGCTGCAACCCCCAAGTGGTAATGTTTACGCGAGAGCCTTGAAACCGAATGGCAGCTGACTGGTCAATAGTTGACAGGGCAACCATGCTAGAGCATGACATCCAGGGGGATGGGAACCTACGCAAGGAGTCAGAGAAAGAGAGAAAAAGAGTATATATAAGAGGGAGCAAGGACAAAAGCAAAAGGTAGAAACGTGAATAAGAAAAGTGATAGGTGGAGAAACCAAGGACAAAATTCAAACAGGGCAGTAGAAAAGAATATTGGGAGCAAGACAAGCATTATGAAAAAGACAAACTTAAAGGCTCTGTGCCTTAATGCCCGGAGCATTTGCAATAATGTGGATGAACTAATCGCGCAGATAGATATAAATGGGTATGATATAATTGGGATTACGGAGATTTGGCTGCAGGGTGAACAGGGATGGGAACTGAATGTCCCAGGGTTCTCAGTATTTAGGAAGGACAGGCATAAAAGAAAAGGTGGTGGCGTGGCACTGCTGGTTAAAGAGGAAATTAACACAATAGTGAGAAAAAATATTAGCTCTGACAATGTGGAATCTGTATGGGTAGAGTTGAGAAATACCAAGAGACAAAAAACATTAGTGGGTGTCAAATATAGACCCTCAAACTGCACGTGAGGTTGGGAATGGCATTAAACAAGAAATTAGTTATTGAATTGGATTGGCATGTAATAAGGGAATATCGGTGATCATGGGTGATTTTAATCTTCACATAGATTGGGCAAATCAAATTAGCCACAATGCCGTAGAGGAGGAATTCCTGGAGTGTATACGGGATGGTTTTCTTAACCAATATGTGGAGGAACCAACTAGAGAGCAGGCCATCTTAGACTGGGTACTGTGTAATGCGAAGGGAATTATTGCCAATCTGGCTGTACGAGACCCCTTGGGGATGAGTGACCATAACATGATAGAATTTTTAAAAATCAAGATGGAGAGTGAAGTAGTTGATTTGGAGACTAGGGTGCTGAATCTTAATAAAGGGAACTATGAGGACACGAGGCATGAGTTGGCCTCGATAGATTGGGGAGAGAGTTATTTAAAGGGATGACAGTGGATAGACAACGGCAAACATTCAAGGAACGCATGGAGGAACTACAGCAACTGTTCATTCCTGTCTGGCACCAAAGCAAAGGGGGTAAGAGGGCCAATCCATGGCTCACAAAGGAAATTATAAATAGTAACCGATCCAAGGAAGAAGCATACAAGATTGGCCAAGAAAAATAATAGGTCTGAGGATTGGGGGCAGTTTAGAATTCAGCAAAGACAAAGGGATTGATTAAGAAGGGGAAAGTACAGTACGAAAGGAAGCTTGCAGGGAACATAAAGACTGACACTAAGAGTTTCTACAGATATGTGAAAAGAAAGAGATTGGTAAAGAGAAATGTAGGCCCCCTACAGACAGAAACAGGGGGATGCATAATAAGGGACAAAGAAATGGCTGAGCAATTAAATACATACTTTGGTTCTGTCTTCACAAATGAGGACACAGATCAGATCCCAGAAATGTTGTAGAATGAAAGGTTTAGTGAGAGGAAAGAACTGAGGGAGATCAACATTAGTCGAGAAATGGTGCTGGGAAAACTGATGGGATTGAAGGCGGATAAACCCTCAGGGCCTGAGAATCTGCATCCCAGAGTGCTTAAGGAGGTGGCTCTGGAAATGGTGGATGCATTGCTGGTCATCTTCCGGGATTCTATAGACTCTGGAACTGTCCCTGCAGATTGGAGGGTAGCTCACGTCAGTCTGATATTCAAAAAGGGAGGTAGAGAGAAAGCAGGGAATTATAGACCAGTAAGCCTAACATCGGTAGTGGGGAAAATGCTTGAATCCATTATTAAGGACTTTATGGCGGAACATTTAGAAAGCAGTGGCAGGATCAGTCAGAGTCAGCATAGATTTATGAAGGGAAAATCGTGCTAGACAAATCTGTTGGAATTCTTTGAAGAGGTAACCTGTACAGTCGACAAGGGGGAAGTCAGTCGATGTGGTATATTTGGACTTTCAGAAGGCGTTTGACAAAGTCCCACATAAGAGATTATTATGCAAAATTAAAGCGCATGGGATTGGGGGAAATGTATTGAGGTGGATAGAAAACTGGTTGACAGAGAGGAAACAAAGAGTAGGGATTAATGGGTCCTTTTCAAATTGGCAGGCAGTAACCAGTGGGGTACCACAGGGATCGGTGCTGGGGCCCTAGCTATTCACAATATATATCAATGATTTGGGCGAGGGAACAAAATGTAACATCAAAGTTTTCAGATGATACCAAATTAGGTGCGAGGGTGAATTGCGACGAGGATGCAGAGATCCTGCAGCATGATCTGGACAGGCTGGGCGAGTGAGCAAACCAATGGCAGATACAGTATAATTTGGATAAGTGTGAGATTATTCATTTTGGAAGCAAAAACAGGAAGGCAAATTACTACCTGAATGGTTGTAAATTGGGAGAGGGGAATGTGCAGCGGGACCTGGGTGTCCTTGTGCAACATTCGCTGAAGTAAGCATGCAGGTGCAGCAGGTGGTAAAGAAGGCTAATGGTATGTTGGCCTTCATTGCAAGAGGTATCGGGTATAGAAGCAGGAATGTGTTGCTGCAATTATACAGGGCCTTGGTGAGGCCACAATTGGAGTATTGTGTGCAGTTTTGGTCTCCTTCTCTGAGGAAGGATGTTCTTGCTCTCGAGGGAGTGCAGCGAAGGTTTACCAGACTGATTCCAGGGATGGCGGGACTGTCATACGAGGAGAGATTGACCAAGTTGGGATTGTTCTCGCTGGAGTTCAGAAGAATGAGGGTGGATCTCATAGAGACTTATAAAATTTTAACAGGACTCGACAGGGTAGATGCAGGGAAGATGTTCCCAATGATAGGTGTGTCCAGAACCAGGGTCACAGCCTGAGGATTCAGGGTAAACCATTTTGAACAGAGAAAGGGAGACACTTCTTCACACAAAGAGTGGTGAGCCTGTGGAATTCATTACCACAGGAAGTAGTTGATACTAAATCTTTGAATATATTCTAGAGGCAGCTGGATATAGCATTTGGGGAGAATGGGATCAAAGGCTATGGGGAGAAAGCAGGATTAAGCTATTGAGTTGGATGATCAGCCATGATCATGATGAATGGGGCTCGAAGGGCCAAAAGGCCTCCTCCTGCTCCTATCTTCTATGTATCTATGTATCCGCAGTTTCCTGCTTGAGTATTGCTTCAAAAAGGGACAGGCTGTTAAAGATTTCCGTCTTGCGTGCATCAGAACAGACGGAACGATGCTAAATTTTAACGTAAGCAACAATTTATACTGCATGTTGCTCCCTTTAAAATTTGACATTCTTGCATTAGTCCCGGTAAGTTCAAGACAAAAAAAACTTCAACAGCATGTCTCTTTTATTCCAGCAATACTGATTACCGAGCGACTATGTGAACTCTTTTTGCCCGAGACTCGCTCAATAGCAATCAGGAGCTTCATCACTTTCCTGATGCTTTTATGTTCCCAATTCAGTGCAGCCAAGGGACTGTCCCTATTGATGCTTCCTCTGATATCTTTTAGCTTCGCAATGAGCAGCGCTTAAACCTAGAACACTCCTGACCTCAATGCTCTTTTTCTGCTGAAACACAATGAGATTTTGCAGTATTGCGTTATGATTTTGTTCAGTTTAAATCTTTGATTGCTGATGACAGCAATGGGTACGAGCAAGAAAACGTTTAATTCTCCAACAAGGTTATCTTGAAGTCTTCGACATCCCGCATGAAACAACACTCGGTTCCAGTGCCTAAAATGCAGAGATTTTCAGTGACCTTATTTTCCACAGCACTTGAGGGAAGAAAAAGATTAAGGGGCAGGGGGGGGGGGGGGGGGGGGGGTTGAAATATTTCTTGCCCTTACCCAGCCTGGGTGAACTTCATGGCTGTATGGATTGGATAACCATGCGATCCAACAATATTACAACTGGCTTGGCAACGGAGCAAGGATTTGGCCACATCAGTCTTTCCCAGTCGACAAGCGATGTGAAGTGGCGTCTCGCCACCACTGCTCAAGTGATTCATTCCAACAGAACGCTGTTTACTTAACAACTGCGAATTAAAAACAGACATGAAAAAAAGGTGGAAGGGAAATAAAAAGGTCAGGGTTTCTTTGTACGATTTAGTAGGTGGCTGCGGACAGGGTCGTGGTCATCTGAGCACATGGGTTCACATCCAGCCCAAATGCACGCAACAAGTCTCCTCTGCGAGGTGCCCATTAAAAGACCTTCGTTAAAAACGAGTGGAGGCTTCAAGTCTGTTTCCAACACGCACCAGCAGATTGAACAAACAGCCCATAATCTAACTATGACGGACACTAGTGGGGGACTTGGCAAAATCCACAGGTGCGACACTTTGATCTAAGGAATTGAAATGGTGGCACATTAAAGAGAAACAGATGGATCATGTTAAAATGCCTGGAATAATTTCAAGTCAATTCTCCCAATTTCAGAAATCTACTTCAATCCATCAAGCTCACAAAAGAAAACGTAGATTGTTTTTAGGCTATACGAACGTCCCTGAAAGGGACTGTCGCGGGCCCGGTTGATCAGCTGCTCTGCTTTGTGTAAGCAAGCTGATTTCCTTATCAGGATATCAACAGAAACAATTAGAAGTCAGGATAAGGGTACCTGTGGCGGAAAGCCAACCCTACATATTTGCTTTCTGTGGCGATGTACAGTCCTGTGTGCTTCTGGCTCCCCAACCAAAGTGCCAAAAGATGGATAGAACAGGAGTAGTTTTGTGCCTTAATATTAAAACCATCTTCAATAACAATAAATGAGAGCGTTTAGGTTTTTTTAATTCATTCATTGAACCTGGGCGTCGCAGGCTGTGCCAGCATTTATTGCCCATTCCTAATTGCCCTTGAGGGGGCAGCTAAGTCAACCACATTGCTGTGGGTTTAGAGCCACACGTAGGCCAGCCCGGGTAAGGACAGCAGATTTCCTTCCCTAAAGGACATTAGTGAACCAGATGGCTTTTTTACGACAATCGACAAATGGTCATCATTAGGCTTTCAATTCCGGGTGTTTTTAAATTCCATCACCTGTCGTGGTGGGGTTCGAATCCGGGTCCCCGGATCATTATCCTGGGTTTTGGATTACTAGGCCAGCGGCAATACCACTCTGCCACCATCTCCCCGTAAATAAAAAAAACATTGACCCCCCCCAGCACACTTAGCAAAGAGCATCAAGGGAGCGCCGAGAGGCAGGGGCTGGGTCAGGCGGTAGCTCGCCTCACGGTGGACCGCCAGCTCGAGCCCAGTAATAATGTAACAAGACTGTTAGCATTAGGAATCTCGCTGTGATTGTACTTTACACTTCATCGACTGTTTCTAATTGTCTTATCCTGCCCCACCACCCTTGTTACCTAGGATTTCATTTCGCAAGAGTCAAACTTAAATCCAACCACAGTGTTCGATAACTCAGCCATCTGACTGTCCAGCACTACCTTTCCATTGGACCCGTTGGAGAGTCAGAAATGATGCTCCAACATGCCTTCCATGGCAATGGAAGGCCAACCCAGCATTCAAGAGATTTCTGGATACTGAAAAAGGGCCACAAAACACAGGTGTGGCTGAAAGTGCAGCAGAAAGAGATTAAATAGCAATTAATAAACATGACTGGTGTTGTACTTGGGGAACTGAGTGAATAGGAGGACTCATCCTACAGTCTATAAACAAGATGATCACCCAGCATTAAAATTAAATCAATTCCCAACACCGTCCACGACACTATCTGGGCTGCTATCTTCTACACATGCATCCCTCCAATGCTAGACCATAGTTCAGAATATAAGAGTCAGGACCAGGTGTGGGTCAGTCCCTTGGGCCTGCATCTCCATCCAGTAAGATCACAGTTCAACTTCCGTATCAGGGGCGGCACGGTGGGGCAGTGATTAGCACTACTGCCTCATGGCACCGAGGACCCGGGGTCGTCACTGTCCATGTGGAGTTTGCACATTATCCCAGTGTCTGCGTGGGTCTCACCCCCACAACCCAAAGATGCACAGGTTAGGTGGATTGGCTATGCTACATTGCCCCTTAATTGGGAAAAAAACAAACTTCCACATCAAACCTAATTGCCCACTCTAATCCGGTATCTCTCAATTCTCTCCATCTCCTCAAATGGCCTTGCTTAAAATTTGGAGTGGTTCTGTCTGAAGCAGCTTCTCCTCTCATTGTGGATGAGGCTCTTCCTTCCCGTACTGCAGAATTCGTACCGATTCCAAATGTGAACAAAAGAGAGAGGGGAGCAAGGGTTAACCAAAGGGGCGACATAGTGAAGTCAGTGCAAATAAGGTAAATAAGGGGCAGCACGGTAGCATTGTGGGTAGCACAATGGCTTCACAGCTCCAGGGTCCCAGGTTCGATTCCGGCTTGGGTCACTGTCTGTGCGGAGTCTGCACATCCTCCCCGTGTGCTCGTGGGTTTCCTCCGGGTGCTCCAGTTTCCTCCCACAGTCGAAAGATTTGCGGGTTAGGTGGATTGGCCATGATAAATTGCCCTTAGTGTCCAAAATTGCCCATAGTGTTGGGTGGGGTTACTGGGTTATGGGGATAGGGTTACTGGGTTATGGTTGACCTTGGGTAGGGTGCTCTTTCCAAGAGCCGGTGCAGACTCGATGGGCCGAATGGCCTCCTTCTCCACTGTAAATTCTATGATCTATAAATTGATGTCCACCCGAAATAAATTCTATTTTACAAAATATATCAACAATCATATACCAACCAAAATACCGGGATGAATAATAATAATAATCTTTATTAGTGTCATAAGTTGGCTTATTTAACACTGCAATGAAGTTACTGTGAAAATCCCCCAGTCGCCACATTCCGGCGCCTGTTCGGGTACACAGAGGGAGAATTCAGAATGTCCACATTACCTAAAAAGCACGTTTTCGGGACTCGTGAGAGGAAACCGGAGCACCCGGAGGAAACCCACGCAGACACGGGGAGAATGTGCAGACTCTGCACAGACAGTGACCCAAGCAGGAATCGAACCCGGGACCCTGGTGCTGTGAGGCAACAGTGCTAACCACTGTGCCGCCCAAAGATACTATGACTTATGTGCAGGCTTACAACTATTTGCCCGACTTCTTAACACAGGATGAAAGAAGGATGCGGAAATTAGTGCCTAATCATACTCATGACCTACCAATAACATTGTGGTGTTTACGTACTGGTGTATGCTCACAGAACACCAGTCATCGACATCAATTACTTACATACCAACGCACCAGTTAGTAGCAGGGGCTGGCCATTCGGCCCCTCGAAACTGCACCATCATTTGATAAGCTCATGGCTGATTTGATTGTGGTGTCTACTTTCCCGTCTACCACCTTCAACACCCTCGTCAATAAATAATCTATCCAACTCAGCCTTATAGATACTGAATGACCCCAGCCTCCATCGGAGTCTGGGGAATAGAATTCCAAAGACGTACAACTCCCTGAGAGAAACAATTTCCATCTTCAATAGGAATACTCCTTGCACTTGAATGTGTATTAGTCATTATACCTTGCTGCAACATTACCGTTGAATCAGATCAAGAACCCCAAGCAGGTAAGCTTGTTGTAAATCTGGAATTGGAAGAGAGGAACTCAAGAAAATTACAGCACAGAAAGAGGCTATTCGGTCCATCGTGTCTGCACCAGCCACCAAGCACTTTTCTACTCCAATCCCATTTTCCAGTACTTGGCCCATAACCTTGTGTGCCATGGTGTTTCAGGTGCTCATCTAAATACTTCTTAAATGTTGTGAGGGTTTCCGCTCCTCCTACCCTTTCAGGGAGTGAGTTCCAAATTTCAACTACCCTCTCGGTGAAAAGGCTTTTCCTCACATCCCCTCTATCTAGGCCCCTCATAATTTTATACATCTCAAATCAGGTCCGTCCGTCCCCGTCAGCCTTCTCTGCTCCAAGGAAGACAACCCCGACCTATCCAGTCTCTCTTGATAGCCGAAATGCTCCAGCCCAGGCAGCATCCTGGCGAATCTCCACTGCACCCTCTTTGGGGCCATCACATCCTTCCTATAGAGTATATCAGCCGGAACGGCACACAGTTCTTTACCTATGGCCTAGCCAGCTTTTCATACAGTTCCATCATGACCTCCCTGCTCTTATATTCTATGCCTTAGCTAATAAAGACAAGCATACCATATTCCCTAACCATCTTTTCTACCTGTCCTGCTGTCTTCAAGGAACTCTGGACATGCAGAACATGGTCCCTCTGTACTTCCTAGCGCAATGTTCTTCAAACATTTTTTCCGGGGACCCCTTTTTACCAACCAGCCAACCTTCACGACCCACGCCGGCCGACCTTCGCGACCCACGCCGGCCAACCTTCGCGACCCAAGCCAGCCAACCTGCGCGACCCACGCCGGCCAACCTGCGCGACCCACGCCGGCCAACCTGCGCGACCCACGCCGGCCAACCTGCGCGACCCACCATTTTCTCTTACCTTGTTTGCTGCTGACAAAAATGGAGGAAATGGTTTTGGGTCCCTTTAGCCCTCGTACACGCTCCTCCAATGGAACCTGTTGGATGAAGGTGAAGCCTTCCGGTGTTGGAAAGCATGGAGTCTCCATCTGTCCAAAGTTCTGAATTTTTTTCTTGTAAAATTTTATCAAATAAACCTCCCCCCGAACTTGTAAAAATAAAATGAATAAAATAAATGAAAAAAAATAAAAATTAAATGAATAAAATGAATAAAAACCACTTGCAAAACAAAAAGCTGCAACCATTTAAAATAGCGGCCGCACTGCGCATGCGTGCCCGATTTGCGCATCGTGCAAATCATCATGCGTGCATGCGCAATGCGGCTGAATTTTTTTTTTACATGTTCGCGGAACGCGCATGTGAGCCGATCATCGTTAGCACTGCTGCCGAATTTTTTTTTTTTACATGTTCCCAGCCGCTTGCAGCCGGCGTTATGAAAAGCCGGCTGCTGCGCGGAGATTTGCGCGATCGGGAGCGCCGCAGACAACGGCTCCTCAACCCTCCCGCGACCCACCCATGGGTCGCGCCGCCAACTTTGAAGAACACTGTCCTAGCATCCTACCATCCATTTTATATTCCCTTGCCTTGATAGTCCTCCCAAAATACAATACCTCACACTTTTCAAGGTTAAATTCCAGTGAAATGGTACTTAGCAAATTATTGGAACTGCAGGTTGACAAGTCCCCGGGTCCTGATGGGAGTTCATCCTCGGGTCTTTAAGAAATGGCGAGCAAGATAGTTGATGGGTTGGTTTTAATTTTCCAAAATTCACTAGATTAGGGCAGGTTCCAGTAGATTAGAAAATAGCTAGTAACTCCTTTATTCAAAAAGAGAGGGAGGCAGAAAGCAAGAAACTATAGGCTGTTTAGTTTAACATCTGTCATGGAGAAAATGTTAGAAGCCACTATTAAAGATGTTCTAACAGGGCACCTAGATAAATTCAAGATAAACAGGCAAAGTCAACATGGTTTTGTGAAAGGGAAATCAAATCAAACCAATTTATTGGAGTTCGTTGAAGAAATAACAGATGCTATGGTACTGTATTTGTATTTTCACAAGGCATGTTATCAGAAGCTATTGCGAAAAATAAAAGCTCATGATGTAGTGGTAACATAATGGCACGGATAAAAGTTTGGCTAGCTAACAGGAAACAGAGAGTAGGCCTAAATGAGTCATTTTTACTTAGCAGGATGTGACAAGTGGTGTGTCACAGAGATCCCGCACCAAGCCTCCCCGAACAGGCGCCGGAATGTGGCGACTAGGGGCTTTTCACGGTAACTTCATTTGAAGCCTACTCGTGACAATAAGCGATTTTCATTTTCATTTCATCAGCATGGGGGCCTCAACTTTGCAAAATAAATGATCTGGATTAAGAGACTGATAGTATGATTGCTAAATTTGCCCATGACTCAAATATAGGTAGGGATGCAAGTTGTGAACAAGACATAAGGATGCACAAAAGTTAGGTGAGTGGGCAAAGATCCGATAAATGGGAGTAAAATGTGGGCAAATCTGAATTGTCCATTTTGGCAGAAAGAATTAAAACGGAGTGTATTAGTTAAATGGTGAGAGGTTGCAAAGCTCTGAGATGCAGAAGGATCTGGGCATCCTAGTGCATGAACTGCAAAAGGTCAGTATTCAGGTGCAGCAAGATCACATCTGGAGTACCATGCTTAGTACTGGTCTCTTTATTTAAGGAAAGATGTAAATGCATTGGAAGCAGTTCAGGAAAGGTTTACAGGCAGTCCTGGGAAATACAACATAATTAGTTCCAGGAAACTGCACTGCACATCAGAACAGATTTGCCCATGCGGGGCAAGGCAGCATTTTTACCAGCAAATTACGACCTAATTTCTCGCAGGTTTTACACCTTAATTCAGATGCATTTAAGCCTCTGCCAGCGAGTCACAGCAACTCCGTTGCGATATTCCGACCCAGAGTTACGACCCAGTGACTGAAGGGTGCGGGAAGTGTGATTTTGGGTGAGGTTGGGGGTGGGGGACCTTTTCCTGGGCTCATATAAAACAGATCAAATTTATAAATAATATTTATAAAAATATAAACGGTGAACTGGTGTGGCGTTGGAAAGTCAGAACCGGGTGTCAATTTTTAAACGTCGTATACTGTTCTTCGTAACTTGAACGTTGTAAAGTCAAGGATTGCCTGCACTAGATTAATGCCTGGACTGGGCGGGTTGTCTAATGAGTAAAGGTCGGACCCGCTGGGCTTGTATCTGCTGGTGTTTAGAAGAGTAAGAGGCGACTTGATTGAAACATGTGGATGTGGAGAGGATCTGCAATACTATTACCGCGAGATGCATTGGGATGTCCTGGAATCAGGAGAAGTGCACTATGAAGTTCTTTCTATTCTTTACATTACGATCTTGAAAAAGAGGAAGAAAATCATGGGCAAATAATTTGGCGATATCTTAGTTTAAAAGTTTGAAAAAAGTGTACAGGAAACAAGGAATGTGGAAGAAAATAAGCATTTCCATAGTTTGAAACTCTTGGGAAACATGAGCAGCACGGTAGCACAGTGGTTAGCACAGTTGCTTCACAGCTCCAGGGTTCCAGGTTCGATTCCCGTACTTGGGTCACTGTCTGTGCGGAGTCTGCACGTTCTCCCCGTGTCTGCGTTGGTTTCCTCCGGGTGCTCCAATTTCCTCCCACAGCCCAAAGATGTGCGGGTTAGGTGGATTGGCCATGATAAATTGCCCTTTAGTGTCCAAAAAAGATTAGGTGGGGTTACTGGTTATTAGATAGGGTGGAGGCGGGGGCTTGGCTGGGGTGCTCTTTCCAAGGGCCGGTGCAGACTCGATGGGCCGAATGGCCTCCTGCTGCACTGTAAAATCTATGAGGTGGCTGCACAAGGATGCTTAATTCCATCGTAGTGAAGATACAGAGTAGAAGAAACGGCATGTGGTGTGGTGCACTTGGAGCTTTGTTCGAAGAGCTTACAAATCATTTACTGTTCTAACAGTCCTCCAACTCTGTACGGCTAATTGCTGACTGTTCTGGACAAATCTGTTTACACAATCCTTTGGAACTTGGCTGCTCACCATGACAAAGGGAACAGTTTGACCCATTTCACGTCCACAGGGACTGCAGTTCTCTCATTAAATGCGGACAGAGGTTTCTTAATTACACAACGATCTCCGCGGAAATCATTACCCGGCAAACCTCATATTTGCAGACTCGGCAAGAGCACAAAAAGCCCTTCAAACATGAAATTTGTCTCCAAGCTCAGTAACGCAAAACTGCTGGCAAGGGGAACCCAACATAATAAAATCACTTCTGCAAGTAGACTAAACACCTGTCACGACCAATGTTTCACTCCTAAATATCAACTGGTGATGCTGGAAACTTGGCTAAAACACAGTTTGATCATCACTACAGCTCTTCACCTGGAATCTCAGTAGTCAAAGAACAGGTATCGCTTTTCTCTCTGAGCTTTTAGTAAGGTCTAAACTTGGTAAGTTTTGCAAAAATAATTCACAGAACATGGTACTAACATTCCATTAGCATTAAGTAACAACGACCTCGGGTGTAAGGCTCCTATTTTACCATTCGAGCTTTCTGGCCCTTTGATTAAATTTCTTCATAGTCTTGACAGATATTCAGGATTTCAATAACTCACGAGTTTTTTCTTAAGAAGCGCAACAAAAAACACAGGTCATTTTGCAATGCAAATGACATGGCAGCAGTAACAACTTAGATTTACATGGTGCCTTTAATGTAATAAAACGTACCTGCAAAGATGGAACAAACTCCCACTCTCCCTCGTGGGGAGAGTCCAGACGATCAAAATGAACGTACTGCCCAGGTTCCTCTTCCTGTTTAGATCCATTCCGATCTACATCCCCCAAGGCCTTTTTCAAAGCGCTGGACAAACTAATCATGCCGTTCGTATTGGGGAGGGGGGGGATGCTAGGATCCCAAAGACGATCCTACAAAAAACAAAATCCAGGGGGGGGCTAGCCCTCCCAAACCTACAATTCTACCACTGGGCGGCGACGGCTGAGCGAATAAGGGGATGGATCAAAGAGCCGGAGGCCGAGTGGGTGCGTGCGGAGGAGGCCTCCTGCGTGGGGACCTCCCTCCGGGCTCTCGCCACGGCAGCACTCCCATCCCCACCCAAAAAACACGCCAGCAGCCCGGTGGTGATAACCACCCTCCAATTCTGGAACCAACTGCTGCAACAATTTGGCCTGACCAAAATGTCGGACAAAGCTCCCATCTGCAACAACCATAGGTTCACACCAGCACTGACTGACGCCACCTTCAAAAGGTGGGGTCAGGACGGAGGGACACGGACAGTCAGGGACCTATACACGGACGGCAGGATCGCAACACTGGACGAACTGACAGAGAAATTTCAGCTAGCCAGGGGAAACGAGCTAAGGTATCTGCAGCTTACAAACTTTCTACGAAAGGAGACAAGGACGTACCCACAACCGCCGCGACAGACACTACTGGAAGAACTACTGGACGCAAGCATACTCGACAAAGGAAACTGTAGTGACATGTATGACCGACTGATAGAAAGGGCCGACACCATACTGGACGCAACAAAAAAGAAATGGGAGGTTGACCTGGGGATTGAGATAGGGTGGGGACTCTGGAGCGAAGCACTGCAAAGGGTCAACTCCACCGCCACGTGCGCAAGGCTCAGCCTGACGCAACTAAAAGTGGTACATAGAGCCCACTTAACAAGAACCCGTATGAGTAGGTTCTTCCCAGAGGTGGAGGATAGATGTGAACGGTGCCAAGTAGGCCTGGCCAACCATGCCCACATATTCAGGTCTTGCCCCAGACTTGTGGAGTACTGGACAGCCTTCTTAGAGGCAATGTCCAAAGTGGTGGGGGTGAGGGTGGAGCCATGCCCGAAAGTGGCGATCTTCAGGGTCTTGGACCAGCCAGATCTATTCCTGGGGAGGAGGGCGGACGCCCTTGCCTTTGCCTCCCTGATCGCCCGCCGTAGAATCCTGTTTGGCTGGCGGTCAGCAGCACCGCCCAGAGCTGCAGACTGGCTGTCCGACCTCTCGGAATCTCTCCAAATGGAGAAAATCAAATTCGCCATCCATGGGTCAGACAACGGCTTCCCCAGAACGTGGGAGCCATTCACGCAACTGTTCCGGGACCTGTTTGTGGCCAACGAGCAAGAGGAAGAATAGCCAGGTAGCCAAAAATCAGGGGAAAGTAGTCAAGAAGCTGGGGAAGGTAGCCAAAGTATGAAAGGGAGAGATAGACCGGGAAGGGGGGGGGGGGGGGGGGGGGGGGGGGGGGGGGACGACGACAAGAGAGGAGAACCAGCGAGGTGGGGGGGGGGGGATAGGGAAATGGGAGCCGGAAGGAAGGCACGGGATACCAAAACGTGCATGACATTTTCAGGAGCGGGGAACGAGGAAAATAAAGACAGAGGGCGGGAAGAGCAGCAGAAGCGAGCGCGAGACGGCAGCGTGATCCGTTCGGGAGAAGCAGGCAACAACAACACGAAACACAGCCAAGTATCGCACACTGTAATTATCTCCCCTGCACCCAAATGTATATTTGCCTCCCCAATCCCAATCCCCATCCCCCCCCCCCGGCCCCACAAACAGTCGCCTACTTACGTGGTGTAAATAATTTTTGCCAGATGTACAGAGCTGCCGCTGTCGAGCTGGTGCACAATACCCTACCAGTTATTCGATTTCATTTTTTACTGTATTTTTTTTTAACTATGTACTATTTTCTTCTCTTTGGTATGTTGGGGTGTGCCCTTCTCTTCTATATATGTGTATATTTATATATATATATATATATATATATATATATATATAATATAATATATATTATATATATATATATATATATATATGTTTCTTATCTTGTGTACATAACAGTAATTATACCTTGTTCAAAAACCCAATAAAAAAACATTTATTAAAAAATGTAATAAAACGTCTCAAGGCCTATCACAGGAGTATTATAAACTAAAACCTGAGTGACTACACAAAGGGATTCTAGGGCTTAAAGCTGGTTTAGAAATGTGAGCAGCTAAGTCACAGGGACTTCAAAGATGCCAGATTTGAAACCCTGTGCTCAGTTAGTTCATCTTAGCCAAAGACGCACTTCTGGGCTACGGGAAGGGGAAAATCAACCCAGACCCCTGCTCTCTATCCAATATCTTGGAAACACAAAGAAAATTGATCATAGTATGTATGCAAGCAGGACCAAGGAAGGGATAGCCTCAATGCTGACATGTAAAAAGTACTGCATATAGCAAGAAGAAATGGATTGGTATTGAAACAGCTAAGGCTAAAACTGCAAGAGGCTAGTATGTCTTTGCAGATTTATCCTTCAACAGGTCTCACTAATGTGGAACTGGTGTAAAAGATTGGAATTACGAAGCAGGACTGGGTGAACTTGGAGAGAAGGCATCTGATGAGACAGCATATCGAGGTAAGGAAGTGGAAAATCAGAGTATCACTTTTAACTGCCAGGGTATGACTTGGACCCAGTAAAAGGCAAAGTCATGCTGCAGCTACAGAACCTTAGTTAGGCCACACTTGGAGTACAGTGTTCAATTCTGGTCGCCACACTACCAGAAGGATGTGGAGACTTTGGAGAGGGTACAAAAGAGGTTTACCAGGATGTTGCCTAGTATGGAGGGCATTAGCTATGGGGAGAGGTTGGATAAACTCGGTTTATTCTCACTGGAACGACGGAGATTGAGAGGCGACCTGATAGAAGTTTACAAGATTATGAGGGGCATGGACAGAGTGGATAGTCAGAAGCTTTTTCCCAGGGTGGTAGGGCCAATTACTAGGGGACATAGGTTTTAAGGTGCAAGGGACAAAGTTTAGAGGAGATGTGCGAGGGACTTTTTTTTCTTACATAAAGGGTAGTGGATGCCTGGAATTCCTTGCTGGAGGAGATGATGGAAGAAGGTACGATAGTGACGTTTAAGGGGCGTCATGACAAATACATGAATAGGATGGGAACAGAGGGAAACCGACACCCCGGAAGTATAGAAGGTTTTAGGTTAGACGGGCAACATGGTCGGTGCAGGCTTGGAGGGCCGAAGGGCCTGTTCCTGTGTTGTACTTTTCTTTGCTCTTTGTATATCAGGGAAATTCAACATTATTAAGGGGTGATCAATACAAGAAATGGATTGAAGTTGAAGAAAAACCCTGAAGGTATTTAAAGAATTATCAGAAGATGCTAGGGAGCACTTGAGGATGTTTCTGGCTGGAGGAGCTAAGATTGAGAATTTTTTTTTTAAATTTAGAGTACCCACTTATTTTTTTCAAAGTAAGTGGCAATTTAGCGTGGCCAATCCGCATAACCTGCACATCTTTGGGTTGTGGGGGTGAAACCCATGCACACTTGGAGAATGTGCAAACTCCACACGGACAGTGACCTGGGGCCGGGATCAAACCTGGGTCCTCAGCGCCCTAGGCAGCACTGTGCCACCATGCTGCCCCGGAAATTGAGGAATAGGTGTGTCACTGGCCGAACAAAGGAGAACAAGCCCACGGCCACTCACATCCAATTTCAGACATTAGATACAGCATTTCAGCCAGGCACCAAAAAGATGGCTGCAGCACATGTGGAACTGCATCTTCAGGAAAGGAGGGTATAAACTGAAAGGATAATTATGAGTAAGGCAAGTATGAGGACAGAGTATATTCAAGACAGAGTATATTCAAGACAGAGTCTGGTAAGATTTCTAGATACTAATGACATCAAGGAATATAAGGACAGCATGGCAAAATGGGGTTGAGGTAGATGATCAGCAAAGACCTAGCTGACTGGCGGAGGAGCATCCTCGAAGGGCTGAATGGTCTACTCCTGCCCCTATGTTTCGATAAAAATGACTATCCAGCCCGGATAGTTTTATGGTGCTAATTGGTTACATGGCTTCTTGGTGCACCAATTTAGCCCTGTGATTAGAAAGTTAAGTCAGGACCCGCCCGCCTTATGACCGAGACTCTCGTTTTCTCTTTTTGAAGGTCTTCCGAATGTCTGAACCGGCCTGCTGGAAAATCAGCTCGAGGCTGGTTCGAATTATTTTTGCCATTTTCCACTTCCTGCCAGCGTTGTCTGATGTTTCGTTTTCTTTCCCAAAGTAATTTAGTTGTTTGCCAGCTCAAGTTTCAATTCCGAATGGCATTTCTACAAATCGAGTTTCATACTCTCCTCGATGATCGACCGGCATCTATTTGTCATCTTCCGCCACCGTGTTTAAAAGTCACCCTCGCCTCCTCGTCACCTTCTGTCTGCCCACAAAAGTTCAAGAAACCCAGGCAGCGGCTACGCATCATTCACACCTTTACTTTGTTAAAAGCCCGTGATTCAGTCTGAAACTTAACTGATCACTGCTCTTGTGGCTGCCCCCACTACTTCGAACAAACACCTTTTTTTTTGGTGGCAGCAATCAGTGCAGACCAGCCTGTTCATCGGAGAGGAGACATTTTAAAATTCAGGATTTTGGCATCCATTTCACAGGCACCTCAATCTAAAGCCAAACAAGCACCAAGTTGTGATCCACCCATTATTGGGCTAAAAGCGAGGGAAATCAGACTGAGCGCCACTCCGAGTGCGCAAATATGCGATGACGGGCTACCAGGATAATGGAGGCTTTGTAAAAGTGTATTTTCTACTGCCTGTTGTGCCTAGGCTGAACCAACATGTAAACCTCTATTACATCAGAAAGGACACAAATCCCAAGTACAAAACAAATGCCTCTTGCCAAGTTCTTTGCCAAGACCATAAATAATAATTACGACATAAAAATCCTCCTTTCCTGGGGCCAGCAAGGAAATGGTTTGAACAGCTCTTTCATTCCACAGCACCAAATCATTCCTTTTGAAAAGAAAATCTCTCAGCGAAAAGTCAGAAAGATCTATGGAGAGCATAGCCATATATCAGGGAGGCCATTCAGCACCACAGCCAAGACTGACCATGCCTTCACTTCCAGCAAAGGTACTGGGCAACAATCAGGACTCTGCTTGAATGTTTTTCTTCTGAGCTTAGAAAGAGAGGGAAGGAGAGAGAGAGAGAGAGAGAGAGAGAGAGAGAGAGAGAGAGAGAGAAAGGCCACTTTTCCCCCACCATCCTCCGCCCCTGCCAAAGCACTAAGTCAGCATAACTTGAACTTGGAAGTTTCCTCATCCGCAGTCGAGAACCACATCACCTGAAACATTGAACCATCTCAAGAGAGCTCAGCAATACAAACTGACACACACATGAAGGAGTTCGCCATGGCATGGATTTACTCATGCACTTTTGCAACATATTTTATTCTGCCCCTTTTCGCCAGAGGCAGGCGACCGACTTGCCTGCTACCAGTGAGATTCTGTCAACGACGCTCTTTACACATGAAAAGAAACTTGGATATTGAGGAGGCCCGCCTGCTTGCAAACCCTTCGCCCTCCCTTTCACAGTCCAGGTGGGACTGCTGTAATCATAGACCTGCCAATTCCCTTCCAAGCTTTCTCCTTTCATTGCCCTTATGTAAATTAAGCAAATTAATTCACAACCTTTTCATGTATGTTCCCCCATAGAAAAGATTTGGTGAAACGTTGCATTTGCTCGAACCAACAACATCAGCGAAAAATATGTATGATTTTTTTCACTTGAGTGTCACACGACGGAAAATGCTTCCACCAAGGCTCAGCTGTTTTTCTTACCATTCTTGAGGACGTTGTGTGAAAACCTCATACACCATCATACTTTGCTGAAATTCTAGGGACAATAATACATTCTTGTGAGGTTCTTTTAATCTCAAACATTTCTAATACATGCTGCTAGTGGAGAATGCCTCTGTGACTTGGAAAACTTGATCACGGAATGCACAAGAAAAAGATTACTCGTACACTGACTTAGCACACAAGGTTAGCAAGTACGCTGCTTAAGCTAAACCTGGATAGGTAACCGGTTGCGAAGACTGTGCTGGCTTCAGACAGTGGGGTAGTTGGTGGATAATGTCCTAGACGCAGGGCAAAATGCACAGCTCTGCAAAAAGCTCTACTGGGCAATCTCAGGAGGAGCGCATAGCCATAGCGTTACAAGCCGTGACGTTCTGGGTGTATAAAGCGGGAGGAGGCAGGTACTGGCGTGGAAGGTGATGAAAGCTCTTCACTGTATCTAACCCATGTTGTATCTGACCTGAGTGTATATGATGGCATCACTGGCTGTAGAGAGAGACATGCATGTTCCATTTCCCAGCACTGTTACCCTTCACCTTTAGAAGTATAAAAACAAATATTTGTTAATAAAATACACAGTCACTAGTTTCCACAAGCCACAAACTAACGTAAAATTGCTGATCGACACCAGCTCGTTTTATTCTTGCCCCCCGCCCCGATTTGCTCCCTTCCTCTTCTGATTGTCCTGATCCACACTGGGCCACATTTACATGTGACCCAAGCATCCAACCAGTACCAGGCTCAAGTGACTGTGAAGCACAGCTGAGCAGAACCTGATCCTCGTGGATGCGCTTTCCTGCAGGCCACTGTGTCGGGAGGTGGAATCCTGCCTTGCTTCACCCAGGGCCCACAGCTGCTGCTTCACTGGCTGAACTCAACCAATTTAACACCGTTTCGAGTTAGACACCAAAAGGCCAAGATTCTGCAACCAAACCGGGATCAACAGTGGACGCACGAAAGACGGGTAGTGGAATGGGGGGGTTACTTGTTTCGACTGGAAGGCCACACAAAGGGTAGTGGAATTGTGGAACTCTCCATTCCAAAATACTACTGAGACTGGGAGCCAATGGAAAATTTCTAAATTGTGATGGGTAGATTCAGGGCTACAAAGTCACACCGAGTAAATGGAGTCGAGTTACAGATCTGCCATGGTCTCACGGAATGGCGGGACAGGCTGGAGGGGCTGAATGGTCCACTCCTGTTCCGATTGTAAAAGAGGAATTGAGAATGGCAAAACAATTACCATCATACAAATAGGGTGGAAAATGTTGTCCTCTCACTTAGGAGAATACTGACACTGAATTTGCACCCTTTCTTCTGCTCCTTTCCTTAAACATTTGCTGCATTGTTCACTTATTCTTAAAACAATTCTTCAACATCACCACTACCCCCCCCCCCCCACCCCTAACACACACACACACACACACACACACACACACACACACACACACACACACACACACACACACACACACACACACCTCACACATTTGCTCATTTATTTAAAATGGAAATATATTACTGCCTGCACTCTTCTGAACTCAAGGGCAATCCACAAAAGGCAACCAGGTTCCCTTTGTCATTCAAAGAAAAGGACATCCTCAAAACAATGGGCATGATCAGAGGGCCGAAAAGCTGCTCGCTGCAACGTGGTGTGGCCGATTAAAGCCTGGTCACTCCTGGCTCAATATAAATCTTGCCCATTGTGGGCGGAATCACCTTTTAGCAAATCTGCATATTACAGCGAGACAGCTAGTCTCACTCTAATATACAGTTCCCCGAGGTACCCGAAGCTTTGGGATCTGTCCCCTACCCCTTGGAGACCTTGGGCGAGCGCCGTTCAGCACTGGTCCCCACAAACCCACAAGACCTAGCTTGGCTGGTGGTGAGAAGGGCCCTCCCCGTCAGATTCTTCATGTACACCCGAAGGCTCAGCACCGTTGCACGCTGCCCTCGGAGTGGCTGTGGGGGGAAATGAGACGGTCACCCACCTCCTTGTGGAATGTGCCTTTGCAAAGAAGGTCTGGAGAGAGATGCGGTGGTATTTGTCAAGCTTCATCCCGAGCAGCTCTGTGACACAGGACTATGTGCTCTACGGACTGTTTCCAGGGACACACACCGAGACAATCATCAACTGCTGCTGGAAGGTCATCAACTCGGTGAAAGACGCTCTTTGGTCTGCCCGAAACTTGCTGATCTTCCAGTGCAAAGAATTGTCCTCAACCGAGTGTTGCAGACTGGCACATTCCAAGGTCCAGGACTACGTGCTGAGGGACGCACTCGAGCTTGGGGCAGCTGCCGCCAAGGCGCAATGGGGGAAGACCACTGTGTAAGGTCTTCCCAGCAAATGTACACCGAGGGGTGGGTAACAGTGTAAAACCCCTCGGTCTGGGTCTTCAGTACCACAATGTATAAAAGAAACATGACTATGTAAATATTTAAGAAAGAACTGTAATATAAAGAAGGATATGTGTATAATGTCATCTCAATTGAAGTGAAGAAAGACAAGCGAATGTGTAACTTTGATGGAAATGTACAGTTAAGACAATTTGAAATGGTTTGTAATGTTTATTAGAGATTTTATGAATAAAGTATATTTTTGGGGGAAAAAAACTGGTCCCCACAAACGGGGACCAGACAGAACGGCACTTGTGTGGGTGTCCCAAGGGATTGGAGGTTCCCAGGTGCCTGCCCTTTGTGGAGGGTGATACACTGGCACTGTTGGTGCCACCTGGACACCCCACCTGGGTGCCAGCCTGGCATTTCAAAGCTGCCCTGGTGGCACTGCCAACTGGCAAAGGCACTGCCAGGTTAGCCATGCCAAGCTGGCATTGTGTGTGCTGGCGATTGGGCCAGCGGTGCCCTGCGCAGGTGTTGCCGTTGGGGGGGGGGGGGGGGGGGGGGGGGGTTGTTGCTGGGGACCTTCCCATAGTGCATTGGGATTTGGGATTGCATTAGGGGCTTTGGAGATTAAATGAAAAATGAAAATCGCTTATTGTCACGAGTAGGCTTCAATTAAGTTACTGTCAAAAGCCCCTAGTCGCCACATTCCGGCACCTGTCCGGGGAGGCTGGTACGGGAATCGAACTGTGCTGCTGGCCTGCTTGGTCTGCTTTAAAAGCCAGCGATTTAGCTGAGTGAGCTAAACCAGCCCCTGTGAGCTAAACCAGCCCCTGGGTGATCTGGGTGCCATTTCAAAATGGAGTCTAACCTCTCGCTGCACTGAGGAGTCCCTGCGAGCGGAGCTCCTCGGTGTAGATAACGGGGCTATGTGCAGCCTCGTCCATGCATTGCCCCCCGAGGACCCTTATTTAATGCGAGTGGCATTGTATAGCCACGTGTTTCTCAGCGCTGCGAGCACCAGGAAAAACGCGGCTAAACACGCTCGTATTTAGTTGAATCGCGCCCAACAGGAGTTGGAAATACTCAGCTCTGGCAGCATCTGTGGGGAGAGAAACAAGAGTTAATGTTTCGGGTCCAATATGACAGCATTCCTGAAGAGTCTCGAAACGCTAACTCTGGTTCTCTCATCACAGTTGCTGCCAGGCCTGCTGACTATTTCCAGCAGCAGCCATTTTGTTTTATTTTCACTTGATAAGGTTCACCATGTCCATACAGGCTAGCCACCATTAAGTCTAACACAGCCAAATAAGGCGCCTCCAAAGCTTTGCCAAGTAATGGGTCATGAGTTGTCAAACATTTATAACCATCTGGCACTTCACCCGCAATTACAAATTCCACCAAAAAAAAATCCCATTTCATCCTTCCTGCTGAAAGAGCGATCCAAAAAAAGAAAAAAAAACACCTTTGACGTTCTCTATCAAGTCAGAACTTGTTTTAAAATAAACCAAGTACCATGTGGCTGAAGAAAAGGATGAACATAGAACATACAGTGCAGAAGACGGCCATTCGGCCTATCGAGTCTGCACCGACCCACTTAAGCCTTCACGTCCAGCCTATCCCCGTAACCCAATGATCTCGATTACCTTCTGCAATTATCTTTCACCTTTTGCAGCTAGGTCTCACAATCACTAGTAAGGAGATAAACACAGCAAACTTCTTCATTATACATGACAGGCATTTTCCACCGACTGAGGTTGAGCGCTCGTCAGAGATCCTGTACATCTCAGCCAGAATAACAATGCAATTAGGTATAATTTGTGCTCAGTGTAATCTCGGCGGTTATTCCTGCACAAATGACCACGACAGGAAATAACTGTTTCTTTGGTACTGAATTCCCTCCGATGTCAACGTTTGTTCGCAGGTGACTCATGGATCAGGTCCGTTTGAAAGTATTTTTGGGTAGGCTGCCAAATTCCCTGTCAGCCATCAAATGGAACAAATGCCACTTTTACACACAGTATGATGCCTCCACAATATCTTGGAGAAGCAGCTCTCCCCCCCCCTCCCCCCCCCCCCCCCCCCCCCCCCTCCCCTCCAGCCCCTAAGTGCCAGGGTAAATTTCATAATAGGCCAAAGTGCAAAAGGTTTTCGGTTCCCTTGGAGGAGGAGCAGAGAACAGTACCAGGGATGGGGAACTTCAGTCTGGGTGCAGGTTTAGAGGAGCTGGGACTGTCCTCCTCTGAGCAGAGAGGCTCGAGGGAAGATGCAATAGAGGATTTCAAAATCATGAAGGGTCTTAGGGATTGTGTAAATAAGCAGAAAATGTTTTCTCTGGCAGGGAGAATCGGTAATCAGAGAAAACACATGTTTGAGATAATTGGCAAAGGATCTAGTGGGGAGATGGGATGATATTTCTTAAACACACGAGCTGTTATAATCTCGAATGCCTCAAAGGGTGGTGGAAATAGATTTTAATGGCAACATTCAAAAGCAAATTAGAAAATTTGAAACGGAAAAATTCTCAGCGCCTTAGGAAAAATGCAGTGTGTGTGGAGGGGGACTAATTGGAAAACTCTTTCAAAGAGCTGGTATAGTCATGATAGGCTGAAGGTTATGTCCTTCTTAGAAACCTTGTCATCCATCAGAGTGCTTCAACAAAGCTCAGCGAAGGATTCGAAAGACGCAAGGAGCCAAGGGAGCCCCGAGGATAATTCTGTAAAGTCGGATCGTACCTCAATGACCTGGCAATTAGATTGACGAGCTGCATAGTGGAATACAGTTTCCCCATTCCTGTCTGTAATGTCCAAACGAACTCCGCACCCTTCCACCAGCTCACGGACGCAGTCGATATCCTCCTTCTTGCAAGCAAGGTGTAGAGGGGTGAGGCCCTCTTCGCTCTCCGTATCATTGATGCAGCTGTACGGAGAAGTGCATATTAGTCCCACTAGTCACACAATTGCACATATCAAAAAATCATGCATCAGCATTGAAGCAAGCGATCTAAGGAATTCCCTGCCCAGTGAAGCAGTTGAGGCTCCTTCATTAAATGCTTTCAAGATAAAGATAGATAAGTTTCTTGAAGAATAAAGGGTTATGGTGTTCAGGCGGGAACGTGGAACTGAGTCCACAAAACATCAGCCATGATCTCATTGAATGGCGGAGCAGGCTCGAGGGGCCAGATGGCCTCCTCCTGCCCCTATGTTCTTATGATCCAGGTCTGGCAACAGCACTAAATCCTATTTTTCTTGACACCATAACTTGTCAGAACTATCGGAAAATAAATTGGCATCCAGTCTGATTTTCAAATTACTTTTCTAGAAGACTTTATAACTTTTATTATTTTTATTGTTGTGAACTTCTTCCACATGACTAGATTCTGGCTCTCTCATGTCCCGTTCAACCCCAATCTTCCCTCTATTCCAGGAATAGCAACGCGTCTGCTCAGCTTTTATGACTGATCCAGCCTCACTGCCGCTGAAAGCCCACCTGACTGTCCCAGTCCCTATTCCGTCGGCAACTTCTCGGAAGTCCTCTACCTTTCTTTTGGAGCTGCAAATTTCCCCAGTCCTTTCCCCCCTTTCTGGGTTTCTCCAGCTTGGCATGCCATCACTGAAATGACACACAGGATAACCTGCTCTCGAGCCCTCTAGCCGCACTACCACATCACCCGGCAGCCCCGGCATCTGCGCAACCTAGAACAGGCATTGTCAAACTCGGGGGCGCGACCCGCGGGTGGGTCGCGGAGCCGTTCGTCGCGGCGCTCCCGATCACACAAATCTGTGCGCAACAGCAGCAACAGCCGGCTGTTAATAACGCCGGCTGCAAGCGGCCTTCAAAATGGCCGCGAACATGTAAACAAAATGCAGTCGCACTGTGCAAAACTAGGCGCATGCACGCCGCTGATCGGGCATGCATACGCAGTGCGCCCCCTTTTTTTTTTTAAACGGTCGGAGCTTTTTGTTTTACAAGTTGGAGGGGGGGGGGGTTTATTCATTTTTGTTATTCATTTAATTTTTATTTTTTTCATTTATTTTATTCGTATTTTTTTTTACAAGTTCGGGGGGGCTTTTATTTGATAAAATTTTACAGGAAAAAAATGCAGAACTTTGGACAGATGGAGACTCCATACTTTCCGACACCGGAAGGCTTCACCTTCATCCAACAGGTTCCATTGGAGGAGCGTGTACGAGGGCCAAAGGGACCCAAAACCATTTCCTCCATTTTTCTCAGCAGCAAACAAGGTAAGAGAAAATGGTGGGCCGCGAAGGTCGGCCGGCGTGGTCCGCGAAGGTCGGGGGGGCGTGGGTCCGGGAAGGTCGGCCGGCGTGGGTCCGGGAAGGTCGGGGGGCGTGGGTCCGCGAAGGTCGGGGGGCATGGGTCCGCGAAGGTCGGGGGGCGTGGGTCCGCGAAGGTCGGGGGGGCGTGGGTCCGCGAAGGTCGGGGGGCGTGGGTCCGCGAAGGTCGGGGGGCGTGGGTCCGCGAAGGTCGGCCGGCGTGGGTCCGCGAAGGTCGGGGGGCGTGGGTCGACGAAGGTCGGGGGGCGTGGGTCCGCGAAGGTCGGCCGGTTGGTAAAAATGGGTCCCCGGGAAAAAAAGTTTGAAAAACACTGACCTAGAACACGCCAGATGGGAGAAATCGTGGCACAGTTATAGACCCAGTTCCAGACCATCATTTATGAAAAAGCAGTCACACTTTAAAGCCGATAGCAAATAACCATGAACAAAAACAGAAAATGCCAGGAATACTCAGCAGGTATCTGTGGACAGTGAGGCAAAAGTTAACATTTCAGGTCAATGACGCACAGGACTGATGAAAGGTTGTCCACATAAAGTGTTAATTATGTTTCTCTCGCCATAGATGCTGCCCAGCCTGCTTCCTATTTTCAACACGAACTGTTTTTATTTCAAATTTCCATCATTGGCATATCTTGCTTTTCTTTGTTTTAACTATAATCTTTGCCGGATATCCCAGAAACTGTCTTTGCCGTTATGTCGCTGATGGGAAAGTTAGAGAGCTCATTCAATAACTATTAAGAATTTATGATTTACAGCTTGTTTCCACTATTAATAATCAGCTATGCGTTGGTTCATAATGCGAATTCTGCACTAGTCGTCAGCATACCCAAACAGGGTTATTTAAATTCATTCCATGGAGCAATTATGGGCCACAAGGGCCAGGCAATGACGAACACCAACAAGAAAGAATCGAACCATCGCCTCTTGACGTTCACCAGCAATACCATCACTGAATCCCTCACCATCAAATGCTGGGGGTTATCATTAGCCAGAAACCTAATTGGACCTTCCATATAAAGACTGCGACTACAAGAGCAGGTCAGAGGCTGGGGATTCTGTGGCAAGTAACTCATCTCCTGATCCCCCCCAAAGCCTGTCCACCATCTACAAGGCATAAGTCAGGAATGCGTTAGCCTGCTCTACCTGCCTGGATGGGTGAAGCTCGAACATGGAAGTGCAACTCCATCCAGGTCAAAACAGTCCATTTGATCGGTATCCCATCCGCCAAATTCAACATGCACTCCCTCCACCATCGGTGCACATCGTCATCAGTGTGTGTACCATGTTGAGGAAGTGCTTCTCTTAACTTGCTCGAATTTCAAGAACAATTTCCAAAGTCACGACCTCGGTCAGCTGGAAGGACAAGGGTAGCAGATGCATGTGGCGACCACCATCTGCAAAGCCCCCTCCAGGCCATACATCATCCTGACTTGGAACTATATCTCCATGACTTTATTGTCACTGGATAAAAATCCTGGAACTCCCTTTCTAACAGCACTGCGGATTGCAGTGGTTCGACAGGCAGCTCACCACCACCTTCTCAAGGACAATTGCGGATGGGGAATAAATGTTGGCCGAGACAGCGATGCTCAGACACCATGACTGATTTTTTAAAACATGCATGAAATGGCAAGATAGAGTCTCTGACTGTTCCGTTCTTCTCCCACCTTCTCCAAATACAATCATGCTTTCTCCTTCTGTTTGTCTTTGAGATTTAGAATCATAGAATTCCTACAGTACAAAATTCCTCAATTCAGCCCTTTGAGTCTGCACCAACCCGTTGAAAGAGCACACTACCCCGGCCCACTCCGCCGGCCCATCCCCATTACCCCACCTAACCGTTGGACACCAAGGGGCAATTTAGCGTGGCCAATCCACCTAATTCGCACATCTTTGGACTGTCGGTGGAAACCGGGGCACCGGGAGGAAGCCCACGCAGACATGGGGAGAACATGCAAATTCCACACAGTCACCCAAGGTCGGAATTGAATCCGGGTCCCTGGCGCTGTGAGGCACCATTGCTAACCGCTGTGCCACACATAGGCAGACTGCAAAGCCATATTGGCCAAGAAAATAAGTTTTAAATTGGCACTCAAAGTCTTGGTTAATACTAGGCATCACAGGGCAGCACGGCGGCCTAGTGGTTAGCACAACCGCCTCACGGCGCTGAGGTCCCAGGTTCGATCCCGGCTCTGGGTCACTGTCCGTGTGGAGTTTGCACATTCTCCCCGTGTCTGCATGGGTTTCGCCCCCACAACCCAAAAATGTGCAGAGTAGGTGGATTGGCCACGCTAAATTGCCCCTTAATTGGAAAAAATAATTGGGTAATCTAAATTTAAAAAAAAATACTAGGCATCACCGACAATGACTCTCATCCTCCCCTTCTCTCCATTTTTCCATCTCTCACTATCTAATGAGTAATGAATCCTCAGATCACCTGGAGTAGTGATTCCATCAATACTAAGTCCTACAATTTAATCCCAGTGTCCATATGGCTTGCTAAAAATCCCTTTCTTTTTGTCTTACTCCTTCCCATTCCCATCCTTTCAGAATATTCCTTTTCTCCAGTACCCCGTTTCCTCTCCACCCTGACTAGGATGGACTAGTTTATTTCAAGATAACATTTTAGTGCAGGGAAAGCAAATATTTACAACACAAAATTAGCATTTAGCAATCATGTGCACAATGTGATGTATTTATGGGAAAAACGCATCTACTCTGTTCCACTAGGGGCAGCACAGTAGCTAGCACCATGCCTCACTGCGCTAGGGACCCAGGTTCAATTCCGACTTAGGGTTACTGTCTGTGTGGAGTTTGCACTTTCTCCCCGTGTCTGCGTGGGTTTCCTCCGGGTGCTCCGGTTTTCTCCCACAGTCCGAAGATGTGTAGGTTAGGTGGGGTTACGGGGTTTGGACAGGAGAGTGGGTCTAGGTTTAGGTGAGTTGGCACAGACTTGAGGGGCCAAATGGTCTCCTTCAGCACTGTAGGGATTCTATGTTCAACGTTAAATTTCGGACAGGGTTACAATTGGCCAGGTAGTCACCTAGAACTAGGAGAGAGCAAAAGTATTAACCCATTCAGTAACCGCATGAAATGAATCATTCGTAACACAATCTGAAGCTGGAGATCATTGGAAATAGGAATTCATAGCATTTACAGTGCAGGAGACCATTCGGTCCATCGAGTCTGCACAGGCTCTTGGAAAGAGCACCCTACCCAAGCCCACACCTCCACCCTATCCCCATAACCCAGTAACCCCACCCAACACTAAGGGCAATTTAGCATAGCCAATCCACCTAATCTGCACATCTTTGGACTGCGGGAGGAAACCGGAGCACCCGGAGGAAACCCACGCAGACACGGGGAGAACGTGCAGACTCCGCAGACAGTGACCTAAGCCGGGAATCAATCCTGGGACCCTGGAGCCGTGAAGCAATTGTGCTAACGACAATGCTACGGTGCTGCCCAAGCATGGGGGAGGTGGGGGTGGTCGGACATTACATGCACCTACACCTGCCAAACACAAATCCTTTACCACATGATGTGATTGTGGCGGAAGCTCTCCTTCATGCTCATCTCTACGGCCACGTGAGCCAAGGGCCAGTTTGGGTGGCTTCGCAAACAGTCGGTCAGCTGTTGCACAGTGTCAACCTTCAGCATGTCCGGCGAGATCTCGTAGAACGGTCTCATCTTTGTTGCAAACTGTGAGAACACCGTTCTCGCTTCCACCTCGGAGCTCACCTGGAACAACCTGCGAAGACATAAACCACCAAAAGCAAATCATTTTTAATGAAATCACTTGCTCCTTTCCTTCAGTCCTCCCTCCATATTTGGGCCGGCAGTGATTTCGAGGCAAGAATCCGTTCTTTTCGAGAGAAGCAAAAAAATGTTTTCTGACTCAGAAGTTTGGACTGCAGTTTTTGAACCCTCGTTACAGTGTGCTGGTAGCACAGAGCTGCTTTTAAAAAGGAGCTCGAAACATTCTGCAATGTGTCTCCCGCTGGTTAAATGATCTTGTTTATACCACAGAGCAGATTCACTCAAGGAAAGGCGAAAACTGCGGCCAAACAAACTTTGTTGCTGCCAACCAACCCAGCTGCCTGCTGGCTCTGCTCTGCACCACGGCTGATGCTGCTCTATGTACATCAACAGGTCCTAACAAACGACTCAGGTAAATTCAAAGCACAAAGGAATTGGAGACACCCTCGTGCCATGGGTCGGTGAATGGTTGGGAGTGTGGGGATGAAGAATTCACGCTCTTGACTGGAGGAATGTGACCAATGGTGGGCAGCATGGTGGCACAGTGGTTAGCACTGTTGCTTCACAGCTCCAGGGTCCCGGGTTCGATTCCCGCTTGGGTCACTGTCTGTGCGGATTCTGCAGGCTCTCCCAGTGTCTGCATGGATTTCCTCCGGGTACTTCCGGTTTCCTCCCACCATCCAAAGATGTGCAAAGGTGGATCGGCCATGCTAAATTGCCCTCAAGCGCCCAAAAAGCTTAGGTGGGTTTCCAGGGTGTGGAGGTGCGGGCTTGGGTCGGGTGCTCTTTCCAAGGGCCTGTGCAGACTTGATGGGCCGAATGGCCTCCTGCTGCACTGTAATTTCTAGGATCTATGAATGATGCTCCCCAGGGAACTGTATCTTCGCACAGAGCAAAAAGGATTACCGGAATGTTAGCCTTTACCTCAAGAGGGTTGGAATTCGGGGCGGCATGTGGCACAATGGTTAGCACTGGGCCTACGGCGCTGAGGACCCGGGTTCGAATCCCGACCCCGGGTCACTGTCCGTATGGAATTTGCACGTAATCCCCGTGTCTGCGTGGGTTTCATCCCCACGCTAAATTGCTCCTTAATTGGAAAAAAATAAAAATAATTGGGTACTCTATATTAAAAAACAAAAAAAAAGAGGATTGGAATTTGAGAGTCTGGAGTACCGACCCCAGAAGAACCTTGGAAGAGCTACAAGCTCAGATTCACCAGGATGACCCCAGCACTTAAAATGATTAAATCACGAAGACATGTTGCATAAACTTCGATTGTATTCACTAGCAGATTGAATGGGTGATGTGATCCGGGTGGTTAAAATGATGAAGGAATTCAATATGGTAGATTCAGAGAAACTATTTTCACTGGAATAAAAATGTATAAATTGGAGATAGGCTGTTTCGGATGTCAAATCAGGATGCATTTTTTCCAGACGAAGGAGACTGCAATTGTGCAATACAGAAACGGCTTCACTCAAGAGCAGGTCAAAGGCTAGGAATCCTGCAGCGTGTAACTGAACTCCCGGCTCTCCAAAGCCTATCCACCATCCACAAGGCATAAATCAGGAATGTAATAAAAGCAAATTACTACGGATGCTGGAACCTGAAACGAAAGAGGAAATGCTGGAAAATCTCGGCAGCTCTGGCAGCAACTGTAGGGAGAGAAAGGAGCTAACGTTTCGAGTCGCTTTGACAAAGAGTCATCAGACTCGAAACGTTAGCTCCTTTCTCTCCCTACAGATGCTGCCAGGCCTGCTGAGATTTTCCAGCATTTTCTCTTTCTATAAATCAGGAATGTAATGGAATACCCTCCACTTGCCAGGGTGAGTGCAGCTCTGTCAAAATTCAAAAGGCTAGACGCCATCCAGGACAAAGCAACCCGTTTGATTGGCACCCCCCATCCAACACAATAAACATCCACTCCCTTCACCACTGATGCACAGTGGTAGCAATGCGTAGCATCTCCGAGGTGCACTTGTAGCACCTTCCAAATCCACGACCTCTACCACCCGGAAGGACAAGGGTAGCAGATGCATGGAAGCACCACCACCTGAAGGTTCCCCTCCAAGTCACACACCATCCTGACTTGGAAATATATCATGGTTCCTTCACTGTCGCTGGATCCTGGACGTCCCTTCCTAACAACTCTGAGGGTGTTCCTGTAACACGTAGACTGCAGCGGTTCAAGAAAGCAGCGCAGCACACCTACTCCAGGGCAATTAGGGATGGACAACAAATGACCTCGGGGACCTTGGGCGAGCGCCATTCAACACTGGTCTCACAAACAGGGACCAGATGGAATGGCACACCTGGGGATCACGGGTCCCTAGCTGTGAGCCCGTTGGGCAGGGAGGTGCCCTGGCACTGCTGATGCCACCTGGGTTCCCTGGCACTGCCACCTGGGTGCCAGCATAGCACTGCCAAAGTGCAGATCGCGCCCACTAAAAAAATGGGGCAGCACGGTAGCATTGTGGATAGCACAATCGCTTCACAGCTCCAGGGTCCCAGGTTCGATTCCGGCTTGGGTCACTGTCTGTGCAGAGTCTGCACATCCTCCCCGTGTGTGCGTGGGTTTCCTCCGGGTGCTCCGGTTTCCTCCCACAGTCCAAAGATGTGCAGGTTAGGTGGATTGGTCATGATAAATTGCCCTTAGTCTCCAAAATTGCCCTTAGAGTTGGGTGGGGTTACTGGGTTATGGGGATAGGGTGGAGTTGTTGACCTTGGGTAGGGTGCTCTTTTCAAGAGCCGGTGCAGACTCGATGGGCTGAATGGCCTCCTTCTGCACTGTAAATTCTATAATTCTATGAAATGCTGGCCTAATCATTGACATCCATATCCCACGAACAAAGATAACAAAAAAAGGCGGTGTACGCGCTTCCAACTAAATTTTTTAAAACTGAGACCAATCAACTTTGTTGAGTTTGGAGTGACAAACAATATGGGATAAAGATTGGTAGATGGGATTGAGGTGCAGACGCACCATGGACTAATGGAACAGGCTTTCATGCTTCAAGAGGCCCACTCCAGTTCCTATGCCCTGAGATTTCTAAATGTTACATGGGCTAACAAGACAAAATACAGTTTTTTTTTAAATAACCAAAGGAACAGTGCTGGAATTTGGGCTCGGGTCCAGCTCCAATAGATAAGACAAAAGGTCCATTTTCTGATGATTATATTGGACCTACTTGAAACAAGTCTGAAAGAGCTGCATGACGAGGATTTTGTCCTTCAGATGAAAATGTTAAACTGAGGCCGCACTAGCCTGTTTCAATGGAGCTAAAGATTCATGTCACGATGCAAAGATTTTCAAGGTGTTCTTCCCACACGTTTCTGAAAAAGTAGATTTAGCACTGAACGAATTGGATACACTAGAAATACCTTTTAAGCTATTGAATCTTTGGTGAGGCAGGATGTCCAAGTACATAGAACGTAGAAAATACAGCACAGAACAGGCCCTTCGACCCACGATGTTGTGCCGAACTTTTGTTCTAGATTAAGAACAAATTAATCGACACCCCGTCATTCTACCGTAATCCATGTACCTATCCAATAGCCGCTTGAAGGTCCCTAATATTTCCGACTCAACTACTTCCACAGGCAGTGCATTCCATGCCCCCACTACTCTCTGGGTAAAGAACCTACCTCTGACATCCCTCCTATATCTTCCACCATTCACCTTAAATTTATGTCCCCTTGTAGTGGTTTGTTCTACCCGGGGGAAAAGTCTCTGACTGTCTCCTCTATCTATTCCCCTGATCATCTTATAAACCTCTATCAAGTCTCCCTTCATCCTTCTCCGTTCTAATGAGAAAAGGCCTAGCACCCTCAACCTTTCCTCGTAAGATCTACTCTCCATTCCAGGCAACATCGCAACAGTTTTTTTGGATTCCATAGGTGTGTACCACTGAGCCTTAGATTTAATCTTCCCATGCAAAACCTATGTGGCAAATAAATTGCGTCCCAAGTTACTGACATTAACGTATCTGGTGCTCAGATTTGGAGCTATCCAGCAACTAAACAACGGTGCCACGAGCACCCAATCATACAATCAGGATAAACCAATGAATCAGAAACCTAAGTCCTAATAGGAGCGAGTTACCTCTGCCCCAAGCACTTTAATGCTGCATGTTACTCTTCTGCTTCCAGTAATACAACCCTGATAAAAACTAGACAAATTCTGGCACTGGGACCAAATGCCAGAAGTCAGGCCAACACTAATTGTGCCAGGGCAGCCCGGTGACGCAGTGGTTAACACTGCTGCCTCACGGCGCCGAAGTCCCAGTTTCAATCCTGGCCCTGGGGCTACTGTCTGTGTGGAGTTTCCAGATTCTCCCTTGTCTGCGTGGGTTTCACCCCCACAACCGGGCAGCACGGTAGCATTGTGGCTAGCACAATTGCTTCACAGCTCCAGGGTCCCAGGTTCGATTCCAGCTTGGGTCTGTGCGGAGTCTGCACGTGCTCCCCGTGTGCGCGTGGGTTTCCTCCAGGTGCTCCGGCTTCCTCCCACAGTCCAAAGGTGTGCAGGTTAGGTGGATTGGCCATGATAAATTGACCCTTAGTGTCCAAAATTTCCCTTAGTGTTGGGTGGGGTTACTGGGTTATGGGGATAGGGTGGAGGTGTTGGCCGTGGTAGGGTGCTCTTTCCAAGAGCCGGTGCAGACTCGATGGGCCCAATGGCCTCCGTCTGCACTGTAAATTCTATGAAACCCAAAGATGTGCAGGGTAGGTGGATTGGCCACGCTAAATTGCCCCTTAATTGGAGAAAAAATAATTGGGTACTCTAAATTTATTTGAAAAAATCACTGCTGCCGAAGGCACTGAGGACCCGGGTTCGATCCCGGCCCCGGGTCACTGTCCGTGTGGAGTTTGCACATTCTCCCCATGTCTGTGTGGGATTCGCCCCCACAACCCAAAGATGTGCCAATTAGGTGGTATTGGCTGAGCTAAATTGCCCCTTATTTGGAAAAAAAAAATGATTGGGTTCTCTAAATTTAAGAAAAAAAACACTAATCGTGCTAGCGTGGTCATTGCCAACCTCGCTCTTTGCTTCCACAACCATTCACAGCGAGCAGAGAAAAGGCGAGGAGCCGGTGGCTTTTGGCAAACCACAAAACAGTGAGGGATTTTCCAAAAAACTCAAATAATAATAATCGTTATTAGTGTCACAAGTAGGCTTACATTAACACTGCAATGAAGTTACTGTGAAAATCTCCTGGTTGCCACATTCTGGCGCAGGTTCGGGTACACTGAGGGAGAATTCAGGATGTCCAATTCACCTAAACACCAGGAAATTGGATTGGATTTGTTTATCTTCCCGTGTACCGAGGTACAGTGAAAAGTATTTTTCTGCGAGCTGCTCAACAGATCATTAAGTACATGAAAAGAAAAGCAAATAAAAGAAAATACATAATAGGGAAACACAAGGTGCACAATGTAACCAGATAACACCAGCATCGGATGAAGCATACAGAGGTGCAGTGTTAATCAGTCGGTCCATAAGAGGGTCATTTAGGAGTCTGGTAACAGCGGGGAAGAAGCTGTTTTTGAGTCTGTTCATGCGTGTTCTCAGACTTCTGTGTCTCCTGCCCAATGGAAGAAGTTGGAAGAGTGAGTAAGCCGGGTGGGAGGGGTCTTTGATTATGCTGCCCGCTTTCCCCAGGCAGCGGGAGGTGTAGATGTAGGTGAAATGGTGAAAAAGGGAAAATGAAAGAGACTTGTATTGCTGTAGTGCTTTTCATGTCAAGATGTCCTAACCATTTAGCCTCGAGGTTAAATCTACCTTCCCATTAATTTGAAGCCCAGGTAGCCGATGTAAACCTATCTAGCGTTCAGAGTTGTCATCCAGCAGTGAAACAACTGTGCCTCACCACCAATGAAATGTAGTCAAGGCTACAAAGCAGGAAACGGGGCAGCCAATTGGCACACAGCAAGCTCCCAGAAATGGCAAGGCGGCAATGACCAGATAATCTGCTTCTCGGCGAGGTCATTTGGGGGACAGATACTGTCTTGGGTGCAGGAAGAACTCACCTGCGCTCTTTGAAAGAATTTCTTTTTACCGCCACCTGAAAAGGCAGGGAGGATTTGACCCCCCTCCCCGACCCCCTCATCCAAAAGGTGCAGCACACCCTCGCTCAATCTCTGGAGTGCCAGTGCAGATTTTCAAGCTCAAATTGAATCGCGTGCAGCTTGAACTGCAACCTGGCCTTCGAAAGCAGGTATTAGCATCAGAGCTAACGCTTGGGATGTGGCACGTCTCGGATATGTGCTATTAAACAAGCCATGATAATCCATAATAAATTTCAACACTGTGCAGTCAGCTACGCTGAACCTGGAAGTAATTCAAAATGGTTCTGGTAGCCTAGCATTCTTTATTTATTTATTTTTTTAAAAAAATTTAGATTACCCAATTATTTTTTCCAATTAAGGGGGCAATTTAGCGTGACCAATCCACCTACTCTGCACATTTTTGGGTTGTGGGGGCGAAACCCACGCAGACACGGGGAGAATGTGCAAACTCCACACGGACAGTGACCCAGAGCCGGGATCGAACCTGGGACCTCAACGCCGTGAGGCGGTTGTGCTAACCACTAGGCCACCGTGCTGCCCAGCCTAGCATTCTTAAACGTTGGATTCTCTGAAGCACTTGCTCAACAGACACAAGAATCATAGATAATCGTAGAATTTACAGTGCAGAAGGAGGCCATTTGGCCCATCGAGTCTGCCCCGGCCCTTGGAAGGAGCACCCTATCCAAGCCCATACCTCCACTCTATCCCCACACCTCCACGCTATCCCCGTAACCCCACCTAACCTACTTTGGACACTAAGGGCAATTTAGCACGGCCAATCCACCTAGCCTGCACATCTTTGGACTGTGGGAGGAAACCGGAGCAGCCGGAGGAAACCCACGCAGACACGGGGAGGACGTGCAGACTCCACACAGATAGCGACCCAGGTCGGGAATCGAACCTGGGACCCTGGCGCTGTGAATCAACTGTGCTAACCACCGTGCTACCGTGCACACTCATGTTCTTTTGGTTTAAAATATCCATTGCACACTAGGTTGTATTGAACTGGTTAGAGGAACGAATGTCAATAAGTAAACGGCCCGATTCTGATACAAGGAAGAGGAACAATGACAGTAGGGGAGGCAGGAAGTCTTTCATTACCACAGAGGCTGAGAGTTCCTCTTTGAATTGCAAGAAAACAAATAAGGGGAAAGCCTGCTCTCCTCCATAATTAATGATTCACTAACAAAACGGTTAGAACAAAGAGGCTTTTGAAAGTGTGGTTTCTGAAGTTGCTATTTTGTTGGTGAGTCATTGACTGCGGAGAAAAACAGGCCTGCTATCATTTGCTTCAAGACAGATTTTTCAAGCGCTGTCAGATAGGCAAATGTATTCACGTACTGTATTTTTTTTTTTTAAATTTGCCAAGGTTTGTACACTGCTTCCACACGGGTATGTGCGACCATTTTTGCCCAAGGGTTTTAGAAAATGTCCTTGCATCAAAAGTGAATGCTCCCAACATTATTGCACCTCCGAACAATGAACTCCCCACAGCTGTGGGTGTACTGCCCATCAATAGGTGGCGCTCACTTCAGACGAGGTGCTGAAGCTACTGCCTCAGGGCAATGCACAAACTGTCCCTTTACATCAAGGCCATTCAACTGAAGATTGTGACTAACCAACAACTTGAGTGAAACGGAGGTCCTAAATGATTTCAAAAGGCTGGAATTCTTTATTAATTATAATAATAATAATCTTTATTGTCACAAGTAGGCTTACATTAACACTGCAATGACGTGACTGTGAAAATCCCCGAGTCGCCACATTCCGGCGCCCGTTCGGTGTCACAGAGGGAGAATTCACAACGTCCAATTCACCTAACAGCACGTCTTTCGGGACTTGTGGGAGGAAGCCGGAGCACCCGGAGGAAACCCACGCAGACACGGGGAGAACGTGCAGACCCCGCACAGACAGTGACCCAAGCCGGGAATCGAACCTGGGATCCTGGCTCTGTGAAACAACAGTGCTAACCACTGTGCTACAGTCCCGCCCAATTTAGTCCATTGTTTTAATGATGACACGGGGTAGGGCAGCACAGTGGCCTAGTGGTTAGCACAACCGCCTCACGGCGCTGAGGCCCCAGGTTCGATCCCGGCTCTGGGTCACTGTCCGTGTGGAGTTTGCACATTCTCCCCGTGTCTGCGTGGGTTTCGCCCCCACAACCCAAAAATGTGCAGAGTAGGTGGATTGGCCACGCTAAATTGCCCCTTAATTGGAAAAAATAATTGTGTAATCTAAATTTATTTTTAAAAATGATGATGACACGGGGCAGCACAGTAGTGAGCACTGTTGCCTCACACCACCAAGGTCCCAGGTTCGATCCTGGCCCTGGGTCACTGTCTGTGTGGAGTTTGCACATTCGCCTCGTGTTTGCTCGGGTCTCGCCCCACAACCCATAGATGTGCAGGGTAGGTGGATTGGCCACGCTAAATTGCCCCTTGATTGGAAAAAAAAAGAAATAGGTACTCTAAATTTATTTTTTTAATTTTAAAAAAGTTTTAACAATGACATTAAACTGAGCTAATCAAACCCTTTTTTAGCAGAGAGAATTTCAAAGCATTGCACATTCATTAAGGACTTCAAGTACCTCAGTTTCAACTCAAAATTCTTCAAAATCTAATTAAACTCCGTTCCTTTCCTTTTTTTGGGTTATTCAAATTAAAGCTTAATAACGATATTTATTAGGGTTAAGCGACAAGCATGACCAGCAATACTCCCATCCCATGATCAAATTTTAAACATTACTCTTTGATTGTATCAACTGCGTGTTATTGTTCTGAAAATTCCAGCTAGTTTTTACAGGTTTTTCTCTGTCACGGTTCGGCAATGTGAATCGAAAGGCCTCCCATGTTCTAAAGGTTATGTGAATTGACCCCACACTAAACAAAACCAGAACGGGAGGAAAGATTTGCAGGTCAGACACAGCGTAAACAGACAATTTGGTGTTTTGGCGCCGATCTGACACCAGAATGGATCCAGTGAAGGTTTCATTTTCCAATATTTCTTCCCTCGCCTTCAGAGCTTACTAACGGGCAGGTATGACAAACCTGGTTTCTTCGTGACTGAAAATCAGTCTCGTGGGTTCAATTCCCACCCCAGATGCCTATGCACGAGAGCTAGGCGGACACGTCAGTGCAGTACTGAGCGAGTGCTGCGCTGCCGCTTTTCGAATGCCTTGTTAAGCTGGACACCCTGCTGACCCTCGTGGGTTCTGAAATATCCCCAGAGTGTAACCTGACCTATGTAGAAAACCTAAATCTTATTGCACTTTCTGTGATGGCCATTTTGAAATGTTTGCAATGTTCCTTCAGATATTTTATGAAAAAAGCATATTTTTGCGGGAAAGGATACCCATGACATGGTTCGATGAAGAGCAAGGGAACTCTTCCCTGTGTTCTGGAGAATATTTATCCCTCATCCAACTTCTCTAAAGCCAGATGATCTGATCAAAATTGGCTGCCACATTTCTTTACATCAAAACAGCGGCTATTGGGTGGCACAGTGCTTAGCACTGCTGGCTCAGGTCGCCAAGGACCCGGGTTAGATCCCTTCCCCGGGTCACTGTCCGCGTGGAGTTTACACATTCTCCCCCTGTCTGCGTGGGTCTCACCCCCACGACCCACAAAGATGTGCAGTGTAGGTGGATTGGCCATGCTAAATTGCCACTTCATTGGAAAAGAAAAGAATTGGGTACTCTAATTTTTTTTTAAAACAGGGGCTACACTTCTAAAACACTCAATTGGCTGTAAAGCTCTTTGCAACACCCCAAAAATCACAAAAGACTTTAGATATGGTAAATGCAAATTCCCACTTTATCTCTGCATGCATAACTGTTATGAATGGCCTCTATTTAAACTACGCATTTTACAGATTTTGCTACATTCCGTGGTGCAGTGCAAGGATTTTCCACTCAACACTTCAGTGGGCCCAAAATATGACTAGACCTCCACTTCACAGTGTGGATTTGATGGTGATCCCAAAGTGCATCCTCCCCAGAGGGGGGGAAAAAACTATTTCCCCGTTTTACTAGTATTCCATTTTAAAAATATACAAGACCAGTTCAGACCAGTAAATGGGGTTTTTTGGGGATTCTCTTGTTCCTGTGCTGAACGGGAAGGGGAGCAATCCAGGATGACACGCAATCCAGAGTTCACCATGTAACACACACATACCGGTGTCCTGGGAACTGTTCCCGGTTCCCGGGATTGCCAATCACTGGAAGAAAGCCGCTCACCTGAAAGCATTCTGAGGTGTTCTGGGGCTGACAAGCAAACAGTCCCAGGACTGTGCCGTTCGATAGAGCATCACTCGACCATCATCCATAACTCTGCTGTGCGCCGCATACTCAGACAGGGGTACCTCCCGCACACGGTAAGGGTTGGCAAAGAGGTTGGTTACGTTATTCACCAAACGACCAAAGAACTGCATCCCGACAATGACCTGCAAGCGGGGGGGGGGGGGGATATCAGGTGAGGAGGAGAGAGAATGGGTGCAGAGGTGTGAGGGGGAACAAAAATTGGTTTTCAATTCTTTTTCATACTTGATTTTAAAATGCTCCAGAAAGCATGCGTAATGAAAGATTGCATTTTTATATCACCTTTCGCAACATTCCAAGCCAATGTAGTACTAGTGAAGTGCAATCAATTTAGTAGCCAATTTACACACAGGCAGGTCCCACAAACTACATGGTGATAATAACTAGATTATGGGTATTATTGATGCTGATTGAAGGATAAATGCTGGCCAGAACACCAAGGGGAACTCTCATGTTCTGCTTCCATGCGGTCTTTTATGACAGTGTTCTTCAAACTTTTTTTCCGGGGACCCATTTTTCCCCAACCGGCCAACCTTCGGGACCCAACCCGGCTGACCTTCGCGACCCACCATTTTCTCTTACCTTGTTTGCTGCTGACAAAAATGGAGGAAATGGTTTTGGGTCCCTTTGGCCCTCGTACACACTCCTCCAATGGAACCCGTTGGAAAGTATGGAGTCTCCATCTGTCCAAAGTTCTGCATTTTTTTCCTACAAAATGTTATCAAATAAACCCCCCACCGAACTTGTAAATAAAGAATAATAAAATGAATAAAATAAATGAATAAAATTGCCCCAAACTCGTAAAACAAAAAGCTGCAGCCGTTTAAAAAAAAAGCGACCGCACTGCACATGCGTGCCCGATCATTGGCGCACATGCGCATAGTTTTGCGCATGCGCGCCGACGTTCTGGCACGCATGCGCAGTGCGGCCGCATTTTGTTTACATGTTCGTGGCCAATTTGAACGCCGCTTGCAGCCGGCATTATTAACCGCCGGCTGTTGCACGCAGATTTGCGCGATCAGGAGCGCTGCGACGGACGGGTCCGCAGCCCTCCCGACAACCGCCCACGTCCCACCCGCGGGTCGCGCCCGAGTTTGACAATGCCTGTTTTATGAACATGGGCAGCACGGTAGCACAGTGGTTAGCACGATGTCTTCACAACGCCAGGGTGTCGGGTTCGATTCCCGGCTTGGGTCACTGTCTGTGCGGAGTCTGCACGTTCTCCCCGTGTCTGCGTGGGTTTCCTCCGGGTGCTCTGGTTTACTCCCACAAGTCCCGAAAGACGTGCTGTTAGGTGAATTGCGCGATCAGGAGCGCTGCGACGGACGGGTCCGCAGCCCTCCCGACAACCGCCCACGTCCCACCCGCGGGTCGCGCCCGAGTTTGACAATGCCTCAGTGTACCCAAACAGGCGCCTGAATATGGTGACTAGGGGATTTTCACAGTAACTTAATTGCAGTATTAACGCAAGCCTACTTGTGACAATAAAGATTTTTTTTTTTTTAAAGGAGCAGGTCATTTAGCCCCCTTGAGCTTGCTCCACCATTCAATAAGATCACGGTGATCTGTTTGTGTTGAGTTCCGCATTCCCCATCTAACCCCCGATAACCTTTGATTCCCTTGCCCAACAAGAATCCCATCCACCTAACAGTGCAGGCGGGGGCACGTTTCAACATTTCAGCTGAAAGATCCACCTCCCACAGCGCAGCACTTCCTCAGCACTACACCGAGATGGCGAAGTCTCGATTGTGTGTTCGGGTCTGGGGTGAAATTCAAACCCACAAAACGTTAGGGGCAAGAGTGCTACCAAATGAGCAACAGCTGGCACATGGAATTATCAGGACGAAAATCATAGATGGATTAACAATCAAGTTGTAAACACAAATGAAGGAATAGAAGGTTATGTTGATGGGATGAGAAAGTAGTCGATGAAGTAAATGGGATGTGACGCGGCTCCTTTGTACCATAAACCTGGCCAAAGGGATGGCTTCAGAGCAGTAAATTCTAACTAACAGACCATTATATGTATTTCCTTCACTGCACGGTGCTGTATTCGGTGTACATGGTCCAGCCCCTATACACAGAAGAGACCAAATCCACAGGAGTGACACTAAGTTTACCGGGGCTCAGCGCTTTCAAACACTCCCTTCCTCATCCCACTTTACTACTTTTGCACTACTGACGCTGCTCCATGCAAGTACATTTCAGGAAGAGCATCTCACCTTCACGCTGAACACTCTACAGTCCGCCAGTCGGACGTCAAACGTTTGTTTTTTTTATAAATTTAGAGTACCCAATTCTTTTTTTCACAATTAAGTTGCAATTTACCGTGGCCAATCAACCTACCCTGGTGAGAACCACGCAGACATGGGGAGAATGTGCAAACTCCACACCGACAGTGACCCAGGGCCGGGATCGAAATCGGGTCCTCGGAGCCATGAGGCAGCAGTGCTAACCATTGTGCCACCGTGCTGCCCCGTCGACAAACTTTTGTAATTCCTGGCTTTAACTCTATTTCCATTTTCTTTATCAGAGGTGCTTATGACGCGAGAGGGGCTATAGCACGTTAACGTAACACAGGGTCCAAACCCCGGACAGCAAAAATCTTCACCCTTGGTGTTGGCCTATGCTCTTACACTTTAAGGAATGTGTCTTCCCACCATTTCAGTTTTCAATTTTGTTTTTCCAATTTCCCACTTCCCTCACGTTTTCCTTGGGCCGACATCACAACCTTCTGCACATTTCCACCGTATCCCCGAGATGATTTTACTTTCTATTTTATGGCCATCCTCGTGTATGAACACCAAGGGGATGAAATAGTTAAAAGCACCCTCTTGCGGGCTGCGGCCATCCCTCGCCGATCTTGGGAGACACACCACGGCAGTCTGAATGTAATTCTTTCTGATTCATCCCTCTTGTGGCTCCACTGCAATGAGCCAGATTTCATTTGCTGACTGGCTCCCTGCAGCGTCGCTGAGATTTCACGTTCAGTGGCATGGGGGGGGCGCGGGGGAGACAATCAAAATGGTGCCCTGCCCTGCCCGCCCTGCCTCCTGCGAGACTCGCACTGTTGCTCCTCTATCCTGTGTCCCCCACATCACAGACTCACAAATACGTAAACACAGGGGGAATGAAAAGTAGAAACCTCCGGCAAACTGATGGAAGATCACAAACCTGAGAAGGTGTATCCCTCTCCACAGACGCTGCCTGGTCTGCTGAGTGCTTCCAGCTTCTTCTACTTCAATCCCAGGTTTCTAGCATCTGCAGAATTTCACTCTTCTCGTCTTATATTCCACTATCTGTTCAAGATAACACAAGATGGCAGGCGCCCAGACAGTGAGAGCATGTGGAAATCAGATTAAATTAAATCCAATTTGCAACAAAGCCTTGGCACATTAGCGTTAAAGATTTTAAATAATTTTTAATTCTATTATACTCACACGATTACAGGTAATCTGTCCGAACCAATCAAATTCGAATTCAGAGAACCTACATTGTTAGAAATGAAAATTCAGCCTGCCTGCCCACAAACTCAGTGTAATGTGCATTTTTTTCACATATGCCAAAGGCCAATAAGAATAGAAAGTTATGAGTCTACAACAATTTTCATCTATAAAGCACCGATAACATAGTTTAAATGTTCCATGGTACATTATAAAGCAAAATTAAATACCAAGGAGAAATTAGAGCTAATATCCAAATGCTGGCTTAAGGCGACACACAGGAAACACTTCCTTAGCCACTCAAGGACCCTTGTAAAGAAGGAAAGAGAGGGAAAGGGACAGAGAGATTTTAGGACAGGATTCAAGAGTTTATAGAATTCCTACAGTGCAGAAGGAAGACATTTGGCCCATCGAGTGTGCACTGGCCGTCTGACAGAGCAGACTACCTAGGCACACTTACAACCCTATCCCTGTAACCCCACCAAAACGCTTTGGACACTAATGGATGATTTAACATGGTCAATCCACCTAACCTTCATATCTTTCGACTCTGGGGGGGGGGGGGGGGGGGGAGAGAAACCGGAGCACCTGGAGGAAACCCACGCAGACACGGGGAGACCGTGCAGACTCCACACAGTCACCCAAGGTCGGAATCGAACCAGGGTCTCTGGCCCTGTGAGGCATTGTGCCACCAGGTTGCCCCTTTGAAGGGTTTAAGAGTCTTGGCAGTTACTGAAGGCAGACGTAGGAACAGCTCCTTCCCCACAGCTACTAGACTCCTTAACGACTCTCCCTCGGACTGATCAATTCCCTGTAAGAACACTATTCATGACGCCCAATGCTGCTCTTGCTCATGCTTTGTTTGGCCCTTGTTCCGCACTGTAACCAATCACTATTGGTAATGTACCATTTGTGAATGTACTCTGTTGATCATTCTTTTTGTCTACTATGTACGTACTGTGTACGTTCCCTCAACCGCAGAAAAATACTTTTCACCGTACTTCGGTACATGTGACAATAAATCAACCAATCAATAGTAGTGATTAAAACCAGGCCAGTATTAAAGGAGTGTTTAAATAATTCATTGACGCAATGGGCAGCATGGTAGCATAGTAGTTAGAACAGTTGCTTCACAGCTCCAGGATCCCACGTTCGATTCCCGGCTTGGGTCACTGTCTGTGCGGAGTCTGCACGTTCTCCCCGTACCTGCGTGGGTTTCCTCCGGGTGCTCCGGTTCCCTCCCACAGTCCAAAGATGTGCAGGTTAGGTGGATTGGCCATGATAAATTGCCCTTAGTGTCCAAAAAGGTTGGGTGGGGTTATGGGGCTAGGGTGGACATGTGGGCTTAGGTGGGGTGCTCTTTCCAAGGGCCGGTGCAGATTCGATGAGCCGAACGGCCTCCTTCTGCACTGTAAATTCTGAGAACTCTATAAAACTCTATGAGTGGAGATACTTTAGAAAGGTATTGAGATGGAGGAGACTAGAGATATGGGGGGGGGGGGGGGGGCAAGGGGGGAGTGATGGTGGGTGGAGAGACTTGAGATCAAGGGCTACAGCCAGATTGCAAGTGAAATGTCAATCTCAGGCATGTCTGAGGAATTAGCAAATCAACAAGAGATGTTTCCATAGGTTAGCAGTTCCAAAAGCAGGTCATACCCATCAAACTCCACTCCCCAAGTCCCCTTGGTTGAAAAATTGGTCTTAGAATGAGGATAGATGAGGGGGGGGAAAACAGACAGACGCACCAAAATTTTTTTGGAAATGTAAAAGTGAGCTTGGGCATTCTAATTTTCATATCTGTACACACCCAATCCTTGCTATGCAAATAAAACAACAAAGTCCAAAATTAGAAAGATTTGAATGAGTTAAAGGCATTTTGTAGATAAATCGATCACGCTTGCTCGATTTTTCATTTCAATTCTACAATCAGAAGCTATAAAAGCTGCACGGATTGCTGTGAATGACAGCAATCCAATTGAAGATTTAAAACACTTTGCGATGACCTTAAAGAGACGACGTAAATGCGAGCTAATTTTCTTCGGAGGGTTTAGAACTGAAGCTCACTGGAGCGTAGCACAAATCAAAGTGGTTATTGGTTGGTATGGTTTTGATAGCAGTGGGCTGTCTCCTGGGTTGTTTTAGACTGTCGTTCTAAGTGTTCTGATTATCCAGGACCTGTGATCAGGAAGCTGCCAGCTGATAAAAAAAAATGTTCTAAATCTTACTTCACCCAGTCTGAATCTAATCACCTCCCACATGCCAAAACTCAAACTGTCCAGGGTAATGCTCGGGGTCCTGGTTTCAAATCCCACCATGGCAGACGGTGAAATTTGAATTCCCTAAAAATCCAGAATTAAAAGTCTAAATGACCATGAAAGCGTTGTCGATTTGTGGCAAAAGAAAAATCCATCTGGTCCTCAGGTAAGGAAATCTGCAGTCCTTACCTGGTCCAGCCTACATGCAACTGTAGATTCACAGCAATGTGGTTGACACTCGAGTGTCCTCTGAAATGCCACTCAGTTCAAGAGCATTTAGGGCAATAAACGCTTTTCCAATCCACATCGCTCATGAATGAATTTGAAAAACGGACCAATGTCTACAATATGTGCAGTCAAGGTCAAAGGGTACATGCCCCCCGCATAACATTTCCCTTTTGATACCAGCCGGCCCTGTAAGGTATTTACCACTCCATGGCATACTCCGCTCCTGTGAAGTATTGCCTGGAGCAAGAATAAGGAAAAAAAAAAAAAATGCTCTCAGCAAAAATAGCAGGCAGCTTTGTTCCCAGGCAACTAACACCGAGATTTCTCGAAAGAGGAGTGTGTTTAGTCAACAACAGATAATTCAGATGCCTCCGCATTCGTTAAGAATTTCATCCAACAGTCTATCCCCGGCTGACTCAAAACCGCTAGGATTTTTGCCAGGGAACCAGTTGGCAATGATGTTACTCTGAAAGTCTCCACACTCCGGCGCTTGTTCAGATACACGGAGGGAGAATTCAGAATGTCCAACTCACCTCACAGCGCGTCGTTCGGGACTTAGTACATAGAACATACAGTGCAGAAGGAGGCCATGCGGCCCATCGAGTCTGCCACCGGCCCACTAAAGCTCTCACTTCTACCTCATCCCCGTAACCCAATAACCCCTTCTAACCTTTTTTTCGTCACTAAGAGCAATTTATCATGGCCAATCCACCTAACCTTTCGGGACTTGTGGAAGGAAACCGGAGCACCTGGAGGAAACCAACGGAGGCACGGGGAGAACGTGCAGATTCCACACAGACGCTGACCCAAGCCGGGAATCGAATCGGGCTCCCTGGCGCTGTGAAGCAACAGTGCTAACCTATATGCAGGTCAGGTGGGGTTGCGGTGAGAGGGTGGAGGGATCAGACCTGGGTAAGGTGTGCTCTCGGAGTGTCGGTGATGATCCGATGGGCAGAATGGTCTCCCCCTGCACTGTGGGGATGCTATGGAAGGATCAGGCTTGGGTAAGGTGCGTTCTCGGAGGGTCGGTACAGACCCGATGGGCTGAATGGCCTCCTCGTGCACTGTGGGGATGCTATGGAGGGATCAGGCCTGGGTACGGTGCTCTCTCGGAGGATCTGTACAGACCCGATGGGCTGAATGGCCTCCTCCTGCACCGTGGGGATTCTCTGGAGGGATCAGGCCTGGGTATGGTGCACTCTCGAGGGTCAGTACAGACCCAATGGACTGAATGGCCTCCCCTTGCACAGTGGGGATGCTCTCTGACTCCAGGGCAATCCTGGAGGGTTGGCAACCCCTCATCCTCCACCCACTGGGTTTAGCTGGGCAAAGGGGCTGGTTTAGCACCAGGCTAAATCGCTGGCTTTTAAAGCAGACCAACACAAGGCCAGCAGCACGGTTCAATTCCTGTACCAGCCTCCCCGAACAGACGCCGGAATGTGGCGACTAGGGGCTTTTCACAGTAACTTCATTTGAAGCCTACTCGTGTCAATAATTTATTTTCATTTCATTTTCATTCACTAAGACCCAGGCAGATATTTTGACTGGATTTTATCAGCTGACCAGCAAAAGGGGGATCTAAAAGCCATAGTTAAGTCACAAATTATATATTTATTTTAATGAACATTAAATTATCTGGAATGTTCCCATCCATCCCACTTGTCAGTGATTCCCGTGACCAGAATACCCTCCCTCGCAACAGCAGGCATTTAATAATGTAATTTAATTCGGAGCCCAGGCCCAGGCCCAGGCCCGGCACCCATCCCCTCCCTCAGAACATTCCTGAAGCGCTTACCTTCAATCCGCCTCCCGCTCGCTCAGTCCCGCCCCCCACCCGTCTGACTGACAGCCGCCGCGCCCAATGGGCGGCCAGAGTTTATCCCCGCCCTCTCCGCCCAGTCTGACTGACAGCCATTACGTCCAATGGCCAGCCGGTATCTATCCACGCCCACTCGGTCACCGGTGACTGACAGCCGCCGCATCCAATGGAAAGGCCGGCCCGTATCCCCGCCCCCTCGCAACCGGTGACAGACAGCCGCCGTGTCCAATGGAAAGGCCAGCTTCTATTAATGCCCCGCGCAACCAGTGACAGACAGCCGCCGCGTCCAATGGGCGCCCGGCGCTGATCCTCTACTCCCGCCCCCCCACGCAGCCAACCAATGGCGCGCGGGGTGCGGGCCTTCCGGCGTCGGGGTTACCGCCCTCAGCCGGAAATCCGCCCGCTCGGCCGCCATCTTTCATCCAGGCACTAGGTCGGGCAGCGTGCTGCGGTACCATATTTAATACTGGCTGACAGCAGGCAACCCGAAGTGAGAGCCACCCTGGCAATGGGCTGCTCAGGAACCAAAGATTAATCCCCCCCCCCCCCCCCGACAAACACAGGAGAAACAAAACATCCTGCAGGAAGTTACACATCACATGAGTTTATTAGTTAGAAAATAATATTGGAGGTACAGAATTAAGATCTTTGCATTCACTCAAGGGCAATTTGGGAGGTGCAATGAATGTAGAAATTGCTATTATAAGGCTTTTTCATAGTCTGCTGCAGTATTGTTTTAAAATCCCTGGTTCAAAACACATACAGGCAGTATGCCTGCTAAAGCTGTAATTAAAGAGCCGTAAAAGGTGAGGTCATGATTGATGTCCAACCTCGTGTGCGAGGCTTAGCCTTATCCAGTTCAATAGGGCTCATATGACTGTGGCCCAGGTGAGTAGGTTTTTTCAGAAGGTGGAGGGTAGTTGCGGACGCTGTGGGGGAAGCCCGGCGAATCATGTACATACGTTCTGGGCATGACCGAAGTTGAGGGGATTCTGGCAGGGATTTGCGGACATCATGTCAGAGGTCCTGGAAGAGAGGGTGACTCCGAGTCCAGAAATGGCGATATTTGGGGTGTCAGAAGATCCGGGGGGGGGGAGGGAGGCCGATGTCCTTGCCTTCTACTCCCTGGTGGCCCGGAGACGGGTATTGCTGGGATGGAGGGACTCGGAGCCTCCAAAGTCAGGCGAATGAGTTAGCAACATGGCAGGGTTTTTCAGTCTGGAAAAATTTAAGTCCGCCTTGAAATGAAATGAAATGAAAATGGCTTATTGTCACGAGTAGGCTTCAATGAAGTTACCGTGAAAAACCCCTAGTCGCCACATTCCGGCACCTGTCCGGGGAGGCTGGTACGGGAATCGAACCGTGCTGCTGGCCTGCTTGGTCTGCTTTAAAAGCCAGCGATGTAGCTCAGTGAGCTAAACCAGACCTTGGTTGAAGAGGTTCAACCCAGGGGTTCGCCAAGAGGTGGCAACCGTTCATCGACTTCTTTAAGGAAAATTGAACATCAGCAGTAAGGGGGTCGAGGAGGAAAGTGGGGGGGGGGGGGGGAATGGGAGGCATGGTAATGTAAGACAAGGACAGGGAACTTAATATACGGGTAATCAGGAGATAGGGCGGGGGAGGGTGTAGTAGGGTATGTTATTTTGAGGTCTGTAGGCCCACTCGGTCATTTAATAAATGTTAAATTGTTAAACTGAAAATTACAAATGCTTCAATAAAATATTTTCTAAAAAAAAAGATTGAGGACCAACCACTTCCTTGGTTACAGATAAAAGGCGAATGACATTGTGGTTTGATTGCTGGAGATTCCCTGGAGTGTAGGTCATTTGTGGGGCAGTGGTGTTTAGTCCCACCTAAGCAGATCATGGAACTTAATGGGATACAGATTATGTAATTAATTGGAGGAGCCAGGTCTGTCCGTAGTTTTGCACTCCGTTATGCGATTTGAAGTTGAACATGTTTTCCCAAATTCTGTTTGGTAGAACAGTTTGCCATAGGATTTGATAGGGCAGCACAGTAGCATAGTGGTTAGCACTGTTGCTTCACAGCTCAGGGTCCCAGGTTCGATTCCCGGCTGGGTCACTGTCTGTGCGGAGTCGGCACGTTCTCCCCGTGTCTGCGCGGCTATCCTCTGGGTGCTCCGGTTTCCTCCCACAGTCCGAAGATGTGGGGGTTAAGTAGATTGGTCATGCTAAATTGCCCTTAGTGTCCAAAAAATGTTAAGTGGGGGTTACTGGGTTACAGGGATGGGTTAGATACGTGGGCTTCAGTAGGGTGCTTTTTGTAAGGGCCGGTGCAGACTCGATGGGCCAAATGGCGTCCTTCTGCACTGTAAATTCTATGATCCTATGATCTATAACATCTGTGGAGAGAGAAGGGAGCTAACAGTTCGAGTCTGGATGGCTCTTTGTCAAAGCTTTAGAAAGAGTCATCCAAGCACAAAACGTTAGCTCCCTTCTCTCTCCACAGATGCTGTCAGACCTGCTGCAATTGTCCAGTATTTTCTATTTTTGTTTAAGATTTAAGATTCCTGCATCCGCAGTGATTTGCTTTTATATTGCCACAGGATTTGAATCTGACAAGACAGAGGTGTTCTGGATCTGCTCTTGAAAGGGTCTCTCTCTAAAAGTATCGACACAGAAGACCACAAGTAAACCTGTTGCGTTGACTTAAATTATCAGTGACCTTTGAACTGTATTGGGTTGTTTAATTGGAATTGGAACACGATCACGCGAGACGTCGCAATGTGAAGCCCGCCCATTGTGGGCGGGATCATCTTTTGGTTATTGTGCATATTAGAGCGAGACAGCGAGCCTCACTTTAATATGCAGTTCCCTGAGGTAACCAAGGCATGGGGATCTGTCCCCTTCACATTGAAGGCCTTGAGCGAGCGTCGTTCAGGACTGGCTCTCGCAAACGGCGACCACATGGAACGGCACTCGTGGGCTCTCCCAGGGGACTGGAGGCCCCCAGGTGCTTGCCCCCTGGGCAGGGTGGCACCCTGGCATTTCCAGCCTGGCACCCTGACAAGGTGACCAGCCACGGAGGCACTGCCAGGGTGCCGGGTTGGCACTGCCAAGCTGGCACTTTTGTGTGCAATGCTGATTGGGCTGGGGGGTGCAAAGGGGGGGGGGAACCCCGGGGACCCCGTAATAATGAGCTGGGGTTTGTAGGGTGTTCGGGGGGGGGGGGGTCGCGTCAGGAGTTGGAGTGATTGGAACGCCATTGATCTCTCACTGCAATGAGGACCACTGGCAAGAGGAGCTCTTCAGGGCACAAAACAGGGCGGAGTGCGCGGGTTCCCCACTGAGGCCCCGTATCTAACCCGGGTGCTTTTCGGTGCTGCGAGTGCCGGGAAACACCTGGCTAAACAGGGTATTAAACAGGGGCAGCAGGGTAGCATGGTGGTTAGCATAATTGCTTCACAGCTCCAGGGTCCCAGGTTCGATTCCCGGCTGGGTCACTGTCTGTGTGGAGTCTGCACGTCCTCCCCCTGTGTGCGTGGGTTTCCTCCGGGTGCTCCGGTTTCCTCCCACAGTCCAAAGATGTGCGGGTTAGGTGGATTGGCCATGCTAAATTGCCCGTAGTGTCCTAATAAAAGTAAGGTTAAGGGGGGGGTTGTTGGGTTACGGGTATAGGGTGGATACGTGGGTTTGAGTAGGGTGATCATGGCTCGGCACAACATTGAGGGCCGAAGGGCCTGTTCTGTGCTGTACTGTTCTATGTAAACGCGCTTGCAATGGGACTCTGTTCCCATTTGGTTAGACCGGGCCCAGCGTGTACTTTTAAAAAATGACGAGACCAATGTCTTCCCTAACCCCCCCCCGACTCACTTGATAAATTTATTGTGCTAAATTTATTACTAAATTTAAATTCACTCATAACCTCATGTCATCTCAAAACATACAGCTTACAAAACAGCATGACACAGCCCAAATTCTACAACATAAAAACACATAATTCAACAGAAACACAGAAGAACCTGATAGATTAAAACAAACACTTTGGCAAGACAGTGTCCAAGGACAGGGCAGGCTCCATGGCAACAGCATAGCAACGACATGGTAATACCAAGGCACCATTGTTCTCAATGTTGATAACAGCTAAGGCAGCAAGAAGTCAGTTCAAGCCGGTCGCGATTACAGCATAAAATTGCATTCCATAACACATACAAGAATTCATTTATGAAACACTTCAAGTTAATGTTGCACATTAAAGACTGACAGCTAACCGTCAAATCAAACTCATTTGATTTTAACCCAAACCAATTAGGATTACATAGGGGCATAGATAGATGGCTAAAGACTAAAGATGATTTAGTATAACCGTGATAGTCCGTACGGCCATCTTTATCCTGGATCATTCTATACTTTGATCTAACTTACTCGCTGTCTCTCTTTTTCATATTTTCATTTTTCCACTCTGACTCTTTAAGTAAATGCAAGCTGTTTGCCGTAAGCAAGAAAATTATTTCTGTATCATTTGAAAGTTAAATTGTGTCCAAATTACTTCTCTTTGAGTCCTTTTGCATGCTGGACTTCTTAGGGAATAACATTTAAGTGATTCTCAATTGTGATCAAATAGAAGACAATAAACGATTCTTATTTGCACCCGAGAAGTGTTAACTCAAATTTCGACTGAGTTTTAGTGTTCGCAAGTGCCACTAGATCCGCATGGTAGATCTCTACACCCATCCCAGGACTTGATGGCCAAGGAAGGTGCATTCATAATGCAGCCAAACAGGTTAAGTGTCAACGTGTAAAATCCTTCCAAACACACCAATGGCTGGCGGTAAGAGCGGGAGAGACTCCTGGTCAGACACGCTTGATGCAGAGTGGGGCCCCTCTAGCTATATAAGCCCCTGGCGACAGACTAGTGACCTGCCCAGGAATTACTAGCTATAGAAAGAGCCAAAGTCTTCCCTCGGTGCTGGACGAGAATTGGAATAGATTGACGCGCCACTCTCCAAATGACATAACTCAACAAAATGATTATAACAAGTGGTACTTTCATTAGTCGTTCACAGAATGTGGGTGTAACTGGAAAGGCCCCGTAGCATGCCATAGCCCTTGTTAGGCCACTTCAGATTGCGGCTAGAGTCAACCACACTGATAAGGGCCTGGAGTCACGTGTAAGTCAGACCAGGTCACGATGGCCAATTTTCTCCTCTGAAGGATATTGTGCTCTGCGACTTTGCCGTTGCAATGATGCACACGGAACTGCTGGTGACTTAACGAGAATGGTGGTTTATTGATTAACACGTGGAAAGATAACAAACAGAATGCTTTACAGACTAGGTTACTATTTGAGTTTTGTGAACTCTCCCGAAACTACCCAATGTGCGACTATCCTGTTGTACGCCTTACTACCAACTGGGGATAGTCGGATGTCACATGACCGATGTCTGACGCCACCAGCTGGTTGGAGGTCGCATTGCTAACTATGTACAATATTATTCACAGACTTATCACCACAGATTAGACCAGATGAATCGATCTTTACCGCACCTTCATGGACACCTTTCGCTGATGCTTGCTTTTTAATTCCAGGTTTATTTGACTAATTTACTGAATTTAAATTTCCCCAGGTGCCATGCTGGGATTTGACCTCAGGTCCTGCATCAGTAAAATCCCGGCCTTGAGGTCGCAGTACCTTTATTAAAAAATTGTTTTCCTAATTAAGGGTCAATTTAGCATGGTCAACCTGCCTGCCCTGCATATCTTTGGGTTGTGGTGGTGGGGGGGGGGGGGGGGGGGGGGGGCGAGATCCACGCTGAAACGGGGAGAATGTGCAAACCCCACAGGGGCAGTGACCCAGGGCCGGGATCGAACCCGGGTCCTCGGCACCGTGAGGCAGCAGTGTTAGCCACTGCGCTACCATGCCGCCCAATGTCGCAGTACCTTAACCATTTTTCCACCATGCGCCACCCCCCACCCCCAAAGTTTTAGGGGCAGCACGGTAGCACAGTGGTTAGCACTGTTGCTTCACAGCGCCAGGGCTCCGGGTTCGATTCCCGGCGTGGGTCACTGTCTGTGCGGAGTCTGCACGTTCTCCCCGTATATAGAACATAGAACAGTACAGCACAGAACAGGCCCTTCGGCCCTCGATGTTGTGCCGAGCAATGATCACCCTACTTAAACCCACGTAACCCGTATACCCGTAACCCAACAATCCCCCCATTAACCTTACACTACGGGCAATTTAGCATGGCCAATCCACCTAACCCGCACATCTTTGGACTGTGGGAGGAAACCGGAGCACCCGGAGGAAACCCACGCGCACACGGGGAGGACGTGCAGACTCCACACAGACAGTGACCCAGCCGGGAATCGAACCTGGGACCCTGGAGCTGTGAAGCATTGATGCTAACCACCATGCTACCGTGAGGCCCCTATCTGGGTGGATTTCCTCCGGGTGCTCCAGTTTCGCCCCACAAGTCCAAAGGTGTGCGGCTAAGGTAGATTGGTCACGCTAAATTCCCTGTGGTGTCCAAAAATTAAGTGGGGTTGCTGGGTTACGGGGATGGGGCGGAGGTGTGGTGCTCTTTCAGGGGCCGGTGTGCACTCAATGGGCCAAATGGCCTCCTTCTACACTGTACATTTATGAAAACGCTGTTAAAAGCTCACTTTCAGTTGCCCGCTTATAGAACATAGAACAGTACAGCACAGAACAGGCCCTTCGGCCCTCAATGTTGTGCCGAGCCATGATCACCCTACTCAAACCCACGTATCCACCCTATACCTGTAACCCAACAACCCCCCCTTAACCTTACTTTTTATTAGGACACTACGGGCAATTTAGCATGGCCAATCCACCTAACCCGCACATCTTTGGACTGAGCTTGAAGCTCTAATATTTCCTTCATCGTTGTTATTGCCGAAAGCTAGTTAACTTAATTTTATTACTCAATACCAGGACATTCCATTCAACATTCATTTAGCACGATTATATATTCACCCATAGTTCAGCAAAAAAATCCATTACCTTAAACCAGGCCAATCTGATAAAATTCCCAACAATACTGTGCAACCAAGGTTTACATCACAAACAAAGCAACGGTCAAGGTGTAGATCAGTGGGTCAAAACAAAAAAGGGCGGGAATGCTTAATGAAAAGATAAGGATAATATGGGCAAAGAGAGAGGCCACGGCGAAGGTGGATTCGCTGGGGCTGGTTTAGCACAGGACTAAAGCGCTGGCTTTTAAAGCAGGCCAAGGCAGGCCAGCAGCACGGTTCAATTCCCGTCTCAGGCCCCCCCCCGAACAGGTACGGGAATGTGGCGATTAGGGGCTTTTCGCAGTAACTTCATTCGAAGCCTACTCGTGACGCAATTTTCATTTCATTCACATTCTTGGGGATTTACGAAGAATCAGCAGCCTCGACTAGCAAATGCAATTCCCGGCAGTTGTATGATTTACTGCATTAGGCAACGCAGGGATAACCCTTCCCCTACCCTGGTAACGACAAGAGACTGTGCTGCATTCTTAAAATAAAAGAAAGACTTGCATTTATTTACCATCTTTCACAACGTCGGGACATTCACAAAACAATTTTTGAAGTGTAGACACTGCCGTGACGTGGGAAATGCAACAGCCAATTTGCACACAGGAAGAACAGCACCGTGATATTGTGAAATGAAATGAAAATCGCTTTTGTCACAAGTAGGCTTCAAATGAAGTTACTGTGAAAAGCCCCTAGTCGCCACATTCCAGCGCCTGTTCGGGGTGGCTGGTACGGGAATTGAACCCGTGCTGCTGGCCTGCTTTAAAATCCAGCTGTTTAGCCCAGTGTGCTAAACCAGCCCCTTTATTGTCCAGGTGTTCCACTGTTTCTTTTTATAATAATAATCTTTATTAGTGTCACAAGTAAGCTTACATTAACACTGCAATGAAGCTACTGTGAAAATCCCCTCGTCGCCACATTCCGGCGCCTGTTCGGGGACACAAAGGGAGAATTCAGAATGTCCAATTCACCTAACAAACACGTCTTTCGGGCCTTGTGGGAGGAAACCGGAGCACCCGGAGCAAACCCACTCAGACACGGGGAGAACGTGCTGACCCCGCACAGATAGTGACCCAAGCCAAGAATCGAACCCGGGGCCCTGGCACTGTGAAGCAACAGTGCTAACCACTGTGCTACCGTGCCGCAATTGGTATAACCCCGGCGATGGACCGATTAGCCTACTGCCGAGCCTCATGGGTATGAGCATCCCTGGTGGGGATCCATCAACGGACTCCGACAATAAAAGCTGAGTCCAAAGATGTGCAGGTTAGTTGGATTGGCCATGCTAAATTGCCCTTAGTGTCCAAGAAATGTTAAGAACATAAGAACTAGGAGCAGGAGTAGGCCATCTGGCCCCTCGAGCCTGCTCCGCCATTCAATGAGATCATGGCTGATCTTTTGTGGACTCAGCTCCACTTTCCGGCCTGAACACCATAACCCTTAACCCCTTTATTCTTCAAAAAAACTATCTATCTTTATCTTAAAAACATTTAATAAAGGAGCCTCTACTGCTTCACTGGGCAAGGAATTCCATAGATTCACAACCCTTTGGGTGAAGAAGTTCCTCCTAAACTCAGTCCTAAATCTAATTCCCCTTATTTTGAGGCTATGCCCCCTAGTTCTGCTTTCACCCGCCAGTGGAAACAACCTGCCCGCATCTATCCTATCTATTCCCTTCATAATTTTATCTGTGGGGGTTACGGGGATAGGGTACATACGTGGGGTTCAGTGGGGTGCTCTTTGTTTCCTCCCACAATCCAAAGATGTGCAGGTTAGGTGGATTGGCCATGATAAATTGCCCTTAGTGTCCAAAATTGCCCTTAGTGTTGGGTGGGGTTACTGGGTTATGGGGATAGGGTGTTGACCTTGGGCAGGGTGCTCTTTCCAATAGCCGGTGCAGACTCGATGGGCTGAATGGCCTCCTTCTGCACTGTAAATTCTATGAATAGGAGGTGAGCAGGGCAGTCCCGGCAGGGACCTGAAGTGTTGTGTGTAAATAGTTGTTTCTTAATGTGGGGGTTGAGGATAGCTGTGAGCGGTGCCCATGCGCACCTGTTCCGGCCCTGCCCCCCAGCTGGCGGGTTTTGGGGGGGCCTTTTCTTTAACACCATAATCGGCAATTCTAAACACGGATTTGGAGCCCTGCCCGTTAGTTGCGATATTCGAGGGGGGTCAGACCAGCAGGAATTGAGGACGGGTGGGATGGCGGATGCTTTGGCTTCCGTCTCATTGCCGGCTCAGCAGTGGATCCTGTTGAGTTGGAGGCAGGCGGCACCTCCCAGAACCGCAGCGAGGCTGGGTGATTTGATGGCGCCTTGAGAAAGGTAAGTTAACGGCGAGGGAGGCGGCATGTGGCGCAGTGGATAGCACTGGGACTGCAGTGCTGAGGACCCGGGTTCAAATCCCGGCCCTGAGTCACTGTCCGTGTTGGGTTTGCACATTCTCCCCATGTCTGCGTGGGTTTCAACCCCCACCCCCAACCCAAAGATGTGCAGGTTAGGTGGATCGGCCACACTAAATTGCCCCTTAATTGGAAAAAAAAATTGGGCACACTAAATTTATTTTTTAAAAAGTTCACGGCGAGGGGAGCGATCGGCGTGTTCAATGACGTCCGTTTATATTACATTTCAAGGATCTGGTCACTGTTAGCTGTTTGGAAGGGGGAGTTCTATTGGGGAGGGGGTGGTTATAATTGTTGGGGGAGTGGCTTATATGTTTGTTGTGGTCGTTGATGCGTGTTTGTTTTTGCTTGATTGTTGTTTGTTTATAAAATGTTCCGAATGTAATAAAAATATTTTCAAAGAGAAACAGGACTTGTGGGAGGAAACCGGAGCATCCGGAGGAAACCCACGAAGACACGGGGAGAACGTGCAGACTCCTGCACAGACAGTGACCCAAGCCAAGAATCGAACCCGGGGCCCTGGCCTCTCGTTGTGGCCGCTCGTTGTGGCCACTAAATTGGCGACGAGGATAAAATTGGAGCTACAGATGACGCCGCTAACTGCTTGGAGCACGGTCACCTCTACTCGTACTACTGGAATAAAGTTTGCACTAATTTTGAAATGCCGCTCTTTCAGAGACTGGATGTTTTCGATGCAAGCGGAGAAGGTTGGATAACCCTCACGAGACCTATGGGGGTGGGGTCAATTAGCATCACCATGAGCCTCGTGCAATTCCAGCTGAGGGGCTGGGGCCCGTCACCAGAGTAATGAACTCCAGCAATAAAAGCTCGTCCCAAAAGAAAGCCGAGCTGAGTAGTCCCGGCTGGGACCTCAAGTGTATTATGTAAATAGTTGTTTCTTAATCAAAACAAGTTTCTTCTTTCCTCTCATTGTGGACTCCTCTTTGGCCACTAAACTGATGTTAGTTGTAATGTTCTTGTCGGAGGGTCTGATTTATATTACAAGAAGACAGCTAAAGTTATTAACGATTTATTAACATTAATTGTGGGTCAAATATATACAAAACAACAGATGAAGAACAGTATGGACTTGAACAAGCAACCTCTCTCCCAGCTCCCTCATCAGTCTGAGGTCACCTGACTCTAACATTCACTTGTATACTAATGAGACTCCTAGTGGTCAGTCGGCGAATTACAACACAACCACTATATCTCTACATTAGTTGAGGGATAAACGTTGGCCAGGACAACAGGGGGAATTCTGCTGCTTTTGCTCAAAACAGGATCTTTTACGCCCTCGCGAGGTGGTGGGGGGGGGGGGGTGGTGGGTGCAGCACCTTAATTTAACGTCGCATCTAACAGTGACAGTAAAGCACTCCTTGCGTGTCAACCTGGACTTGGTACCCATAACCGTCGAACTTTGAGATGATTGGGCTGCAAGTTTTTTTAAAAACATTTAGTGTATCCAATTCATTTTTTCCAATTAAGGGGCAATTTAGCGTGGCCGATCCACCTACCCTGTACATCTTTGGGTTGTGGGGAGCAAAACCCACGCAAACACGGGGAGAATGTGCAAACTCCACACGGACAGTGACCCAGAGCCGGGATCGAACCTGGGACCTCGGCGCCGTGAGGCAGCAGTGCTAACCACTGCGCCACCGTGCCTGCCCCTTATTGGGCTGCAAGTTGAGTAGAATGGATGAGGTAGCAGCCAGCTCTAGCTATCATCAGTGATTTTAAATTTGACATAATCTTAATTTATCAGTGTTACAAGTAGGCTTAGATTAACACTGCAATGGAGATACTGTGACAATCCCCTAGTCGCCACACTCCGGCTCCTGTTTGGGTACACGGAGGGAGAATTCAGAATGTCCAATTCAACTAACAAGCACGTCTTTCAGGACTTGTGGGAGGAAACCGGAGCACCCGGAGGAAACCCATTCAGACACGGGGCGAGAACGTGCAGACTCCGCACAGACAGTGGCCCAAGCCGGGAATCGAACCCGGGTCCAGGGTGCTGCGGAGCAACAGTGCTAACCACTGCGCTGCCGCGCCGCCTGGAATTAAACCAATATCTCAAACTAATACTCAAACCTCCATCGTTTGAAGAGTGGAAAGCGGGAAGAAATTCAACGGATTGTCGGGAGCAAGGTGCAGAACATTCAGGAAAATCTCAGTTGAGAAGAAATGAGATATCTGCTAAGACATATCAGGAACTCAGAAATGCATAGTAAACAAATGCGACGTGAAAGATATTAATACACGTCAGATGTACATTTAACCTATATGTAATAAAACAGTACAGAAAAATTTGTAAGCGAAACAAATCATCTCTCTTGGGGTAGATGAGAAAAACGATTGGATTGCAAGAGGAAACTGCTACATAAAGAGGTGGTTAGGAGGTCAAATAGCAAACCAGAATTGGTGGACTTTAACCAACCTTATATAAACAGGATAACTCTAATATTTAACCTGTTAAGTACTCACTTCCAGGGTTTAATCCGTGCAGTAGACACAGCAGGGGCGCACCATTTTCTTGTATTTTCTTGAATTCTGTTTAATTCCCTTTTCTTTCCATGTACTGAAAGATCTGTTGAGCTGCTTGCAGAAAAATACTTTTCACTGTACCTCGGTGTATGTGACAATAAACAAATCCAATCCAATCCAATCCAATCTTTGCTAGACGATTCCACTCCTCAACCTAATGGTGCCGATAACATTTAGAGCCTCCAACAACCCTTTTACGTACAAAAGCAAAATACTACGGAAGCTGGAAATCTGCAATAGAAGCAAAAAATTCTGGAAAAGCTCTGCAGGTCTGGCAGCGTCTGTGGGGAGGGAAAAACAGAGTTAATGTTTCGCATCCATGTGACCCTTTCACGCAACTGGGCATTGACAGGAATTTTAGGATTGGATGGGGAAATGATGGACCTGTACTTTGTTAATATAATTATGTGTCGCTGCACTAAGTGTTAATCTTACAGAACTCGAGACTGAGCATCTTGGGTGAAGTCAAGTATAGCTTTATTTAGGTCAGTTTCAAAGTCTACTGGTCAAGTCAAATTCTATGCGAATGCAGAATCTAGAAAACTGTTTGTCCAATGCAAATACAGATGGTTGAGTTGAATTCAAAATACAATTCAGTTTGTGGTAATTTCTTCAGATCGAAAGGCACAATACAAAAATGAAACAAAAGGAAATAGCTGTTTGCAAAGCCAAGCAGGAACAGATTTCAAAGTGTTGCCTTTTCTTCTTGTACTCTTTTACTCTGTCCTTTCTGTGGCTCAGTTCCAATTATGGCAATCAGTGAATTTGCCCTTCTTTCTATGTTATCTATGTTCTAATGCTTAGAGTCGCCAGGTATCAAATGATACCACCACAAGTTTCAACCGGCTATCGATCAAAGAGCCAAACACCAGTTAATTAGTTCAAGGGTACTTTATTTACACACAATTAGTCATGCAACATAAACACTGCGAGTTAACTACACCTATCGACTAAGACAACCTGTACTTAACTTCTGGCACCCGGCTTAGGTCAGAGAAACGGTGGCCGCTGTCCGATTCTGGATCTATCGAGTCCGAGGGAGTAACTGCTGCTCAGCTAGGCTCATCCGTCTGGTAGCGAGCGTTGAACTTGTACTTGCTTCTGGTGTTGCTGCAATTGGAGATGGCCGTGACCCGGGTACCAGGTCCAAGAGAGGACGAACGTGTGGCGAAATCTTCTTCTTATACTTGGGGTTTTTGCGCTCTTTTGGGCGGTCCTTCAGTTTGGGCCTTAGTACTTGGGTGATCCCTGATCCCTCCGTTCGATTCCTAACCAATAAGTGGGCGGGGATCTGGATGGCTGGCCGTGTCCCAAGCGGTCACTGACCCCGTTGTTTGCGTTCCCCTTGAACAGGGAGTGGCGCCGAAATGTCTGGGGCTGTCCCGGTTGCTCGAGTGCCAGTCCTTTGTTTTGGTGAAGATGGGCCATCACATGCTAATCGGCCCCATCAAAATGCTAATTGGTCGGAGTTTCGATACTGTCTGGACTTCTTGCTGACAAATATGCATTTCATGCACTGAGCCTGCCTGAGTCTTGGCTTGCCCATTTTACCCAGCAGGCTTTGCAAGTTTCTCTGTACCTAGTTGTAAGTGGCCATCCCAGGTGGCTACAAAAGGTTAGGTTAAAGATGAACTCAGAGAGAGAGAGATGTGAGCTGATTTTGGAGAGAGATGATTTTTGGAGAGAGCAACAAAGGTTCTCTCTCGGTCTCATAAGGAAATCATAATCTTTTTAGGCTCTGTCCCCTTACTGACTGCGATTGGGTTAAAATAATTATAATTCATCTAATTGACCAAAATGTCTGTCTATCAAGTTTTCAGAGATAATATGGCATGGGAAAAATTCTCTATGTTTCCATATCGAACCACCTGTTTGCCTCAATCTTTTCTAAAACTGGGATGTTTGTCCAGTAATGATAACAATGAGTCCATTCTGCAACGTGGATAGTCAGTTTGAATACAGACTTCCTTATCTGATCTTTTCCCATGCTCTCAGCATTCTCTGCTGTCATGGCTGATATATGATTTTTAATAGTATAATGTCACTAAATCATTTCTTCTCGAAAAGTAGGTTTCTATCAGGGAAGTAGAAGGTTCATGGAAAGGAGGTCATGGGGACCCGTGGAAGGTTCATAGAAAGGGGGTCCTGGGGACCCTTCAAACAGATGGGGAGATAGCATTCTATCTTGAAGCAATTACTATATAAATGAGCACGTTTGACGACATATGCAGTCTTTAGCGAAGATACGTTTCCCCCAGACAAACACCTCAGAAAATGGCAGGGGTGGGGGGTGGCATGGTGGTGCAGTGGTTAGCACTGCCGCCTCACAGCACCGAGGGCACGGGTTCGATCCATGTGAACTTTCTCCCCCTGTCTGCATGGGTCTCACCCCCACAGCCCAAAGACGTGCAGGGTCAGGTGGATTGGCCACGCTAAATTTGGGCGGCACGGTGGCACAGTGGTTAGCACTGCTGCTTCACAGCGCCAGGGTCCCAGGTTCGATTCCCGGCTTGGGTCACTGTCTGTGCGGAGTCTGCACGTTCTCCCCGTGTCTGTGTGGGTTTCCTCCGGGCGCTCCGGTTTCCTCCCACAAGTCCCGAAAGATGTGCTGTTAGGTAATTTGGACACTTTGAACTCTCCCTCCGTGTACCCGAGCAGGCGCCGGAATGTGGCGGCACAGAAACGTCATTGCAGTGTTAATGTAAGCCTACTTGTGACAATAAAGATTATTATTATTATTCATTGTTCCTTAATTGGAAGAAAAATTAATTGGGTACTTTAAATTTATTTTAAAAAGAAAATGCAATGCTTAGACATTCTTTGTTGACCATTTTTGTTGATAGTTAAAGGAAAGCAAAATAAATCCAACTGTAGCTAATCCCAGTATGTTACCAACTCATTTGTTTGACTGGGGACTTCAAAGTAAACAGTTAGACCACAAGACCGTAGGAGCCACGGTAGACCATTCAGCCCGAGTCTGTTCCGCCATTCAATGAAATCATGGCTGATCTGATAATCCTAACCCCACTTTCCCATCTTATCCCCCTTGATTCCCTTACTGATTAAAAATCTGTCTATCTCCGTCTTGAACATATTTAACGAGCCAGCCTCTACAGCTCTCTGTGGTAAAGAATTCCACTGATTCAGTACCCTCCGGGAGAAGAAATTCCTCTTCATCTCTGGCTTAAATGAGCGACCCCTTAGATTATGCCTTCTTGTGCGACACTCTCCCCCAAGGGGAAACAACATCTCAGCATCTACTCTGTCAAGATCCCTGGGAATGAATCAATAAGGTGACCTCTCATTCTTCTAAACTCCAATGAGTACAGGCCCAACCTACCCAACCTCCCCTCATAAGAAAATCCCCCCATACACGGGATCAACCTATCGCACCTTCCCTGGAAGTTGGTGTATCATCGTTTAGTTAAGGGGACCAAAACTGTTCACGGTTGCTAATACCTGAGGTAAATCTTTGAGAATTCAATCCCCTAGATGTTTTAACTGCAGCATTGCAAATCACAAAATACCACAAATCCTCATATCATGAGGGGGCACAGTCTTGAGTTACTGTTGATTGCACAGGGGGAAATTCTGCAAGCTGCACATGTTCAGATGTGGCTAGATCCTGTGCCACGATCGTGAGGTAACAACTGAAGGTCAACATTTGGGCTTTTGAGACAGTCTGGGACCTTGATGCAACGATCTTAAGGAAGGCTTTAAAAGACGATCGAATGAATAATTTCAGCCATGTTATTATGAAATATTTCATTTGCAACTATTGTTTGAAACGATGAATTGCGTCAAAAAGAAAATGGCAAACGGGTCGGGCGGGGCGAGCTGGCCTGGGGCGAGCAGTCGATAAGCTATGGCTAGCCGGCGGGGGAGGGGGGCGGGTTTGCCCTCTGAGCCGGCTGATTACCTGGAACGTGAGGGGGCTGAATGGGCCGGTTAAGAGAACTAGGGTATTTTCTCATCTGAAGGGGTTGAAGGCGGACGTGGCTATGCTCCAGGAGACCCACTTGAAGGTGGCGGACCAGGTTCGTCTGAGGAAGGAGTGGGTAGGGCAGGTTTTTCACTCAGGATTGGACGCGAAGAACCGGTGAGTGGCGATTCTGGTGGGGAAGAGGGTGGCGTTCGAGGCGGCTGAGGTGGTGTCGGACAAGGAGGGCAGATATATTATGGTGAAGGGTAGGCTACAGGGAGAGAAGGTGGTGCTGGTTAATGTATATGCCCCGAATTGGGATGATGCTGGCTTCATGAGGCGCTTGTTGGGCCGCATTCCGGACCTGGAACAGGGGGCCTGATCATGGGGGGAGACTTTAACACAGTGCTGGATCCCCCACTGGACCGGTCCAGCTCAAGGACGGGTAGGAGACCGGCGGCGGCCAAAGTACTGAGGGGATTCATGGACCAGATGGGAGGGGTGGATCCCTGGAGGTTTGGGAGTCCGAGAGCGCGGGAGTATTCCTTTTTCTCTCATGTCCATAGGGTTTATTCCCGAATAGATTTTTTCGTCCTGAGCAGGGGATTGATCCCGAAGGTGCAGGATGCAGAGTATTCGGCCATAGCGATTTCAGACCATGCTCCGCACTGGGTTGATCTGGAGATGGGGGAGGCGCGGCACCAGCGCCCGCTCTGGCGTCTGGATGTGGGGATGCTGGCTGATGAGGAGGTGTGTAGGAGGGTCCGGAGAAGTATTGAGGGGTATCTTGATACCGATGACACGGGGGAGGTCCGGGTGGGGATGGTCTGGGAGGCTCTGAAAGCAGTGATCCGGGGGGAGCTGATCTCCACCCGGGCCCATAGGGAAAGGAGGGAGAGGAAGGAGAGGGAGAGACTGGTGGGGGACCTCCTGGATGTGGACAGGAGATACGCGGAGGCACCGGAGGAGGGGTTGCTGGGGGAACGGCGTAGCTTGCAGGCCAAATTTGACTTGTTGACCACCAGAAAGGCGGAGACACAGTGGAGGAGGGCGCAGGGCGTGGTATATGAGTATGGGGAGAAGGCGAGCAGGATGTTGGCGCATCAGCTCCGTAGGCGAGATGCGGCTAGGGAAATTGGTGGAGTGACGGATGGGGGTGGGAATGTAGTGCAGAAGGGGACAGAAGTAAATGGGGTCTTTAGGGACTTCTACGAGGAACTGTACCGGTCGGAACCTCCGATGGGGAGGGGGGGGATGAAGAGCTTCATGAACAGGCTATAAGACCATAAGACCATAAGACATAGGAGTGGAAGTAAGGCCATTCGGCCCATCGAGTCCACTCCGCCATTCAATCATGGCTGATGGGCATTTCAACTCCACCTATCAGCATTCTCCCCGTAGCCCTTAATTCCTCGCGACATGAAGAATTTATCTATCTCTGCCTTGAAGCCATTTGTCCCGGCCTCCACTGCACTCCGCGGCAATGAATTCCACAGGCCCACCACTCTCTGGCTGAAGAAATGTCTCCGCATTTCTGTTCTGAATTTACCCCCTCTAATTCTAAGGCTGTGCCCACGGGTCCTCGTCTCCTCGCCTAACGGAAACAGTTTCTTTGCGTCCACCCTTTCTAAGCCATGTATTATCTTGTAAGTTTCTATTAGATCTCCCCTTAACCTTCTAAACTCCAATGAATACAATTGGAGTTTAGAAGGTTAAGGGGAGATCTAATAGAAACTTACAAGATAATACATGGCTTAGAAAGGGTGGACGCAAAGAAACTGTTTCCGTTTCCCAAGGGTTCAAGAGGAGCTGGTAGAGGGGCTGGGGGCGCCGATAGAGTTGGAGGAGCTAGTCAGAGGGATTGGACAAATGCAGTCAGGTAAGGCCCCGGGGCCGGACGGGTTCCCGGTGGAATTTTATAAAAAGTATGCGGATCTGGTGGGCCCCCTGTTGGTGCGAGCCTTCAATGAGCCATGGGAGGGGGGGCTTTGCCCCCGACGATGTCGCGGGCACTGATCTCTCTGATCCTAAAGCGGGATAAGGACCCCTTGCTGTGTGGATCATACAGGCCTATCTCGCTCCTCAATGTTGACGCCAAGTTACTGGTGAAGATCCTGGCCACCAGGATAGAGGATTGTGCGCCGGGGTGATACACGAAGATCAGACAGGATTCGTCAAGGGACGGCAGCTCAACACGAATGTGCGGAGACTGCTAAATGTTATCATGATGCCGGCAGTGGAGGGGGAAGCGGAGATAGTGGTGGCGCTGGATGCAGAGAAAGCGTTTGATAGAGTTGAGTGGGGGTACCTGTGGGAGGTGTTGGAGCGGTTCGGATTTGGGGAGGGATTCATCAAATGGGTGAGGCTGCTCTACGCGACCCCGATGGCGAGTGTAGTTACAAATGGAAGGAGATCGGAGTACTTTAGGCTCTACCGTGGGACCAGGCAGGGGTGCCCCCTGTCCCTCTTGCTCTTTGCAGTGGCGATTGAACCCCTGGCTATGGCGTTGAGGGAGTCAGGGAGATGGAGGGATCTGGTGCGGGGTGGGGAGGAACATCGGGTATCGCTGTATGCGGACGACCTGCTGTTGTATGTGGCGGACCCAGAAGGGGGAATGCCGGGGTGATGGAGTTGTTAGCGGAATTTGGGGGCTTCTCGGGCTATAAGTTAAATTTAGGCAAGAGCGAGGTATTTGTAGTTCACCCGGGAGATCAGGAGGAGGGAATTGGGAGGCTCCCGTTTAAGAGGGCAGTGAAGTTTCAGATATCTGGGGGTGCAGGTGGCCAGGAGTTGGGGACTCTCCATAAGCTTAATTTTACCAGGCTGGTGGAGCAGATGGAGGAGGAATTTAAAAGGTGGGACATGGTGCCACTATTGTTGGCGGGTAGAGTGCAGTCCGTCAAAATGACGGTTCTCCCGAGGTTCTTGTTCCTCTTCCAGTGTTTGCCCATCTTTATCCCTAGGGCCTTTTTTAGAAGTGTGACCAGCAGCATCATGAGCTTTGTTTGGGCGCATGGGACCCCGAGGGTGAAGAGGGTCTTCTTGGAGCGGGGTAGAGATGGGGCGGGGCTGGCGTTACCCAATCTCTCGGGGTACTACTGGGCGGCCAATGTGTTGATGGTGCGCAAGTGGGTGATGGAGGGGGAGGGAGCAGCATGGAAATGGATGGAGAGGGAGTCCTGTGGAGATACAAGCCTGGGGGCCCTGGTAACGGCGCCATGGCCGCTCCCTCCTACGAGGTATACCACGAGTCCAGTAGTGGCGGCTACCCTCAAGATTTGGGGGCAATGGAGGCGACATAGGGGAGAAGTGGGGGGCTCGATGGAGGCTCCGTTAAGGGGGAACCATAGGTTCGTCCTGGGGAACATTGATGGGGGATTTCAGGGTTGGCACAGAACGGGCATCAGATAGCTGAGGGACCTGTTTATTGATGGGAGGTTTGCGAGCCTGGGGGAGTTGGAGGAGAAATTTGGGCTCCCCCGGGAAACATGTTCAGGTATCTGCAGGTAAAGGCATTTGCTAGACGGCAGGTGGAGGGATTCCCTTCGCTTCCCGCGAGGGGGGTGAGTGACAGGGTGCTTTCGGGGGTCTGGGTCGGAGAGGGGAAGATATCTGATATCTACAAAGTTATGCAGGAGGTGGAGGAGGCGTCAGTAGAGGAGCTGAAAACGAAGTGGGAAGGGGAACTGGGGGAACAGATCGAGGACGGGACATGGGTTGATGCCCTGGAGAGGGTTAATTCTTCCTCCTCGTGTGCGTGGCTTAGCCTCATCCAATTCAAGGTGCTGCACCGGGCCCACATGACTGGGACGAGGATGAGTAGGTTCTTTGGGGCGAAGACAGGTGTGTCAGGTGTTCGGGGAGTCCAGCGAACCATGCCCATATGTTCTGGGCATGCCCGGCACTGGAGGAGTTCTGGAAGGGGGTGGTGAGGATGGTGTCAAGGGTGGTGGGATCCAGGGTCAAGCCAGGATGGGGACTCGCGATTTTTGGGGTTGGGGTGAAGCCGGAAGTGCAGGAGGCGAAAGAGGCCGGTGTGCTGGCCTTTGCGTCCCTAGTAGCCCGGCGAAGGATCTTGCTACAATGGAAGGATGCGAGGCCCCCAAGCGTGGAGACCTGGATCAATGACATGGCGGGTTTTATTAAGCTAGAAGGTCAAATTCGCCCTGAGAGGATCGGTACAAGGGTTCTTTAGGCGGTGGCAACCTTTCCTCGACTTTCTGGTTCAACGATAGGGTACTGGGAAAGTAGCAGCAGCAACCTGGGGGGGAGGGGGGAAGGGGGAGGGAAAAGGGGGGGGGGGGCGATGACTATGTTTGTTTATTTAATTTTAATTTATTTTTAAGTTCTCTTGTTGGGGTTGGGGGGTGGGGGGGATATGATACATGCGTTGCTACGGTCTGGGGGGTGTTACAGTTGTTATGGGTTATTTTGTTGCATTTCATTGTTTGTTGTTATATTTTATATTTTCTGTAAAAAAATTCCAATAAAAATTATTTTAAAAAAAAGAAAATGGCCGATGGAAGTATTTTACCTGCCCAGGCCCTAAGCTAATTTTTCCACCCTCAGGGTCGGATGTTCTGGTCCCGCCCACCCCAGGAACACCAAATGCCTATCCGAGGTCAACAGACCTTTCAATTGTGCATCAAATTGTCCATGCCGTCCGTTGAGATGGTTTGTCACTTTAAAACATCTATATGAATAACACAGTGGCACAGTGGTCTGCACTGCTGCCTCACAGAGCCAGGGACCCGGGTTTGATTCCGGCCTTGGGTGACTGTGTGGAGTTTGCACGTTCTCACCATGTCTTCATGGGGTTTCTGTCATATCCCGGGCATTATGTGATGGGATTGATTATTTTTCCCGCGGTTCTCGTGCGGGGTGGGGAATCGCCATTCACCTATGTATAAAAGGTCAGCCTGTAAGGCAAGCAACTGTGGAGAGACCCGGGAGTTTCACAAAACATGACTGTAAATAAACCAAATTTCTTTATTCCTATTCAGTGTGGGCTCCCCGTGCCCTTGTTTTTTTTAAACTTTAGAGTATCCAATTAATTTTTTACAATTAAGGGGCAATTTAGCGTGGCCAATCCACCTAGTCTGCACATCTTTGGGTTGTGGGGCAAAACCCACGCAAACATGGGGAGAATGTGCCAACTCCACACGGACAGTGACCCAGAGCCAGGATCGAACCTGGGACCTCGGCGTCGTGAGGCAGCAGGGCTAACCCACTGCGCCACAGTGCTGCCCGGCCCGTGCCCTTGTTAAAGTTTCCGCCAGGTACTCCTGTTTCCTCCCACAGTCCAAAGATGTGCGGGTGAGGTGGATGGGCCATGATAAATTGCCCCGTATGAAATGAAAATCCCTTATTGTCACAAGTACCAGCCTCCCCGGACAGGTGCCGGAATGTGGCGACTAGGGGCTTTTCACAGTAACTTCATTGAAGCCTACTCGTGACAATAAGTTTCATTTTTCATTTTGAGTAGGCTTCAAATGAAGTTACTGTGAAAAGCCCCTAGTCGCCACATTCCGGCGCCTGTTCGGGGAGGCTGGAACGGGAATTGAACCATGCTGCTGGCCTGCTTTTGTCTGCTTTCAAAGCCAGCGATTTAGCCCTGTGCTAAACCAGCCCCTAAGAGTCCAGGGATAGAACATAGAACATAGAACAGTACAGCACAGAACAGGCCCTTCGGCCCTCGATGTTGTGCCGAGCAATGATCACCCCACTCAAACCCACGTATCCACCCTATACCCGTCACCCAACAACCCCCCCCCCCTTACCCTTACTTTTTAGGACACTATGGGCAATTTAGCATGGCCAATCCACCTAACCCGCACATCTTTGGACTGTGGGAGGAAACCGGAGCACCCGGAGGAAACCCACGCAGACACGGGGAGGACGTGCAGACTCCACACAGACAGTGACCCAACCAGGAATCGAACCTGGGACCCTGGAGCTGTGAAGCATTTATGCTAACCACCATGCTACCGTGCTGCCCCGATGTCTGGGTTAGGTATATCGGCCATGCCAAATTGCCCCTTAATGTCCGGGGATGTACGGGTTAGATTACGGGGATAAGGTGGGATGGATGGTGGGGAATGGACTTGTGGCAGGCGCTCTTTCGGGGAGGGTGTGGACCCGGTGGGCCGAATGGCCGCCTTCTGCACTGCAGGGATTCTAAGATTCCCCACTGTGGGGATTCTATGATTCTGCACTGTGGGGATCCTATGATATATCTGGAGACAGACCTGGGGTGGGGCACTGGAGATGGCAGTAGGCCTGAGTCCAGATTGGGAAGGCCTCTTTGCCCCTCAGTGAGCGGCGCCCCGCACAAACATGGCGTCGCCGAGGCTCGAGGGCAGCGGGAGGGAGAGGGGGGGCCGGCGCCCCGCACCAAGATGGCGACGCCGAGGGTGGGTCGGGACGGAGGGCGTCGGCGCCCCTCACAGACATGGCTGGCGCCGGGAAAATGTGGGGGGGGGGGGGGGGGGGGGGGAGGGGGAGGGGATGACATCACCCCCTGGCGGACCGGATCGGCTGACGTCATGGCCTCGCCATCTATGGTCAGGAGCGGGTGACGTGCGGTGTGTTTTTTATGAATGAAAAGGCAGCTGCGTGTGTGTGAGTATCATCTGACCCAGGAATTCCAGGAACTGACTTGTTTTCATACACGGGCTCTCAGTGCTGGCTGGAGGCGGGCAGGGGGGGGAACCTGCACACCAGGGGTGGGGGGCTTGAAGACGAAACAAACACCAGCGGATCTCGCCTGGAAAAAGTAAGTTTGGGGGGGGGGATTGTTTTTTTTAACACCCTTTGTTTTTTTTATAAAAAAGTAACAAGTTTGTGTTGGGTAGAAATTGTTAGTCACTGTGTTGCTGATGAGTTGTTGGGCTGGGTGCTTTGCTGCTGAATCACTATGAGTAGCACTTCTGCGAGCATGTACTTTTATGGTTGACTTCAGAACCCAGTCCTTCTCAGAGACACTTCACATTTTTGCTTTCCCCTTTTTCTTCCTCCTTCCTTTTTTGAAGCTTTTTCCTTTTTGTCCTGCTGTTTAATCTGACCCTGAAGATCTCCCCCTTTCTCTTTCTCTCTCTTTTTTTTGGTCTCATTTCATTGGACCTTTTTTCCTACCCTCTTTCCCTCCTTCTCCCTCTTCTCCTTGGATTTGTAACTTGACTGAAGTCGCTGGGGGCTTTTTGTTGTTGTTGTTGTTGCTGCTGTCGAAAGTCTTCGGCTCTGGGTGAACCCAACGAGGGTGGAGGAGTGAGGAAGGAAGAGGAGGGAAAAAAAAATAAGGGTACTGGACAAGAGAAGTAAGGAACGGCCCAGGGTGGCAACACCGCATTCCACAGGTAGATACTTGCGTGTAACATGTTGAAAAACAAACAGGAAACATTGGTTTGACTTGAATCAATTGTTCACCCACAGGTGGATACATGTAAATAACATTTTAAAAAGTAAACAGGAATATTGATTATTTGTTTTAAATTAATTGTTAATACACAGGTGGATACATGCAAATAACATTTTAAAAAACAAAAGGAAATATTGATGCTCAGATTAAATCATTTTTTAATCCACAGGTGGATACATGTAAATAATATTTTTTTTAAAAACAGGAATATTGATGATCAGATTAAATCATTTGTTAATCCACAGGTGGATACATGTAAATAATATTTAAAAAACAAAAGGAAATATTGATGCTCAGATTAAATCATTTGTTAATCCACAGGTGGATACATGTAAATAACATTTTAAAAAACAAAAGGAAATATTGATGCTCAGATTAAATCATTTGTTAATCCACAGGTGGATACATGTAAATAATATTTTAAAAAGCAAACAGGAATATTGATGATCAGATTAAATCATTTGTTAATCCACAGGTGGATACATGTAAATAACATTTTAAAAAACAAAAGGAAATATTGATGCTCAGATTAAATCATTTGTTAACCCACAGGAGGAACCATGTAAATAATATTTTAAAAAGCCAACAGGAATATTGATAATTTGTTTCAAATCAATTGTTAATCCACAGGTGGATACATGTAAATAACATTTTAAAAAGCAAACAGAAAACATTGATTTGAATTCAATCAATTGTTAATTAACATGCCAGAACAAAGATAGAAAAATAATCTTGGAAAATGATCAGTTTCGAATAGGAAGTAGAAACAAAAATAAAATTGTGTTGTCAAATTTAAGCACTGTTAAATTGCATGCCAGCAGACAAATACCCTGGAAAATTATCAGTTTAAAATTGGATATTGACAAAAAAAAGGCTGTGTTGTTGAATTGAAGTTCTCTTGAATTACCACAAGCATGTGGGTTGTATAGACTATGTCCACATGCATGCAGTTGCTACAGGATCTTTTCACGTCCAGGCATCTGTTTAATATTTAACCATGCGGTTCAGCAACTATCTGGAATTCATTTCAGAACCTAAGTTATGTGGTGCCTAGTCATTTTGCTCTGGAAGGAGTGAGGTATTTTCCAAATTCCGATGTCACTGTGGGTTAGGACAGTTGGCATTGGTCGGGATGGCTTCTGTGAAGCATCTGGAGCGGTGGGTACCATCAGACAGATTGTGTGGATGTTAAAGGCTTAAGCAGGAGCACATCAGTGACCCGATGCTTCGCCTAGAAAGAAAGATAGTCCGCAGGTGATAATTGCGGTGGTGCAGTTGGTGCCAGCAAGCTGGGCAAGGCAGAAACAGGCTGCCTTCTGTTACGTGCGGCATGTCATGTATGTGTTTATAGGGCAGCACGATGGCGCAGTGGGTTAGCCCTGCTGCCTCGGCGCCAGGTTCAATCCCGGCTTTGAGTCACTGCCCGTGTGAAGTTTGCGCATTCTCCCCGTGCCTGCGTCGGTTTCACCCCCACAACCCAAAAGATGTGCAAGGTAGGTGGATTGGCCACACTAAATTGCCCCTTAATTGGAAAAAATGAACTGGGCACTCTAAATTTTTTTTTTCAAAATGTGTGTGTTTACCTGTGTTAGCCATGGCTCAGTTGGTAGCACGCTTCCCTCAGAATCACAGGGTTCCTGGTTGAAATCAGGGCCTGAGCATTCCAGTGCAGCATGCTGGATGTGCGACACTGTTGGAGGCCCTGACCGCCTCCTTAGCTGATCTATGAAGTATCCCAAGACATTATCTCGAAGAAGAACAGGACAGTTATCCCCAAAATCCATGCGTAACCAACAGTGCAGGAATGCAGATTATCCGATTATTCTCACTGTTTGTGAGGGTTTGCTGAGAGAAGATTAACTGCCGCGTTTCCTACATTGTGACGGCATTTCAAACAGTCCTCCTTTTGGCTGTCAAGTATTTTGGAATGTCGTGCAAATGCGAACAGGCTGGCCTGAAATTGCCTGCGCATGTCAGGGTAGGGGGAATAGATTCAGACTTAACCATTTTCAAAACGTTCGATCACGCTCGAGGATCACTGCTTTGCGTGAGGTGCTGAAGGGTTAAGAGCAGCGCCAAACATTCCACGGAATCCCTTCAGTGCACAAGGAGGCCATTCAGCCCATCAAATCTGCACCGCCCCTCTGAAAGAACCCTACCCAAGCCCACTCCCCTGCACTATCCCCATAACCCCACCTAACTTGAGAGGGGGAAAGTTTAAGGGAGATGTGCGTGGAAAGTTTTTTACGCAGAGGGTGGTGGGTGCCTGGAACGCTTTACCAGCGGAGGTGGTAGAGGCGGGCACGATAGCATCATTTAAGAAGCATCTAGATAGGTATATGAACGGGCGGGAACAGAGGGAAGTAGACCTTGGAAAATAGGAGACAGGTTTAGATATAGGATCTGGATCGGCGCAGGCTGGGAGGGCCGAAGGGCCTGTTCCTGTGCTGTAATTTTCTTTGTTCTTTGTTCTTTGTAACTAGTTCATCTTTGGACACTAAGGGGCAGTTTAGCACGGCCAATCCAACTATATCTTTGGACTGTGGGGGGGAAAACCGGAGCACCCGGAGGAAATGCACGCCGACATGGGGAGAACGTGCAGACTCCACACAGACAGTGACCCAGCGGGGAATCGAACCTGGGACCCTGGTGCTGCGAGGCAACAGCGCTAACCACTGTGCCATCCTGCTGCCGTCCAAAGAATTTGGACTTTTGAGAGGGGGAGGGTGGGGTGGGAGAAAATTGAAGTGGGGGGCGGAGTTGTGGGAAAAGGAAGTAAAATTTTAGGGCAGCACGGTGGCGCAGTGGGTTAGCCCTGCTGCCTCACGGCACCGAGGTCCCGGGTTCGATCCCGGCTTTGGGTCCGTGTGGAGTTTGCACATTCTCCCCGGTGTCTGCGTGGGTTTCACCCCCACAACCCAAAGATGTGCAGGGTAGGTGGATTGGTCACGCTAAATTGCCCCTTAATTGGAAAAAAAAGAATTGGGTGCACAAAATTTATTTTTTTTAAAAAGGAAGTAAAGTTTTCATCAAATCAAAGCCGCCTTCTGTGGGTTGAGATTTTTCCTTCTGCAAGGTGTGGGGCGTGGATATTGGGTTGTCCGGGGTTAATGGCGGACAGTAGGAGCACCTCTGAAGGGTAATCGACTCATCCAAAAAGTTATTCGAATAGGAGTGAAACTGTTATCTGAAAAAGGAAGAATGTGTAGGGTTACGAGGAGGAGGCAGGGGAAGGTGGGACGAGGTAAGTTGCCCATTTGGACATAACAGGCAACATGTCCTTGAATCTAAGCACCCTCACTCTGCTGCGCTGAAGTCCCTGTGCAAAACCACCGCAAAACACTCTATCTAAGGAACGACATACCGGCATTGGAAACAGCCCAGAGATGGCTCACTAGGTTGACCCTGCGTGTGGAAGGATTTTTTTCATGAGGAGGGCTTGAGTAGGCTGGGCCTGTTTGGAGGGCAGGGCACACACGATAGGCCAGAAGGCAATGTTTCCTCTCAAGTCTGAAACCAGGACCATTAAGATGGTTCCAAATAAATTCAGTGAAGGATTCAGGAACAGCTTTGTCACCCAGAGCGCGATTAGAACATAGAACATAGAACAGTACAGCACAGAACAGGCCCTTCGGCCCTCAATGTTGTGCCGAGCCATGATCACCCTACTCAAACCCACGTAGCCACCCTATAACCGTAACCCAACAACCCCCCCTTAACCTTACTTTTATTAGGACACTACGGGCAATTTAGCATGGCCAATCCACCTAACCCGCACATCTTTGGACTGTGGGAGGAAACCGGAGCACCCGGAGGAAACCCACGCACACAGGGAGAGGACGTGCAGACTCCACACAGACAGTGACCCAGCCGGGAATCGAACCTGGGACCCTGGAGCTGTGAAGCATTTATGCTAACCACCATGCTACCCTGCTGCCCTGATTAGGATAAGGCATTCCCTACTACAAGGAGCAGTCGAGGCGAGCAGTGAAGGGGGGACTCAGATAAGCTGATGGGAGAAGTAGGAATGGCGGATGAGTTGATTAAGGGTTAGTTAAGTGGGAGGAACACATGTGGAGTATAAACATTGGCACCATATCCACTTGGCCCATTGGGTTTTCTCCGCCATTCAATAAGATCATGGTTGATCTGATATGATCATCCTCAACTCCCCTTCCCCGCCTTATCCTCTTAACCCTCGATTTCCTTACTGACTGAAAATCTTTCTATCTCATCCTGGAACATGATGACCCAGCCCCTACAGCTCTCTCTCTCTTCCCTCTGAGATTCACTACCCTCTGAGAGAAGAAATTCCTCCTCGTCTCTGACTTAAATGGGTGACTCCCTTACTCTGAGATGATGCCCTCTGGTCCCAGACTCTCCCACAAGGGGAAACGGAAACAACCTCGCAGTCCCCCCCCCCCCCCCCCCCCCCCCCCCCCGAGAAGCCGATATGTCTCGATAAGGTCGCCTCTCATTCTTCTAAACTCCAATGAGTACAGGCCCAACCTACTCAACCCCTCCTCATGAAAAAAATCCTTCCACACGAGGGGTCAACCTAGCGAGCCATCTCTGGGCTGTTTCCAATGCCGGTATGTCGTTCCTTAGATATCGAGTGTTTTGGGGTGGTTTTGCACAGGGACCTCAGTGCAGCAGAGTGAGTGTGCTTTGATTCAAGGACATGTTGCCTGTTATGTCAGAGCACCCACATTCTCCATAGTTACCGGACCTGATCCCTATCGAGTGCGGCAACGTTACTTTCCCAGGTACAGCAGTCTAAATAGAATGGGGGGGGGGGGGGCGGACGGACTTATTTTGGTGAGAATGGGGCAGTGGCGGCTGGGTCCTTTAAAATAGAATGGGTGGCCAGCCTATGCCTTGCTGCATGAGCAGCCCCACGTAATAGTCATAGAGCTTTACAGCAGAAAGAGGTCGTTCGGCCCATCGTGTCTGCGCCGGTCATCAAGCACCAATCTATTCCAATCCCGTTTTCCAGCACGTGTACGCCACGGCGTTTCAAATGGTCAACTAAACTCTTCTTAAATGTGGTGAGGGTTCCCGTCTCTAACCACCCTTTCTGGCAGCGACTTCTCGATTCCCGCCACAATCTGGGTGGAAAAAGTCTTTCTGCAAATCCCCTCCTGCCCCTGTCCTTAAATCTACGCCTCCTGGTTATTGACCCCTCTGCGAAGGGAAAAGGTTCCTTCCTTTCTACCCTGGGGAGGGGTGGTCTCCAACCCTTTTTTTAAAAGTTGGCCGACTCGCGATGGATTTTTCTACCTGGCGGATGGGGTGAGGATATTGCACCCCCCCCACCACCACCAACCACCCAATAAAATTCAGCCCAGAATCACATCCATATAATGAACATGTGTAGATGTCGCATCAACGTGTAGCAAAGGAAAACATGCTGCACATTCCCCGTTGATTTAAATCGCATAAGTGACCTGCATTCATGTCGCACCTTATCATGCGCTACAAAAAAATGCCCCGAGGCACTTGATGGGGCGCACCGTGATACAAAATATGTAACCAAGCATCCGGAGGTTAGGTTAGCACGGGCGATCAAAAGCTGGGCCAAAGAGGTAGGTTTTAAGGAGCGTCTTGAAGGGGGCGAGCAAGGCGGCAGGGGTTTAGGGAATGAATTCCAGAGCTCAGGATCCAGGGCATGGCCCCCAACGGTGGGGCGATTTCAAATGAGGGATCAGAAGACTGTGAGTTTGGAGGGGATGGCGGAGATGGGGAGCACAAGGCCGTTTGGCGGAGGGGGGGGGGCTTGGGAGGAGGGGTGGTCGGGGGGGGGTTTGAAAATCTGGATGAGAATTTTAAATTCGAGACATCGAGCCTGCGAGCGCAGAGTTTGTGGGGGGGGGGGGAGTGGGTTTTGAACATGGGAGCAGAGTTTGGATGACCCCAGGTATAAGGAGTGTAAAACCTGGGAGGTCAGGCAGGACTGCGCTGGAATAGTCATGTCGAGAGGTGAGGGTTTCAGCAGTCGATGAGCTGAGGCAGGACCTGAGTCGGGCGATATTATGCAGGTAGAAAAACGTAGTGTTCAGGATGGCATCGGTATGTGGTTGAAAGCTGGGTTTGGGGTCAAATATGACCCTAACACCACTTGAGCATGCTTGCTCGATGAGTTGCCATAGTCCCAGATGACCATTGGCTGCTTTCCCCCTTTCGAGGGGGAGAGCTGACTGGTGGTGATTTAACCGGAGGATCCCAACACCTCGGGCGAGGAGCAAGGCGGGGCCGTCATGAATAACCTCAGCCGGTACGGGAATTGAACCCACGCCGTTGGTCTCGCTCTGCATCATGAACCAGCCGTCCAGCGCACTGAGCTAAACCGGCCCTGCGTTGCAGTAAAAGACGGCAAGTAAATGCAAGTTCTTTCTTTCCCTCCCTAAATTGCCAGGCACATCGTGCTGAGGTTGCGTCAATTACAGACGATGGGTATGAATTGTCTTTGGGCACGTATCCACAGGGGATAGCTGGGACACTGTGTGTTTAGTGGGAGGAGAGCTAGGAGATGGAGCAAGCCAATAAACTCTCCCAGTGAAGAAAAGCCCCGTGTCTTGCTATCTGCTTCGTCAACTGGCTTGGACCCTTTGGATCTTTCCCCTAATTTGGATGAATCAGATAACCAATTAAACTAAACCAAATAAATGGAGCGCTTGGATCCCATTAACACATGGTCTCGTGGGCGACATGGTGGCGCAGTAGTTAGCACTGATGCCTCACGCCGCTGAGGACCCGGGTTCCATCCTGGCCCTGGGCCACTGGCTGTGTGGCGTTGGCACGTTCTCCCTGTGTCTGCGTGGGTCTCACCCCCTCGACCCAAAGATGTGCAGACCAGATGGATTGGCCGCGCTAAATTTGCCCCTTAATTGGGAAAGAAAATAACTGGGTAGGGTGCTCCTTTGAAGGGTCGGTGCTGACTCGATGGGCCGAAGGGCTTCTTTCTGCACTGTAGAGATTCTATGATTCAAATGTGCGACTGTTCCCGGGTCTCCCATCCTTCTGTAAGATACAGTCACGTATTTCCTAAACATGGTGCAGTGGGTTAGCATCCCAGCCTCTGATCCGGAAGCTCCGGGTTCGAATTTCATCCCAGGACTCCATGGCCAAGGAAGGCGCGTTCATAACGCGGCCAAAACAGGTGTAAAATCCTTCCAGATACACCAATGGTTGGCGGTAAGAGCGGGAGGGACTCCTGGGGCGGGATTTTCCCGTACCCGGCGTGAACCACTCCGGCGTTGGGCCGCCACAAAGGTGCGGAATCCTCCGCACCTTCAGGGGCTAGGCCGGCGCCGGAGTGGTTTGCGCCCCGCCGGCCGGCGTGGAAGGCCTTTGGCGCCGTGCCAGCTGGGGTCGAAGGGACTCCGCCGGCCGGCCCGGGAGTGTCAGCGGCTGCTGACGTCATCCCACCGCATTCGCTGGGGGGGGTTCACCTTCCCACCGGCCATCGCGGAGGACCACACTGCCGGCGTGTAGGAAAAGAGTGTCTCCACGGCACAGGCCCGCCCGCTGATCGGTGGGCCCCGATCGCGGGCCAGGCCACCATGGGGGCATCCCCCTGGGGCCAGATCGCCCTGCGTCCTCCCCACAGGACCCCGGAGCCCACCCGCGGCAGCAGATCCCGCCAGTAAGGGACCTAGTCCAATTTACGGCGGGGGGTGCCGCTGCGAGCGGCCGCCGATCGGCGCGGTGCGATTCCCGCCCCCGGCAAATCTCCGGCGCCGGAGAATTCGGCAGCCGGCGGGGGCGGGATTCACTCTGCCCTCCCCCCGGTGATTCTCCGACCCGGCCGGGAGGGAGGTGGGGGGGGGTCGGAGAATCCCGCCCTTGGTCAGCCACTCTTCATGCAGAGTGGCGTCACTCAAGCTATAAGCCTCTGGCGCCTGACTAGCGACCTGTTCCGGGAATCGCTACGTATGGAAGCAGACGGACGTCTGCCCGAGTGCATCACTAGGCGCAGGGAGAGAATTGGTGTTAGTGTTATGGTCGCTACTTCCTCACTCGTATCATCTTTCCTGCTTGTTTGAACCTGGTTAGTGCCTGAACTGTAAGCTTTTCTAACTGTGCAGAACCAGGGCCTCGACATCGTTTGTACCGAGGGAGCCGTGTGAAAGGCGCCATATCAATGTAATCCCTTCCCTTGCCGGCACCAAAAGATCCCGCCAATTGACCCCTACCAACACAGTGTCCCAAGTTCCCCATTTGAACGGAAGGCCAAAGATATAGTTTGCCACATCTGTCGGAACTTCTGGAACAAACGTAATAAATGCAACTCCAACAAGGGCTTCACCTATAAACTCCCGTGGATATAGCAGGTGGGCCTGTAACAGCAATGTCACCTGGTCTCTCAATAACATTGAGTCAGAGACCTCTTTTTGCCCCATCTCCAGCAATAACCAAATCTCCTGCGACTGTACTGTGCCCGCCCACCAAACTGGTTTGACTGAAATATAGGGCGAGGTTTAACAGGGGAGGGGGGGGAGAAAAAAAACGGAGGCCCGTTTTGGGCACATTTTAGCGGGGTGATTCTCTGCGCCTGCAATGTTGCGAACGGCCTCCCCGGACAGGCGCCGGAATGTGGCGACTAGGGGCTTTTCACAGTAACTTCATTAAAGCCTACTCGTGACAATAAGCGATTTTCATTTCATCAAACGGGACACTTTTTTTGTTTTGTTTTGGGGCCTCAGCCAGGTGTCTGAGACGTGGGTGTTCGATCCAAGGCCTTGCGAGACTCCAGCGTAGACGTATTTAAGTGAAGCTAACTGGATAGGTACATGGATTAGGGTAGAATAATGGAGTGTAGATTAACTTCTTCTTAAGGGCAGCACGGTAGCATTGTGGATAGCACAATGGCTTCACAGCTCCAGGGTCCCAAGTTCGATTTCGACTTGGGTCACTGTCTGTGCGGAGTCTGCACATCCTCCCCGTGTGTGCGTGGGTTTCCTCCGGGTGCTCCGGTTTCCTCCCACAGTCCACAGATGTGCCGGTTGGGTGGATTGGCCATGAAAAATTGCCCTTAGTGTCCAAAATTCTATGATTAACCTGGGACAAAAGTTCGGCACAACATCGTGGGCCGAAGGGCCTGTTCTGTGCTGTATTTCTCTATCTCTATCTCTATGCAAATCTGGATGCCGCCTAGCGAGGGTGAGATCCGGATCGCGTTAGTCTTGCGAGATTGGTTAGATCTCACCAATGAAATGAAATGAAAATGGCTTATTGTCACGAGTCGGCTTCAATGAAGTTACTGTGAAAAGCCCCTAGTCGCCACATCCCGGCGCCTGTCCGGGGAGGCTGGTACGGGAATCGAACCGTGCTTCTGGCCTGCCTTGGTCTGCTTTCAAAGCCAGCGATTTAGCCCAGTGAGCTAAACCAGCCCCAGGTGTCCCGAGCGGCATCAAGCCCCTGGGAGGCCAGTCACGAGATTTAACGGCCTGGTCGCGTCACCAAGTCGGGCGCGACGAGGCCGTTCAGTCGCCCCCCCCCCCCCTCCCGTTGGACGGAAGAACTTGGCGCACCACAACTAACCAATTACTGTTGTAAGTCTAACCAATTTAGCCAGATAGGCAGTGACAGCAGCCAGTCTGCCTCATGTGAGATCGCGTCGGCAGCCGGTTAGAGGATTGACCACTTTACCCCTCTCCGGCCGGGGCCTTCAGTGTGGGGTTGTGGGGGGGCGGGGGGGGGGGGGGGGGGGGGGGGTCACTGACCCATCGAGGGCCAGATTGAGCCAGGGGCAACCCACAGCAAGCCGATGACGGGCCACTTTCGGAAGGATGGCAAAGATTCACCAACGGTGGCACCAGGCATGAGGGAATTCAACCACGTGGATGTTTTACCTGGCGGAAGGGAAGACGGGGGCTAAATCATGAGGGGGTCAGGCGAGAGTAGAAATTTCAACCAACTTCACTGCTCTGTTTATTGTTAGCAGCACTCTGAGTCACAAGTTTTAATACCGAAGCAGCCAAATTTTTTAAATTCCTACGTGGGATGTGGGCGTCGCTGGCTGAGCCAGCGTTTATTGCATCTCTCCCTCCCTAATTGCCCTTGCTAGGACATTTCAGAAGGCAGTTAAGAGTCAACACAGGCCAGATCAGGTAAGGATGGCAGATTTCCTTCCCAAAAGGGCATTAATGAACCGAATGGGCTTTTACAACAGCCAGCAAAGGTTTTAATAATTAATCTTTATTGTCACAAGTAGGCTGACATTAACACGGCGATGAAGTTACCTAACAGCACATCTTGTGGGAGGAAACCGGAGCACCCAGAGGAAACCCACGCAGACACGGGGAGAACGTGCAGACTCCACACAGACAGTGACCCAGCCGGGAATCCAACCTGGGACCCTGGCGCTGTGAAGCAACAGTGCTAACCACTGTGCTACTGTGCCGCCCAGGCCATCTTCCAGCTTTTTTAAATTTGAATTCAAATTTCACCATCTCCCAATGTCCAGGGATGTGCAGGTTACGAGGATAGGGCGAGGGAGTGAGCCTAGGTAGGGTGCTCTTTAGAAGGGTCGGTGCAGACTCGATGGGCCGATTGGCCTGCTTTTACATAGTAGGAATTCTATGAATGCACACCCCCTCCTTTCCCCTCATTCTTCCAGTAATAGACTCCTAGATTCAAACCAGCACTGAATAAGGCCATTCGGCCTATTGAGTCCATGCTGTCTCTCTGTAAAGCAATCCAGTTCCCCCCTGCCCTCACTTAGCTGATCCTGTGGGGAGAGAAGGGAGCTAATTGTTCGAGTCTGCATGACACTTCATGAAAGCTGGAGAGAACTGGAAGGAGGGTGCGGTTTATATGGGGAATGGGTGTGTGAAGAAATGGGGCTGGATGGAGAGTGGAGATTGGCAAAGATGTTGTGGACAAAAAGGAATGTAAATGGGGATGCGGTGGCGTAGCAGTATTGTCCCTGGACTAGCAATCCAGAGACCCAGGGTAATGCTCTGGGGACCTGGGATTCGAATCCCACCACGGCAGGTGGTGAAATTTGAATTCAATAAAAATCTGGAATTGAATTAAAAGTCTAACCATGACCACGAAACCATTGCCGATTGTCGTAAAAACCCATCTGGTTGACTGAAAGGAACCAGGGAAGGAAATCTGCCGCCGTTACCTGGTCTGGCCTACATGTGACTCCAGACCCACACAGGAATACCGTTGATTCTTAACTGCCCCCCCCCCCCCCGCCCCTTCCCACCTGCTTAAATGGCTTAGCAGATCAGTTCAGATAGTTAGATATGTTGGCTTGAGAGATGAACAGACACTTCCAACACCGATGAAGGTTCAACTCAATTTTATTAACTACTTTTAACTAACTAACACACGATGACTGTGGGTCTAAATAATGCTAATTTAAAACTAGAGACCTAAGCCTTGTCCGAACCAGTTGATTCTCTCAGCACGTGTTGTGAGTCTGTGCTGGGCTGGATGAGTTCTTGTTACACTCCGAGGCAGCACCCAGAATGAGCGGGAACCGTGGTGCCCTCTGCCTTTATAGTGTGTGTACTCTAACTGGTGATTGGCTGCGGTGTTTGTACATGTTGATTGGTCCCTGTGTGTGTCTGCACTATGATATACTGGTGTATGTTATGACAGAAATCTGCCGCCCTTACCTGGTCTGGCCTACATGTGACCAGACCCACACAGGAATGCTGTTGAATCTTAACTGCCCCTCACCCCCCTGCTTAAATGGCTTAGCAAATCAGTTCAGGTAGTTAGAGATGGACAACAAATGTAGGCTCAGCCAGTGACATCCCAAGAACAAATTTAAAAAGAAATTGTGGTGATTGAGGCTAAGAAGGTTGCTAATCATGGCACATTAAGAGGTCATCCTACTTCCAATAATGTCTATCCTTGCCAAAGAGTCACTCAGATTCGAAGCACCAGCTCCCTTCTCTCTCCACATGCTGTCAGACCTGCTAAGATTGTCCAGTATTTTCAGTTTTAGTTTCAGATTCCGGCATCCGCAGTCATTTACCATAAACCCCACCCCCCTCGCCCCTGTACCATCAGCCAATGGGAAGAGTCTTTACTGGTCTTGCCTTAATCTAAGTCTGTCGTAATCTTGTACGCCCGGATCAAATCTCTCCTTACTCTATGGAGAACTACCTCAGCTTCTCATTGTATTATTAATTATTAATGATAAATTGCCCTTAGTGTCCAATAAAAAAGGTTAGGTGGGGTTACTGGGTTACGGGCATAGGGTGGAGGCGTGGGCTTAAGTGGGGTGCTTTTTCCAAGGGCTGGTGCAAACTTGAAGGGCCAAATGGCCTCCTTCTGCACTGTAAATTCTATGATTAGAGTCACAGAGTCATGGATAGTCATAGATGTTTACAGCATGGAAACAGGCCCTTCGGCCCAGCTGGTCCATGCCGCCCAGTTTCTATCACTACCCAGTCCCACTTGCCCGCATTAGGCCCATATCCCTCTATACCCACCCTGCCCATGCAACTGTCTACAGAGTCATAGATTCTCCAGCCTAACCTTGTGACAAAATTGAATAGGCCTCCTCCCAAGAACCTTTCTGGTACCATCTGTGATGGTACTTCGGTGACTGTTCTCAGTGGCCGTTGGTGGATGATAATAATAATAATCGCTTATTGTCACGCGTAGGCTTCAATGAAGTTACTGTGAAAAGCTCCTAGTCGCCACATTCCGGCGCCTGTTCGGGGAGGCCGGTACGGGAATTGGACCCGCGCCGCTGGCCTTGTTCTGCATTGCATTGTTCTGCGTTGCAAGCCAGCTATTTAGCCCACTGTGCGCAACCAACCCCTCCAGATTGCGAGCGGGTCACATGTCTACACTCTCAGCATCAGATCAGATGAGCGAAGAATAGGGAGCGGAAGATTAAAAAGCAGAAAGATGCCCAATTTATTTTTCTTAAAAGAGCTCCAGTCAGACGAAACAATAAGTTACTGGCACAAGGACGCCCTGGAGCCCCACTGCACTGTGCCAGGGAGCAAACAGGATTGAAAGCACAGTGCTGAACATGCAAAATAGACTTTGCTGTGTCACAGCGGGGAGGCACTCTGTGTGGGCATGTTGCTGCAGAGAAGGGTACTCGAGAGAGAGAAAAACAACATTGCGTCAGCTACAGACCAACTCTCTCATCCCGTGGTTAAATAAGGTTCATTGTTTCAGCGTCGTTCACAACCAACCAATGAAGAACTCCTGATCTATTGTTACCGTAGCGACGTAGGAAAATGCGGCAGCCATTTTGCGCACAGCAAGATCCCACACGCTGCCGTAATATGACTTTGGGAAGTTTCGCAATGTCTCTTCCAACCTGTCTCCAATTAGCGTAACCCACCGACAAAGGATTGTCTCCCTCTGCTAGGGTCAGGGAATAATTTGCAAACGTAACAGTAGACTGCCTTCAAGGTTTTCCGGGGGGGGGGGGGGGAATCAACCAATTTCTCCTTTCCGTCGTCCCATTTCTCTTCACCATCCGAAAATGGGACTCGTGAAGGCTTCTAACCTGCTTCCGGCCTCCAACTCTTAATAATAATAATAATAATCATCTTTATTAGTGTCACAAGTAGGCTTACATTAACGCTGCAATGAAGTTACTGTGAAAAGCCCCTAGTCGCCACATTCCGGCGCCTGTTCGGGTACACAGAGGGAGAATTCAGAATGTCTAAATTACCCAACAAGCACGTCTTTTGGGACTTGTGGGAGGAAACCGGAGCACCCGGAGGAAACTCACGCAGACACTGGGAGAACGTGCAGACTCTGCACAGGCAGTGACCCATGCCGGGAATCGAACCTGGGACCCTGGCGCTGTGAAGCAACAGTGCTACCCGCTGTGAAGCAACGGTGCTAACCACTGTGCTACAGTGCCACCCTTTCTCAGGTTTTCCATGTTGACGATGGTCTCTGGCCTATTTATCAGGAAATATTCAAACCCCCCGGTGGAACAGGTTGTGGCCGTGAGGCCAGTTTCTTCAGGGGGCAAGTTTCTTCCCTCACTCTGGTAAAGAACAATGAGCTTGAGTGGCGTTGACGATGTGTTGCCTCCGGGAGTCACCTTAACATTTTATGAATGGTCTTGTTGTTCCGAATGAATGCGCAGTTTGGGGCACTGCTCGATACTTTAAACCTTTTTAAAGCAAAGTGCCAAACTGGGGCGGCACGGTGGCCCAATGGTTGGCAATGTTGCCTCATGGCGCCCGGGTCCCAGGTTCGATCCCGGGTCCCCGTCCGTGTGAAACTGCAGTGCTAACCACTGCGCCGCCACGCATACCCTCTCGTGAACCATCTCTGAGCTCCTTCTGACAAACTCTGGTCTTCAGCACTTTGTATTTTATATCGAAGTTCAAAGATCGTATATCGTCGGTCGAGGCCATTGAATGGTGGTGTTGAAGGCAGAACGGTGGCGCAGTGGGTTAGCGCTGCTGCCTCACGGCGCCGAGATCCCAGGTTCGATCCCGGCTCTGGGTCACTGTCCGTGTGGAGTTTCCACATTCTCCCCGTGTTTGCGTGGGTTTCGCCCCCACAACCCAAAGATGTGCAGGCTAGGTGGATTGGCCACGCTAAATTGTCCCTTAATTGGAAAAAATAAATCGGGTACTAAAAAATGGTGGAGTTGGATGCTTGATAGATGTTTGTGCAGAAAGGCTTCCCAATCTTTTCCGAGTGTCATGAGAATGTCGCTTTAAGAAATGTTTGGCTCCTCATATTACTGCAGTGATGTCAGAGTGTGGGTGGAGCCGGGCTGTCTGTCAGCTTTTTTCCTTTCGTTTTAGGCTGTTTGCTGCCGGGTGTGTTTTAGTTTCATTTTCAGTGTTGGAGCTGAAGCCAGACAGAGCAGGTGTACTGCTGTTCTCTCTGCCATGAAAAAGACTGATCATTTTGTGAATTCAGAATTATAAATGTTCTCAGTAGTGAATGTAAACCTAATGTGCTTCTGTTAAAAGGTGTTTCTTTTGTCTTCTGGATGTTGTTTGGCAAGTTATTAAGGATTACTTAGTGTTGTATTCTTTGGGGGTTGTATTTGAATTGATGGTTGCTAAGATGTTCACTGTTTGTTTTAAAAAGGTTAACTTGAGTTCATAGAATAAGCATTGTTTTGCTTTAAAAAATACTTTTCCATTTCTGCTGTACCACACCTGTAGAGTGGGCCGTGTGCTCCCCATACCACAATCTATTAAAGTTGTGGGTCAGGTGAACTCCATGATACGCTTTGGGGCTCTCTAAACCCTGCTAAACCGTGTTTCTGATTCCTTCAGTACAGCACTGAAGCGTCAGCCTAGACCGGTCATTGTCAACCTCGGGGGCGCGACCCGTGGGTGGGTCGTGGGCAGGTGTCGGGAGGATCGTGGAATCATCCGTCGCGCCGCTCCCGATCGCGTAAATCTGCGCACAACAGCCGCAGCACCGGCTTTTAATTCTGCCGGCTGTGAGCGGCCTTCAAAATGGCCACAAACATATTTTTAAAATTCGTCTGCACTGCGCATGCGTGCCCGATCATCGGTGCGCATGCACAAAACTATGCGCATGCGCACAGACGATCGGGCACGCACACGTAGTGCGGCCTTTGTTTTTCCAAGTTTGGCGGGACAAAGGGACCCAAAACCATTTCCTCCATTTTTCTCAGCAACAAACAAGGTAAGAGAAAATGGTGGGTTGCGCTGGTCGGCCGGCGTGGGTCGCGCAGCTCGGCCGGCGCGGGTCGCGCTGGTCGGCCGGCGCGGGTCGCGCTGGTCGGCCGGTGCGGGTCGCGAAGGTCGGCCGGTGCGGGTCGCGACGGTCGGCCGGTGCGGGTCGCGAAGGTCGGCCGGCGCGGGTCCGGAGCCGGCTGGTAAAAATGGGTCCCCGGAAAATAAATTTGAACGCTGGCCTGGACGATGCGCACACATCCCCTGGAGTGGGGCTTGAACATGAGCAAAGAGGTTCCCGCATTCCGCCTGCGGGAGCATCCGGATAATTTTCAGCCACGGATTGAGCAGGGAAGGACGATTCCGTGGGGGGGGGGGGGGAGGGAAAAAGGGTAGGTGCCCCATTTAGGAAGGAACCTGCTGAATCATTCAGCCGTTAGCCTGTGGTTTGGGATGACCTTGTATCAATTTCAGATAAACATTTTTTTGTTCTGCTTTTCTTCTGTTGACAGTTAGGAATGTGCAGTGTATTTTTAGACCCTTGCGTTTCTCCTTTCTTTCTGCTCTTTGAGGACACTTCAGGAATTTGCTTCGTTCTTCTGATCGGAGACCACGGTCGGCTGGGTTTTAACAACCCGCGGTCGGCCAGCTAGGGACACGCACGTTTCATCAGAGCAGTGAACGGTTATTGCTGTTTTGTGTCCCAGGCTCTGGAGGGGGGGGGGGGGGGGGGAGGGGGGAGTGGGGGGGAGACGTGGGTTTGAATCCCGCCCCGGCAACTGGAGGAATTTAAATTCCATCAATAAAATCCTGGGATATTAAGGTAGCCTCCGTAATGGTGACCGTGAAACCATCACTGAGTGTTGTAAAGCCCCATTTGGTTCACTAATGCACCTTCAGGGAAGGAAATGCCCGGTCTGGCCGCCCCGTGACTTCGGACCCCGACAGCAATGAGGTTGACTCTTCCCCACCCCTCTGATATGGCCGAGTCTTTGGGGGGGGGGGGGAGTTCTACCCAGGGCATCCGAGGCCTTCAGGTGGTTGGGCTCTGGGCAGGGTGGTACTGTGGCACTCCCGCTGCCCCATGGGCACTGCCCCCATGGGCACTGCTAGGGTGCCAGGCTGTCAGTGCCAAGGTGCCAGGTTGCCTTTGCCAGGACTCTTCTCCAAGGGCCCTCTTTCCTTATGAGGTGGGGTGGGGGGCTGGGGGAGCCTGAGGGGTGGGGGTGTCCGGAAGCTGTGGGGTCTTGAGATGGGGGCAGCATTAAAATAAATGAGGTAAAGTGCGGTCTAGGCCAAGGCAGCACGGTAGCATTGTGGATAGCACAATCGCTTCACAGCTCCAGGGTCCCAGGTTCGATTCCCCGCTGGGTCACTGTCTGTGCGGAGTCTGCACATCCTCCCCGTGTGTGCGTGTGTTTCCTCCGGGTGCTCCGTTGTCCTCCCACAGTCCAAAGATGTGCAGGTTAGGTGGATTGGCCATGATAAATTGCCCTTAGTGTCTAAAATTGCCCTTCGTGTTGGGTGGGGTTACTGGGTTGTGGGGATAGGGTGGAGTTGTTGACCTTGGGTAGGGTGCTCTTTCCAAGAGCCGGTGCAGACTCGATGGGCTGAATGGCCTCCTTCTGCACTGTAAATTCTATCTATAAAAAGAAACCGAGTGAGGTTGTTCTTGGTGCAGCAGGCTCTGAGAAACACCCCCGCTATTCGCACCCAAAACTGGACTCTTTCTTTTCGTTAAATCGTGCCCCAGATCTCCATATCCAACCAGGGACTCTAAAGCCATGTGATGTGTTGGGTAAGCTGGATCTATGTGGACTGCGTTTGATGCAGTGTAGAGAGAGACAGGCTTCCAACACTTGAAGAGATGCAACACAATTTTATTGATCAAGTAACTATCATACATGCTTTAACTGTGGGTTGACACTATGCTGACTTGACTGGAGACCTGAGGCTAACCTGACCAGACTGACTACCACATGGTGCTTGTCCTAGCTGCTGCTCACGAGCTCTGACTGTCTCAGAGGCTGGATCCCGAGAGAGCGGGAAAACTGGTGCCCTCTGGCTTTATAGTGGTTGTGTCCTGTCTGGTGATTGGCTGCTGTGTTCTGTATGCTCACTGGTCATCCTGTGTGTCAATCACTGCCTGTCTGCACTCCATCATACACCTGGATGTATATTATGGCACCATGTACGGCTGGAAGCCCTAAACGGGTTGTGAGGGTGGAGGGGCGTCTCTGTCTCACTGAGGAGGCAGCTCTGTTATTAACGATGCATAAACGTGTTGTCAATGTCACATCTTAGCTTGCAGTGCGGCGTAATACAAATAGGAGTGCTGGAAAGTACCCAGCAGGCCTGGCACCATTGGTGGAGAGAGAAACAGAGTTCTCGTTTCCAGCCCCCACCAGATATGTAATATTTCGATTCATTTAAATGGAATTAGCGGGTTTCCCCACTGTAGCGTCCCCCCACGTGTCCTGCGGCAGGCGGGGGGGGGGGGAGGGGAGGGGTCGAGTGGGCGGAAGAGGGACATGACTGGGCAGTGCCCTTGGGAGCTCCGTACGGAGTACCGTGGAGGAGAGGCTCCGTGTGTGTGGGTGAGGTTCCGTTGAGTGGGGGGTGGGTCAGTGTCTCTAGCAGGAAGTTTCAGGGTGAAGTGCTCGGGAAGTATGGTTGGGGGGGGGGCTCCATGTCCTCTGTATAAGAGGAACCCTGACGGGGGCTTATTGCTGGGGATGGGGGGGGGGGGGGGGGGGGGGGGGATCTCCCATGTCCGTGGTGAGGGGTGGATTTTATATTTTTCTAAGATCGGGCCCTTTCTGTAGGGTCTAGATTGCTGATGTAGCATCAGTACACAAGTGCTTATTGTTCATACTGCAGCTGCGGAGGTGAAATAATTTCCAGGAAAGACCGACACGGGTGGACAGCTACCAAAGCCGTCTCCAAGAAAATTAGGGACCAGAGATACCGGTTCCCTCCTTGGCTGCCATATTCTGTGTCTCAGTCTACAAAAGTGCCAGTGCCGGGCAAAACCTTAAAGGCTGACGGCGCAAAGCCTGCCTCCTGGCTCGAGTAGGCCAAGCTTGAAGCCTGTCCCTGTAGGCCCGGCCCGAAAGCCTGCGCGACAAGCTGATCTGTTTGCTTTGGTCACTGCTGGCCTGTATCTCACAGAACCTCAAATGTGTCTTGAGCAAATGCAAACAAGTGAATTGGGAACAAAGTGCTCGCAACACTGCCAAAATCGGCTCCACAGTATAAACAGGGAGCATTCAACACCAACTGAAAACATTGAAGGGGAAATGAATTTGGAATGTAAACAATTCAAAACAAACTGTACACGTAAGAATTAGGAAGTGCTGATTGCAGAGTAATGGATAATGGGAACAGATTATCCACAGCTAATATAATTGATGTATATATGTATCCACTTGCTTTGGAAAGCATCCACCAACTTTCTACACCAGCCAATCCTCACTGGTGATTCTAGAAAGTGAAAGCCATGGGGCTAGTTGGTCACGGACGTCTATTCTGCCTCCATTCATCGTCCACGAGGCAGAAAAACAGTGTCTGGCGTCTGAAGATACACATCTCCCTCACCCTGGCCCAGTCACAATGACTTCACCGCTGCCTTGGCTGAGATAAGCTACTTTGCTTCAGAATGTCAACAGCAACCACTTTGCTCCGAGTTCACACCCGGGCTTAATTGGCCAAGCGCAGTGAGCATAGATTAGTTGCCAGACTCGCAAAACCAGACACTAACAACAGCAACTTGTATTCACAACGCGCCTTGAGCGCAATGACAATATGTGACGCGAAGCTACGACAGGAGATATTGGAGGGGAAATGACTAACGGCTTGGTCAAAGAGAGAGGTTTTAAGGAGCCTTTTTAAAGGAGAGGGAAAGGTAGAGGGCAGAGGTTTATGGAGGGAATTCCAGCACGTAAGGCCTTGGCAGCTGAAGGCACACAACAGTGGAGTGATTAACCTTTTAAGATGCTGGAATGTAGGGAGCTCAAATAACGGGCTTGAGGAGATGAGGTCATAAGATGTGGACGCAAAAGTAGGCCCCGCCATTAAATGAGATCATGAATGATCGTGTGTGATAATCCTCAACTCCACTTTCCCGCTTTACCCCCATAATCCTTGATTCCCTGACTGATTAGAAATCTGTCAATCTCAACCTTGAACATACTTAACGACCCGGCCTCTACAACCTTCTAGGGTAAAGAATTCCACAGATCCACTCCCCTCTGAGAGAAGAAATTCCTCCTCATCTCTGTCTTAAATGGACGGCTCCTCACTCTGAGATGATGCCCTCTGGTCCTAGACTCTCCCACAAGGGGAAGCAACCTCTCAGCATCGACCCTGTCAAACCCCCCCTGAGAACGTCTCCATAAGGTCGCCTCTCATTCTTCTAAACTCCCATGAGCACAGGCCCAACTCAACTCAACCTCATAAGAAAATCCCTCCACACCCGGGATCAACCGAGTGAACCTTTCTGGACTCCCGCCAGTGCCAGTATATCTTTCCGCCTCGCCTGAGGTGCGGTGATCTTCGGGCTAAATCACCACCGGTCAGCTCATTTACCCCCTCCAATCCTTCAAAGGGGAAAGCAATCTATGGTCATCTGGGACTATGGCGACTTTATTTGATCTTTCTCGGTAAGGGTGAGATCCAGATCGCGACTTTTAAGGTCTCGAGGGCAGTGCACTCCCAGGCTGGATCCCTGGCGAGGACAACCTGGCACCCGGGCACATTGGCACTGCCGGCCTGTTAGATCTCACGAAGCGCTCCAGATCTCGCGAGATTTAATGGCCGCGTCGTGTCACCGGGTTGGGTGCGGCGAGGCGGTTGGATCGTGCCCACGGTCGCTGTTGACAGATGCGGAGATTTATTCACACACTGCAGGATCACGCAAGCAACAATGAGATGAAGGACCAGGTAACCTCGTTCGGTCATGGTAGCTGCCAGATGTATTTTGGACAGGACAATGGGAGAATTTTTCTTTATTCACTCACGGGATATGGGCATCGCCGACTAGGCCAGCATTTATTGCCCGTCCCTAATTGCCTTTTGAGAAGGGGGTGGTGAGCCGCCCACTTGAACCTGCTGCAGTCAGCGTGGTGTGGGTACGCCCTCGCCGGTGGGAAACCCAGGGTGTTGCCTCAGTGACAATGAAGGAACGGCCGATATATTTCCAAGTCAGGGTGGTGTGTGGCTTCAGAGGAGAACTTGCAGGGTGGTGGAGTCCATTTGCATCTTCTGCTATTGTCCTTCTGGAAAATAGCGGTCACAGGAATGTGCCGTCGAAGGAGACGCTGTATCTTGTACATACTGCACATTTGTAAGTCAGTGGCCGAGGGGTTGCATGTTTAAGGATGGGGTGCCAATCTAGCGGGCTGCTCTGTCTTGGATGCTGTCAAGCTTCTTGCGTGTTGTAGCTCGTTCAAACAAGTGGAGAGTATTCACACTCCTGACGTGTCGATGGTGGACAGAGTTTGGGGAGTCGGGAGCTGAGATATTCTTTGCAGAATTTTCTAGCCTCTGATCATCTCTTGTAGCCGCAGTATTTACTGGCTGGTCCAGTTCAAATACTGTTGATGGTAACCCCAAGGACGTTGATAATGGGCAATTCAGCGATGGTAATCTCATTGAATGTCAAGAGGAGATGGTTAGATTCTCTGTTGTCGGAGATGGCTCAGGAATGTGTCGACAAGGGGCTTTTCCCAGTAACTTCATTGCAGAGTTAATTAATGTAAGCCTACTTGTGACAATAAAGATTGTTATGAAATATTCGGCGTGTATTGAATGTATTTAATCTTATTCAAGGGGGCACAGTTAGCGAACGAGCCCCGATTTCAATCTTGTGGCCCCCTGAGGTGAAGGAGGGCGGCCCATCACTGGACGACACGCGCTTCAAATGTACTTCCTTGGTTCTAAAGCACTGACGTCCTGATTTCGAAGAAGGGTGCTATATAAATGCAAGTTCTTTTCCTCTTCAGCCAACATCAGTTTGGCGTCAGACAACGCTTCACTTTACATGCAGGCAGCCCAAGCTCGCACTCCATGCAAAGCGGAGCCCCCCTCATGCCCAGCTTGTCGTAACAATTGCACCATTTGACTTGCATCCGGACCAAAATGCTCGCTCGTCTGAGCACTGCTCCTGCATGAAATTCCTCGGCCTCTCGAAACCTTTAAAGAGTGATGGAGGTGGTGGGCTTGGGGGGGGGGGGGGAGAGATTGGGGGGGGGGGGGATGGTGGTGGCGATGTGGGGGGAGGGTTGCTCTTGTGTTTTCCTGAGAGGCAGTGCGAGTCTGAATTCACCGAGACGTTTCCATGCAACAGGGTCTCCATAGCAACGTCCTCGCATATAAATGCTATTTATTTTTCTGTTCTTTCTCTGGGAAGGTTTCAGCCGAATACTTTCCCCGCAATCGATTCCTCACAAAAAAGTTCCACCATCTACGTGAGCCGCCACATCAGCTATCGGTTTGATGTCCGGGTGGTCTTAGAATGAGGAGTCTCAGCTCTGGTTGCTGATGGACTCCGAGACGTTCCAATTCCGTTGAAATTCCTCACGCATCGGGGAGCTTGGAGAGATCGTTTCTGAGAAGCCGACCTATAAATACCTCCTTATCTTGACGTCGGTTTGTGCATCTTGAAGCAAGAAGCTGAGGGGGTGACCGAACAGAGGTCTTTGAAATGATGAAAGCTCTTGATCGAGTGGATAGGAAGAGAATGTTTCCTGCCATGCGGAAGAACGTAACGAGAGGCCAACAGTCAATATAAGATGGTCCACCAAGATATCCAATGGGGAATCCAGAAGAAACATCTTCACCCAGAGAGCAGTGAGAATGTGGAACTCGCTACCACAGGAAGTGGTTGAAGTGAATGGTATAGATGTGTTTGAGGAGAAAGCAGACAAATGTGAGGGAATAGGGGATTTCAACGATTAGATTTAGAGGAGGACTGATAGAAGGACGGGCAGTATAACGGGCAGCACGGTAGCATTGTGGATAGCACAATTGCTTCACAGCTCCAGGGTCCCAGGTTCGATTCCGGCGTGGGTCACTGTCTGTGCGGAGTCTGCACGTCCTCCCCGTGTGTGCGTGGGTTTCCTCCGGGTGCTCCGGTTTCCTCCCACAGTCCAAAGATGTGCAGGTTAGGTGGATTGGCCATGATAAATTGGCCTTAGTGTCCAAAATTGCCCTTAGTGTTGGGTGGGGTTACTGGGTTATGAGGATAGGGTGGAGGTGTTGACCTTGGGTAGGGTGCTCTTTCCAAGAGCTGGTGCAGGCTTGATGGGCCGAATGGCCTCCTTCTGCACTGTAAATTCTATGATCTATGATCTAAGGAGCCAGCATGGACTGGTTGGGCTGAATGGCCTGTTTCTGTACTGTGTGTGCTACACAATCCTTTCTAATTATCTGTGGAATTTGCTACCCCAGAGTGTGGTGCATGCTGGGACAGTGAGTCAATTTAAGGAGGAGTTGGACACATTTTTAATTGGTAATGGGGTTGAAGGATTATGGAGACCGGGCAGGACGATGGAGTTGAAGCCATTTGGGATCAGCCATGATCACATTGCGGGTGTTAGGCCCGGAAGGCTAAATTACTGCCTCCCGCTCCCAGGTCATGTGTTAGAGATGCTCTGGCTGATTTCGCAATCCAGCTCTTGGTCTGTAACATTATAAGTAGCAGATGAGGAACACCTCAGCCACGATAGAATGGTGCAGCAGACTCGATGGGCCGAATGGCCTAATTCTACTCCTATATCTTATTGAACTTATCATAACACTTGGGGCTCATGTGGCAAGACTGAAGTCAGAAAGCAATCAATGGGTTGGTTTAGCTCAGTGGGCTTGGCAGTTGGCTTGTGAATCAGAGCAAGGCCAGCAGCGCGGGTTCAATTCCTGTACCAGCTTACCCGAATGTGGCGACTAGGGGCTTTTCACAGTAACTTCATAGAAGTTACTTAGAAGTCCGTACTTCCTGACTTTTGTCCGCGCTCCTTGGCCGGGATTCCCCGTTGCCGGGATTCCCCGCTGCCAGTCCGCCCCGCTACCGCTATCGAACAGCGTCCCTTCGACTGTAACAATTCCTGATGTCACAGGGAGATGTAGGAACGGGAGGAGGCCGCTCCGCCCCTCGAACCCGGGCTGCCCTGAAGAGGTTGATGAGGTACGGTTGAGGGTTGAGCAGGTTGGACGTGTACTCATTAGAGTTCATAAAACGGAGGGGTGGAGACGTATGAGATCCTGGGGGGGGGGGGGGTTAAAAATGAAGGGTCTTCAATTTTAGGACTGAGGTGAGAAGGTGTTGTTTATCTCTGAGGGTTATTCATCTGTGGCATTCTCCTCCCGAGAGGGGTTGGGTCATTGAATTCATTCAGGGTGGTTAGACAGACTTCTGATCGACAAGGGAGTCGCGGGTTGTATGGGGCTGAGGAGCGAAGACCCCCCTCTGCCCCCCACCATGACCCATGATTCCCTGAGAGACCAAGGTAGAAAATAGTGAAAGTGGAATTCGGGCAACAATTGTGCCAGCCCTGGCAGAACTGGCTTGGCGGGCGAGGGGTGGTTTAGCCCAGGGGGGGGGGAGCGAATTGCATACTCCTGCTGCCAATCCTTGTGTTATTCTGCCATTTGTTTGGATCGTGACTGATCGTTGTGTTTCATTCCATCTACCCGTCTTGCTCTGTGGACCCCCAACACCGCTTGCCTAAAAGAAAAATGTCGATCTCAATTACAACATTTTTTACATTTGGAACCCCCCCTCCCTCTCCCCGGACCCTTCTCCCCACCCTCAAAGCTCCAGAGCTCTTTGGTGAAGAGGATCACTTCGGTTTGAAGTTTGGCGCAGTTCTGTGTCTCATTTTCATTCACCGCCCCCTCTCGATGTCACTGCTCCTCCCCCGTCTGGGGGACATTGCAGGTGTTGGAACCAACAATTCTACGGGCACGTGCTTGTAGGATTAGGATAGCGGTTTTAATATACTCGCAACAGAGCCAGCCTGTTAGCCGCTGAACTTTCGGTGAACTGGCCGGCTGACTCTGTGGCACGGATCTTTATACAGCAGCTCCAGGGGGGAGGAGTTCTGGGCGGAGCCAAGGGAGGAGCCCAGTACAAACTCTCAAGTACTCCCAGAGCTACTCCCCCTGGTGGTCAGGTAGTGCAACTGCACTTACAATATTGATACATGTATCTACTTGGTAACTATAATGCCGTGTGAATCTCATTCACCACAGCAGGTCCACAGAAGGTTACAATGCAGAAGGGGCTCATTGACACATCGTGTCTGCACCGGCTTTCCAAACGAGCCACAAGATTTTTTTATTTCTGCCATTCCTTTTTTTTTAATGTCATTGAAAGGAAGATTGTACATGATTTAATTTCCTCCGTTCCCACTATCTTACTGACTCCAACTAAGGGCTCTTTTACGACATACCAACATTAAGCATAGAATCATTACAGTGTAGGAGGAGGCCATTCGGCCCATCGACTCTTCATCGACCTTCTGAAAGAGCGCCCTACCTCGGCCCATGCTCCACCAGTAACCCCGTCTAACCTTTTTGGACACAAAGGGGCGATTTAGCCTGACCAATCCAACTAACCTGCACGTCTTTGGACTGTGGGAGAAAGCCGCAGCACCCGGAGGAAACCCACGCAGACAGTGACCTGAGGCTAGAATTGAACCCGGGACCTTGGCGCTGTGAGGCATCAGTGCTGCCCACTGTGCCACCATGCCGTCCGGCATGTGCCATTTATTGTCAGTCTCTAACTATTTATAGGTCTTAGATATTGTTATGTGTCTGCTGTTTCCCTCATGCAGGTTGCTTTATGAGCTATTTGCGGAGCACATTGGGTGCACTCCATAATTTGTATCATAGAATTTACAGTGCAGAAGGAGGCCATTCGGCCCATTGAGTCTGCACCGGCTCTTGGAAAGAGCACCCTTCCCAAGCCCACACCCCCATTACCCAGTAACCCCACCCAACACTAGGGAATTTATCATGGCCAATCCACCTAACCTGCACATCTTTGGACTGTGGGTGGAAACTGGAGCACCCGGAGGAAACCCACGCACACACGGGGAGAATGGGCACAGACAGTGACCCAAGCCGGGAATCGAACCTGGGACTCTGGAGCTGTGAAGCAATTGTACTAACCACTATGCTACCGTGCTGCCCACTATAATAATAATCGCTTATTGTCACAAGTAGGCTTCAATGAAGTTACTGTGAAAAGCCCCTAGTCGCCCCATTCCGGCCCCTCTCATCACCCTTTATAAAATAGGGCGGGAAACAGGCGGGGAAGTAAACTGGTCTTTCGAAGGATAGGTGCACCCGATGGGCTGAATGGGCGGAAAGGTGCAGCTCAGACAGATGATCAGCCTTCAAGATTTACATTTATATTGTGCTTTTCGTCTCGTACTACTTGGCAACCAATTTTCTTTTGGAAGTGTAGTCACTGTTGTAATTAAGGAAAAGTAATGGCCAATTCTCACTCAGAAAACTGTGACAAACAGAATGTGATAATGTCCGGACAATCTGTTTTCCTGCAATGTTGATTGAGGAATAAAGATTGGTCGGCATTAGGGATAATTCCCCTGCTCTTGGAGTCATAGAATCCTTACAGCGCAGAAGGAGTCCATTCGGCCCATCGAGTCTATGCCAAGCCTCCGAAAGAGCACTTTACCTCGGCCCTTTCCCTGTAACCCCACCTAACCTTTGGACACGAAGGGCAATTTTATCTTGGCCAATCCACCTAACCTGGCTGCACGTCTTTGGACTGTGGGAGGAAACCGGAACTCCCGGATGAAACCCACGCAGACACTGGGAGGACGTGCAGACTCCTCGCAGGCAGTGATTCAAAGGTTGGAATCGAAGCCGGGTCTCCGGCGCTGTGAGGCAGCAGTGCTGACTGCTGTGCCGCCGTGCCGCCCTGCACTGTGGGCGTCCCCTACTGCTTTAAAGTTGAGCCCTGGGAACTTTGCCAGCAGGCAGGTGGGGCCCTGGTTTAATGGCTCATCCGAAAGTCAGAACCTCGGGTCAGAATCCCTGCGGTGGGATTTGAACCCAGCGTCTCGTGACGCGGATACACCCCAGACGGACACTCTTTGGGGGGAGGGGGGGGGGGAGAGAGTGACCGACACTTGGGCGCAGAGAGACAGATATGGGCGCAGAGAGAGATGGACGCGCACGTGGGTGCAGAGAGAGAGATGGACACGCATGTGGGCGCAGAGAGAGAGACGGACACGCACGTGGGTGCAGAGAGAGAGATGGACACGCATGTGGGTGCAGAGAGAGAGGGACGGACGCGCACATGAGCGCAGAGAGAGAGACGGACGCGCACGTGGGCGCAGAGAGAGAGGAACGGACACGTGGGCGCAGAGGGATAAGGACAGGCGAATGCGAGGGCGCAGAAAAATACGAGCGCACTCGCATCAGACGGACACTCGCGCAGAGAGAGAGATAAAGACAGATGCATGCATGGGCGCAGGGGGAGCGGGACGGATGTGCGGCTGCAGAGCGATACAGACGCACACGCACCAGACGGACACATTTTCATCGAATGGTGGAGCAGGCTTGAAGGGCTGAATCATCAACTCCTACTCCTATTTTGTATGGAATCCTGCAGCCATGTTATGCCCCTTACAGACATCCATCGCTGCTCCTCATCCGCCTTCTGGTTTTGTTGATAGATCAGAGTTCCAACCCCTTCAGAATCGTCAGAATACTTAATTCATTCTCTTTCCGCCAAAGGCTTTAATCTCCTCCATCTGCTGTGTCACTCTGCCCATTAATACGTTTGCACAAATTCCTGCCAGCACAGTTTAATCTCTTTAAATTAAACACAGATAGAAATTTCTGTCAGCAAGTTAATGGGTACAAACTGAACCCTCGGTGCCCACGTGGAGCCAGAGATTTCAACTAATGTTCATCACAGGAGCAAAATGACATTTGACAACTCGCTTAGCAACCGCTTCCCATGACTGATTCATGTTGGCTGTCTCGCGGATTCCATTTTGTGTGAGCAGATTCAGAAGGCCCAGATTTCAATGTTCTTGGCCGTAAGTGAGCTTCTTTCTGCCGTCCCATTCGGATCACCTGAGTTAATTGACAATAGATCAGAACTGCTCCTCCCCCCGTAATTCGAGGAGTAACTGTGCCTGTGGGCTGATATCCATAGAGTCCACACGGTGCAGAAGGAGGCCATTCGGCCCATCATGTCTGCACCCACCCTCTGAAACAGCACCCCAACTCGGGCCCACTCCCCTGCCCTATCCCCGAAGCCCCGTAACCGAACCCGCCCATCTTTGGGCCCCAGGGGCAATTTTGGGCCTGACCCATTCACCCAACCTGCACATCTTTGGACTGTGGGAGGAAATGCGGAGCACCCGGAGGAAACCCACGCAGACACGGGGAGAACGTACAAACTCCGCACAGACAGTGACCCGAGGGAACACATGGGAACGCTGGTTTAGCACAGTGGGCTAAACGGCTGGCTTGCAATGCAGAACATGGCCGGCAGCGCGGGTTCAATTCCCGGACCGGCCTCCCCGAACAGGCGCCGGAATGTGGCGACTAGGGGCTTTTCACAGTAACTTCACTGAATCCTACTTGTGACAATGAGCGATTTTCATTTCATTTTTCATTCAACACCGCTGCCTCTACACTCCCCTCCTAGGTGACTCACAACAACACCACTTGGACATCTATCTGCCATTCCTTCATGTCTGTCTTGGGTCAACCCTCCCGAACAACGCCCCACGTAGACTGCAGCGGTTAAAGAAGGCGGTTCACTACTACCTTCTTGAGGACAGTTGGGGTTGGGCAATAAATGCTGGCTGTTACAGTCTCGTATTATTCATGGAACTAATTACCACGAGGATGTACACCCACGGTGCCACATGTAAAGTGCTGCTTCAGATTTCTGTTGTGGGCTGATTTCTCCCCCTCTCCCTGATCGGAATGATTTGTTTGCTGTGGGAACTGTCACATCCAGCTATTTCATGCAGTGTGTGTGTGGTCCCTAAATCTGTTGTGTTCCCAAACATCGTCATCTTCAGTTGGGTTCTTCTCTTTCTTTCTCATTCACTCTATTGCGCTCTCTGACGGCTCGTTTACCGCCTTCTTCCCTCGTTCTGTACATCTTTTCACAATGACGTGGAGATGCCGGCGTTGGACTGGGGTGAGCACAGTAAGAAGTCTTACAACACCAGGTTAAAGTCCAACAGGTTTGTTTCAAACACGAGCTTTCGGAGCACAGCTCCTTCCTCAGGTGAATCCTCAGGTGAAGGAGCAGCGCTCCGAAAGCTCGTGTTTGAAACAAACCTGTTGGACTTTAACCTGGTGTAAGACTTCTTACTCTTTTCACAATGATTGGGTTTTCCAAAAACTCTGCAGTTTGGTCCGACTTTTAGGACATTTTCTTCTCCCTGTGAAGTCATCCAGAGCTCACGCTCTGTCTGGAGGGCATTCTTTTGTTGCTCTTTCACTGTATCACCCCTGCTGCCAATCCCTTGACTTAACTGAAAGCTAGTCGATTTTGTAGTCAGTCCATCTGTTGGGTTACGTGCTCTGCCAATGTTTACAGCCTGTGATGCTGTGAACCTGTCTTTTCCAAACCCATCGTTTTGTACTTTTGGGTGTGCAAATCCCTACAGGAGCTGATTGACTAGCCTTTCATCTGTTTCCTCGAGTTTACACCAGCTGGCTGCATATTTCAATCTTGCGAAGAAATTGTACACAGGCTCACCTGGTTCCTGCCTCAGGCTTTGGAATTCACATTGGTGGATCCGATGGTTTGACTTTGGCTGGAGATCGGTGCTGAATTTTCCCAAAATGTTAGCCACGGGAGCAAATCCCATCGTGGCCGCTCAATCTCGCGAGTGGCCAAAAATGGAACTTCCGCCGGTGCGATCTCAGTTTCTTCTTGAACCGCTGCCATCCCTGAGGTGTAGGTACACCCACCGTGCTGTTAGGGAGGGAGTTCCAGGATTTGACCCAGCAACAGTGAAGGAACGGCCGATATATTTCCAAGTTAGGGTGGTGAGTGACTTGGAGGGCAACCTCCAGGTGGTGGGGTTCCCAGGAATCTGCTAAACTTATCCATCGAGATGGTAGTGGACGTGGGTTTGGAAGGTACTCCCTGAAGAACCTTGGTGTGTTACTGCAGTTCATCTTGTAGATGGTACACACGGCTGCCACTGTTTCTCAGTGGTGGATGAGTTGAATATTCGTGGAAGGGGTGCCAATCAAGCGAGCTGCTTTGTCCTGGATGGTGTTGAGCTTCTTGAGTGTTGGAGCTGCACTCCCCCAAGCAAATAGAGAATATTCCATCACATTCCTGACGTGCCTTGTAAATGATGGAATTGTGGGGGATTCAGTGATGGTAATGCCATTGAATGTCATGGTTAGAGCCTCTCTTGTAGGGGATGGTCATTGCCTGGCACTTGTGCATCGCAAATGTTACTTGTCACTTGTCAGCCCAAGCCTGGATATTATCCAGGTCTTGTGTGTTGCTGCATTTGGACATGGACTGCTTCAGTATCTGAGGAGTCGCAAATGGTACTAAACATCGGCAAACATTCCCACTTCTGACCTTATGATGGAAGGGAGGTCATTGATGAAGCAGCTGAAGATGGTTGAGCCGAGGACACTATCATGAGGAACTCCTGCAGTGATGTTCTGGAGCTGAGATGATTGACCTTCAACCACCACAACCATCTTCCTCTGTGCCAGGTATGACTCCAACTAATGGAGAGTTTCCCCCCGACTCCAGTTTTTCAAGGGCTCCTTGATGCTTTAGTCGGTCAAGTGCTGCCTTGATGTTAAGGGTAGTGACTCTAATCTTCACCTCTGGCATTCAACTCTTTTGTCCATGTTTGAACCAAGGCTGTAACGAAGTCAGGAGCTGAGTGACCCTGGCGGAACCCAAACTGAGCATCTGCGGGTAGTTTATTGCTGAGTAAGTGTCAGTTGATAATGCTGTTGATGACCTCTTCCATCGCTTTGCTGATGATGGAGAGTAGACTGATAGGGCGGTAATTGACTGGGTTGGATTTGTCCTGTTTCTTGTGTACAGGACACACCTGGGCAATTTTCCACATTGCTGGGTAGATGTCAGTGTTGTAGCTGCACTGGAACAGCTTGGCTAGAGGTGTGTTCTAGAGTCTTCAGGACTATTACCGGGATATTGTCTGGGCCCAGAGCCTTTGCAGTATCCAGTGCCTTCAGCTGTTTCTTGATATCCCGTGGAGTGAATCAAATTTGCTGAAGACTGTCCTCTCTGATGCTGGGGATCTCCGGAGGAGACCCAGGTGGATCATCCACTCGGCACTTCTGGCTGAAGATTGTTGCGGATGCTTCAGATGTCTTTTGCACATATGTGCTGGGCTCCTCCACCATTGCGGATTGGGATATTCGTGGAGCCTTCTCCTCCATTGAGTTGTTAAATTGCCCACTGCCATTCACGGCTGGATGTGGCGGGACTACAGAGCTTAAATCGGATCCGTTTGTTGTATAATTGCTTATCCCTGTCCATCACTTGCTGCTTCTGCTTTTGGCACGCAAGTAATCCTGTGTTGTCGCTTCACCAGGTTAATCCCTCATTTTTAGATACGGTGTTGGTCCGGGAATACCGTCCTACTCTTCATTGGACCCCTGGCTTGGCGGTAATGGTAGAGTGGGGTATATGCCGGGCCATGAGGTTACAGATTGTAGTTGAGTACAATTCTGCTGCTGGTGGCCACAGCACCTCATGGTGCCCAGTATCGCGTTGCTAGATCTATTTGGAATCCATCCCAGTTAGCTCGGTGGTATTGCCACACAACAAGATTCATAGAATTTACAGTGCAGAAGGAGGCCATTCGGCCCATCGAGTCTGCACCGGCTCTTGGAAAGAGCACCCTACCCAAGGTCAACACCTCCACCCTATCCCCATAACCCAGTAACCCCACCCAACACTAAGGGCAATTTTGGACACTACGGGCAATTTATCATGGCCAATCCACCTAACCTGCACATCTTTGGACTGTGGGAGGAAACCGGAGCACCCGGAGGAAACCCACGCACACACGCGGAGTCTGCACATCCTCCCCGTGTGTGCGTGGGTTTACTCCGGGTGCTCCGGTTTCCTCCCACGGTCCAAAGATGTGCAGGTTGGGTGGATTGGCCAGGCTAAATTGCCCCTTCGTGTCCGAAAAAAGGTTAGGTGGGGTTACCTGGTTACGGGGATAGGTTGGAAGTGTGGGCTTAAGTGGAGTGCTCTTTCCAAGGGCTGGTGCAGACTCGATGGGCTGAATGGCCTCCTTCTGCACTGTAAATTCTATGTACTTATCCCATCGAGTCTGCACTGACCCTCTGAAAGAGCATCCCACCCAAGCCCCCCCCCCATCCCAATCCCCTCAACCCCACCTAATCTGCACAGCTTTGGACATGTAGGCCGGACCAGGTAAAGACGACAGAAACCGGACGGACCACCCAGCATCAGTCTGGGCTCCGGGACACCAATGACAAACCCAGCACAGTCGACCCTGCAAAGAATTCCTGACTAACACCCGGGGTCTAGTGCTAAAATTGGGGGAGTGGTCTCACAGATTTGTCAAGCCTTACAGATACAGCGCCAGATGCCACCATCATTATCTCTGGGTATGTCCTGTCCCAATGGCAGGACAGGCCCAGCAGAGGATGTTGCACAATGGTGTACAGTCGGTGGGGCGTTGACCTGGGAGCCCGCAACATCGACTCTGGACCATTCCCGGCTTGGGTCACTGTCTGTGCGGAGTCTGCATGTTCTCCCGGTGGCTGCGTGGGTTTCCTCCGGGTGCTCCGGTTTCCACCCACAAGTCCTGAAAGACGTGCTGTTACGTAATTTGGACATTCTGAATTCTCCGTCAGTGTGGCCGAACAGGTGCCGTAGTGTGGCGACTAGGGACTTTTCACAGTAACTTCATTGCAGTGTTGATGTAAGCCTAGTTGTGACAATAAAGATTATTATTAAGGTCAAACATAGGCAAGGAAACCTCCTGCTGATTATCACGTACCGTTCCCCCGTTCCCCCCCCCCCCTCCATGTTAAACGCCGCTTGAAGGAAGCATCGAGGGTGGCAAGGGCATAGAATGTACTCTGGATGGGGGAACTTCAATGTCCATCACCATGAGTGGCTGGGTGGTACCACCCCAGACTTAGCTGGCCACGTCCTAAAGGACATAGCTGCTAGGTTGGGACTGCAGCAGATGGTGAGGGAACCAACAATTGGGAAAAACAGACTTAACTCTTCCTCACCAACCTGCCTTCCATAGATGCATCTGTCCATGACAGTAACGGAAGGAGGGACCACTGCACAGGCCTTGTGGACACGAAGCCCCGTCTTCACCTTAAGGATACCCTCCATTGGAGCAGCACGGTAGCATTGTGGATAGCACAATTGCTTCACAGCTCCAGGGTTCCGGGTTCGATTCCGGGCTTGGGTCACTGTCTGTGCGGAGTCTGTGCTAACCACTATGCTACCGTGCTGCCCCGTGCTCCTCTTCTGCACTGTATGGACTCTTCTATGGATTCTGTATATGTGGCTCCAGACCCATATCAATGTGGTTGACTCTGAAATGGCTCAGTCGGGCAATTGGGGGTGGGGCAATAAATGTTGGCTCCGCCAGCATTTAATGTTTTTTTTTAATGTGTCCCACACTGAGAATTGACCCCCATCGGGTTCCCGTGACATTTTTGTGATGTTGTCCCCCTCCATTCTCCTCTTTCCAATCGCTTCCCCCCACAAATAAGAAGCAGGAAGAGGCCCCTTGGCCCTTCGCGCCTGCTCCACCATTCAGTAAGATCCTTAACCCCACATTCCTGTCGACCCCCCCCCCATAACCTTTCACCCTCCACCCTTGCAGATGGGGAAATTCCATCCAGCCCTGCCTTAAAAATACTCCAAGGCATTGCTTCTTTCGCCTTTTGAGGAGGAAGGATCCAGAGACCCATGGCCAACCTTGAGCGAGAACAATGCCTCCTCATCTCTTATCCTATGAATCCAACTGAACAGACCAACTGGGAATGGCCACCGGTGAGTGAGCGACGGTGAAGGTTGGACTGAGTGCTCAGTTCGCTTGGTGGCAAGGAACAGCCCCATCCCAATGTCTGAATTTACTGAGCTTCCAGACAGGTGGAAGGAACAAATCGGGAGTACAGTCGGTAGTCATAGTCATCAAGTCACAGAGCTTTACAACACAGAAAGAAGCACCCCTAAGGCCTAGAATTGCCTTTAAGAACTGACGTTTTGACCTAGGGTTGTCAAATTGTGTTTGATATTTGCTCCAGTGACCAGCCCTGATGGGTTTAACGGTGCTTTGTAAATTCCAGTCCCACACTACCTGGGTCACTCTGTAACGGCCCAGTGAGGTATGTCATGCAAGAGTGCCTTTACGAAATGGATGTTTAAGCAATGTACCTTTAAGAAATGGAGCCGCTCGTATTACTGAAGTGATGTCAGAGGGTGGGGGGGAGCTGAGCTCACTTCTGCTTTTAGTTTCAGTTTGAGAGAGAGCAGCTGGAAAGTGCCTGGCTGGTTTGCTGTGAGCTGTTTGAAAGGAAAAGCCAGTTTTGAGAAAAAGAGCTTGGGTGTGTCTGTGTTTGCAGTGAGCTGGATCTGCTGTGATCTCTGCCATGAAAGACTATCTCTGAATCATTTGGGTGATTTAAACTCATAATAGTAATGTCTTTAACCTGATGTTTTTCTGTATAAGGGTGTAGTCATTTGGCGGTTTTGAAGGAGCATTGAGGGATTATTTAGTGTTGTATTATTTTCAGGGTTATCTTTGAAGTAAGGGGGTGGTAAGTGATCCAGTGTTTATTTAAAAGGTTAAGTTGAGTTCATGGAATAAACATTGTTTTGTGTTTAAAAACCCACATGCCCAAAATTGTAATATCACACCTGAAGAACAAGCCGTGAACTCCTCTCCCATAACAGGTATTTGGCCATACAAGCAACTGCAATCAAGAGACTTTTGCACCATCAGCTTCCCAGGGTAACTAAGGATGGGCAATTAATGAATAAATATCAGTGTAACCAACATCTCCAGGTCAATCTTGTAATAGAAAAACAGATTCTGGTCAATGGTGAATCTCAAGGTGTTGATGGTGGGGGATTGCATGATGGCAACGTGTCATGTGAGAGTACCTTTAAGAAATGGGTGTTTACGAAATGTACCTTTTAAGAAATGGAGCTGCTCATGTTACTGGAGTGATGTCAGAGTGTGGGTGGAGCTGAGCTCTACTTGTGCTTTTTAGTTTCAGTTTGAGTAAAAGTTTGGGGTGTGTCTGTGTTTTTTCAGTGAGCTGCATCTGGAGTTAAAACAAAGGGCTGTACTGTTGATCTCTGCCATCCGAAGACTATCTATGGATCATTTGGTGAATTCAGAAGAATTATAAATGTTTTCAGTCTTGAATGTAAACCCTGATGTGCTTCGAGGTTTGTTAAGTCTTTTGGGTGTAAAAGGACAGCATACAGGTTACTTAGTGTTGTATTCTTTGGGGGGTGTATTTGATTTACCGGTTGCTAAGATGGTCGCTGTTTGTTTTAGAAAGGTTAACTTAGTTCATAGAATAAACATTGTTTTGCTTTAAAAAATAATTTTTCCATTTCCGAAGTACCACACCTGTAGAGTGGGCCGTGTGCTCCCCATACCACAATCTATTAAAAGTTGTGGGTCAGGTGAACTCCATGATACACTTTGGGGTTCTCTAAACCCTGGCCCATAACAAATGTCATTTAATGTCAAAGTGAGATGGTTAGATTCTCATCTTGGAGATGTTCATTGCTTGGCAGGCTGATGGCTTCGTTGTCTGAGGACTTGGGCGAATTTTACTGAACAATGCGCAATCTTCGGGGAACATCTTCACAGATGGCCTTCCGATGCAGGGAAGGTCAATGATGAAGCAGCTAAAGATGGCTGGGCCGAGGACACTACCCTGAGGAAACCCCTGCGGCGATGTCCTGGTATAGAGCTGATCAAACTCCAACCAGTGGAGGAATTTCCCCCCCCGACTCCCATTGACATCAGTTGTGCTGAAGTTCCTTGATGCTGTCTCAGTCAGTTGCTGCCCTGATGTCAAGGGCAGTCACTCTTGCCCCATTCTGGAGTTCGGCTCTCTCGTCCACGTTTGAACCAAGGTCAGGAGCGGGAGGAACCCGACAGAGAAGCGATTATAGCTGAGCAAAGTGCCGCTGGATAGGGCTCTCGATGATATCTTCCATCACTTTGCTGATGTTCGAGAGTAGACTAATGGGCCAACAGTTGACTGGATTCGATTAGTCCTGCGTTTTGGGGCAATTTTCCAGCCAGTAGATTTTCGCCAGTTACAATCTCCGATCCCCCTTCTCTAACTTGAAAGAATAATGATGTGGAGATAGAACATAGAACATAGAACAGTACAGCACAGAACAGGCCCTTCGGCCCTCAATGTTGTGCCGAGCCATGATCACCCTACTCAAACCCACGTATCCACCCTATACCCGTAACCCAACAACCCCCCCCCCCCCTTAACCTTGCTTTTTAGGACACTACGGGAAATTTAGCATGGCCAATCCATCTAACCCGCACATCTTTGGACTGTGGGAGGAAACCGGAGCACCCGGAGGAAACCCACGCACACACGGGGAGGACGTGCAGACTCCGCACAGACAGTGACCCAGCCGGGAATCGAACCTGGGACCCTGGAGCTGTGAAGCATTTATGCTAACCACCATGCTACCGTGCTGCCACCGATGCCGGCGTTGGACTGGGGTGAGCACAGTAAGAAGTCTTACAACACCAGGTTAAAGTCCAACAGGTTTGTTTCAAACATGAGCTTTCGGAGCACTGCTCCTTCACCTGAGGAAGGAGCAGTGCTCCGAAAGCTCGTGTTTGAATCAAACCTGTTGGACTTTAACCTGGTGTTGTAAGACTTCTTACTTGAAAGAATAAACTATGGGGGGGGGGGGGGGGGGAAATGCGGCCTATCCTGCCAGGATCTTCCGTTCCCACAGAGGGGCGCTTCCCTAGTGGCACGGCCGGCGAGCAACGCAAATGGCCATTGACTTCGACAGGACTGGAAGATCCCGCTGGCGGCCAATGGCGGCCCGCCTACATCACTGGAAAGCCCACCGTGCCGGGGGCTGGGGTGGGTGGGGAGGGGGGGGGGGGGCGTGGTGTGGGGGGGGGAGGGGGGGGCGTGGTGTGGGGGGGGGAGGGGGGGGGGATTATCCCGGCCTATGTTTACATAACAGCTTCAAAAGTAGAGAGACATTTTTTTTTTTACCCCAAACGGTCCAGTGACTTGACTCGTCCCCCTGGCCAATTCCCCCCCCCCCCCCCCCCCCCCCCACACACACTTCTGAACTCCTCCCCATTGCATTGCGACTCTCCTATGCGGACGAATACAACATATCTGGCCGGCGATGTGCGAATGCACTGAGAATTTATGAAGTAAACTGCTCGAAAATATCATGTCCAAGAGTAGTTTAAAAAAAAAATTGCCATCTACGTGCGTATCCCGTAGAACAATAAGGAAGTTGAGACCTAAGTAGGTTCCACCCTCCGAGTTGGGACGTTGCCAACATTAACACAGATAAAATATTGTTCTAATTGGTGCGTGTAAGCTCATGCCAGGTGGGGAATGACTATCGGACTTTGTTCCAATTGCTGAGATGCTTGAACTTTTCTTTTGTTGACTGTTGAGTATGTTCCTAAATTGCTTTATTGCCTCCTGTATTAGGAGTGGCCGCTGTTTCCTTTGTCACCCTGGATGGGTGGATTTATCTTCAATCCCCTTTTGGGTGGAGGGAGGTTCTGGGCAGAATGGTACCAGTCACGGGCAAGGCCCAGATACTAACCTGGGCGTTGCTGTAGCGATCTCGGGAGTTGCCGAGTACCTCTCGCGGAGGTTGCCGCTAGCTTGCCGTTGCACCTCAGAAGTGTGGCCGATTCGCCCCTTTAGCCTTTACAGTGCCCTGCGCGGTATCAAAGTCAAAAACAAGAGACCGGGGTATCTCTGAGCCCCCACCTCCCCCCGCCCCCACACGCACACCCCAACATAGTATTTACAGTGCAGAAGGAGACCATTCAGCCCATCAAGTCTGCACCGGCCCTTGGCAAGAGCATCCTACCAAAGCCCACACATCCACCCTATCCCGCAACCTCACCTGACCTTTCTTTTGGACACTAAGGGCAATTTAGCGTGGCCAATCCACCTAACCTGCACATCTTTGGACACCTAAGGGACAATTTAGCACGATCAATCCACCTTACCTCCACATCTTTGGTCACTAAGGGCAATTTAGCATGGCCAATCCACCTAACCTGCACATCTTTGGCCACTAAGGGCAATTTAGCGCGGCCAATCCACCTAACCTGCACATCTTTGGACTGTGAGAGGAAACCGGAACATCCCGGAGGAAACCCACGCGGACACAGGGAGAACTCCGCACAGAAAGTGACCCAGGGCTCCTTCGAGCCCCAATTCCAACTTAGTGCCAACTCTTACAAAGCCATGCCCCCTCACCCACCACCCTTTGCCCTTGCACCTCCCGTGCCAACTCACCCAATATCCACTCTGGTCGACCCTCGTGGTGGGGGGGGGGCAGCGATGAGATAGAATAAGGAGGAATGTTGCCTCTGATTCTGCTTGTAGACTCGCAGAGCATTGCCAACATTTTCTGCTTCCATTCCTGGCTGGATGTTGTTGGCTTTGGATGGGTTTGGGCCTGACTCTGATGCCCCCACACATTCCAATAGCCTCTCGTCACTGCCTCAGCTCACTTGCGTGACATTCCTGAGGCAGTCAGCACCTGGAAACCGTAACAGGAGGAGAGGAGATTGCGACGGCACAAAGGAGGAGTGACGCAGCCTTTCCCCTTATTAGTTTTAAGGGACTATCTCCGCTTTACAAGGGTTATTGAACTTGGCAAGTTCTGCCCGACACCAAATCAATAGCGCGGTGCATCAATCTTGTGGGCAGCACGGTAGCACAGTGGTTAGCACTGTTGCCAGCGCCGGGGACCCGGGTTCGATTCCCACACTTTCTCCCCGTGTGTGCGTGGGTTGCCTCCGGGTGCTCCGGTTTCCTCCCACAGTCCAAAGATGTGCGGGTTAGGTGGATTGGCCATGCTAACATTGCCCCGTAGCCTCCAAGGGTTAGATGGGGTTACTGGGTTACAGGGATGGGGTGGAGGAATGGGCTTAAGTAGGGTGCTCTTTCCAAGGACCGGTGCAGACTCGATGGGCCGAATGGTCTCCTTCTGCACTGTAACATTCTACTGCCCAAACCCGACTTTTAAAAATGGCTGCCTGGGCACCAGATTTTCGGTCCGGGACAAAGGACTAGATTAGTAGTCAGGGCGGGCAACTCCAGAAGAACTGAGGAGCATGAAGCGCTCCACTAGCCCTTGCCCCTCACACCCACAAACCTCCGCCCCCATGGCTCCTCATGCCCCACCATGCTGACCTATGCCGCACCACTCACCACCCTCCCCCATGGGCCTTTATACCATCTACGCCAATGTGGTGCCAACTCACCCACCATCCTTTGCCCTAACACCTCCCACGCCAACTGGCCCAGTATCCACCTTGGGAAACCAGGCAAAGATGAGATACGATAAAGTTCTATGAAACAAACATCTAAAGGTCCTCTTGGACTTGCGGTGTTCCACTGCCTGTGGCTCTGTGGACTGGGCATGGAGCTCTGGGATTCCCTCACTAACCCCTTCTCCACTTTGACACATCTTAAAACCCACCTTACCTCTCCAACTATCTCCCAATGGCTCGGTGTCAAATTTTGTTTGGTATTGGCCCCTGTGGAATGGTTCACCACGAGCCTGACCATCATGAATCCACCAACAGGGGCCCGGTTAAGGGGCCCTGAATCTTGGCCAGCCATTGAGGTGAGAGGGCATCTCTGCAGATGCCACATACCCACAGTTCTGCACAGTTAAACCTCGGCACACAGCGCTCTGATTTAAGGAATACAAAACTCCAAAAGGGAAGTTGAGTAAATGCACCAGTTGGTGCGGTGGTGATTTACAGATCTCAGCCCCGACCTTTGAACTGTGCTGAGTCAGCTGACTTCAGTAATGGGCCCCTTCCCACTGCACTCGATTGCCGTGAGGTTATTGGGAGAGAAAGAAATTAGGCAATTGGGTGTGGTGCTAGTGAAGATGTCACCTTGCCGTGAACCCATTTCCCGCTCCTCGGAATCCGAATCCTTTCCAAATGCTTAACATTTTGCGCATTTTGACTGGGTTTGTGCGAACGGAATATCCTCTTCATGAGCTGGACGGAGATTGGCCTTTGAGCAACGGCTTCAATAGGGATGTGGGAACTCTGAGCTGAGAGGCGAAGTTGGCATTTATCCTTTGCCACCTGGCACGGTGCTCACGCAGAGAAGTTGGTACGTGAAGGAGCTGAGTTGGCACAGCAGGCGTGCACGTGGCACGTGTGTCTTGAGTCGGGACGTTCCTCGGCACAAACCTGCGGCTGAGTCTGAATCACGCGATGCCTTGGCGTTGCTCCCTCCAGTGCCAATCCTTGGGCGAAGGCCCGGGTGTCATACCGGTAAATGTCTACCTCTCCCGGTGATACTGCCGGCACTGGAGAGGTCAACAGCTCTCGGGGCGGTGAATGAATTTTCACCCTGCTCGGGAATTAATCCAGGAGCTGACCCGATGCTGTCCAGGTCAGTGCTGATCCTCTGGGGATAAAAATAACACGGGATTCCAAAGCGGTGGGAATATTCCGCCCTCAGTTTCTGAGTTGATCTGAATGTTTTTTGTCTGGTGCTGTTATTTCAAATGAATGCCGTGTATCAGAACGTGCACAGGTAAGCATGGCACGTTGATCTGGGAAGGCGATGGCGTAGTGCCTTTGTCATTGGACTCGTCATCCAGAGACCCGGGAGAATGCTCTGTGGTCCCGGGTTCGAATCCTACCACGGCAGATGATGAAATTTGAATGCAATAATAATCTGGAATTAAAAGTCGAGTGATGGGGGCGGCACGGTGGCGCGGTGGTTGACACTGTTGCCTCACGGCCCGAGGTCCCAGGTTCGATTCCGGCCCCGGCTCACTGTCCGTGAGGAGTTTGCGCGATCTCCCCGTGTCTGCGTGGGTCTCCCCCCCACAGCCCAAAGATGTGCAGGGTAGGTAGATTGGCCACGCTAAATTGCCCCTTAATTGGAAAATAAATAAATAATCGGGCCCTCTAAAATTAAAAAAAAATGACGATGAAACCATTGGCAATTGTAAAATAAAACCTATCTGGTTCCCTAACGCCCCTCGGGGACAGACATCGGCCGTCCTTACCAGCTCCGGCCTCCAGGTGACTCCAGATCCACACAGCAATGGGGTTGACTCTTAACTGCCCCCCTACTGAAATGGCCGAGCAAGCCATTCAGTTCAAGGGTAATTAGGGATGGGAAACAGAGGCTGGGCCCACATCCCAAGAACAGATTAATGTTGTACAGGGCACCACCGGTTACTGCGCTGCGAACCACTGCTGGGGTTCGAACCCAGTTCCCATTGTATGCGCCTTGGGCCTCTGGATTATTAGTCCATTGACAAAAGCACTACGCCACTGCCTCCCCCAGTCATTGCCCCCACCCCACAGTGGATGCTCAACTAGTAGCAGGAGCCCCATCTCCATTGCAAATGACCCTGATCTTGAAATGGAACATGTTTGGTGGAAGTTCCGCGACATCAGGCTTCTGATGTGGAACGGTTGCCCAGGCCTTGAGGTCCTTAATTATGAGGAAATCTCAATGCTGTATTTATTTATTTATTTATTCATTCACAGATGTGGAGTGTCGTTGCAAGGCCAACATTTTGTTACCCAACACGGGTAGGTGGTGGTGAGCCGCCTTCTCGAACCGCGGCAGACCACGTGGTGTAGGTACACCCACTGTGCTGTTAGGGAGGGAGTTCTGGAATTTTGACCCTGCAACTGTGAAGGAGCGGGGCGACGTAGTTCCAAGTCAGGATGGGGCATGCCTGAGGTGGCGATGTTGATGTGCTGCCCTTGTCCTTCTAGGTGGTAGTTGTCGCGTGTGAGGTTGAAGGAGCCTTGGTGAGATACTGCTGCGCATCTCACAGATGGTACACACGGCTGCCACAGTGCACCAGTGGTGGACGGGGTGCCAACCAAGCGGGGCTGCTTTGCCCTGGATGGTGTTGAACTTCTCGAGTATTGTTGAAGCTGCAGTCACCAAGGCAAGTGGAGAGTAATCCATCGCACTCCACACTTGTGCCTTGGGGATGGTGGACTGGCTTTGGAGAGTCATTTGTTGCAAAACGCCCAGCCTCGGGCCTGTGCCTGTATCTGCAGTCTTTATGTCTGGGATGGTTTTGAATTGTCATCTCTGCTCTGCCCCGTTTACAGTGGGTAGGGATTCAGGGTTCGAGTGGAGTGAGCGAAGAGACACATTGTTTGCGAATATTTCTTTATGCTAACAACGTCAATGACCTGGCTAAGTCTCCGACCCCCAACGTTCGCACTGGTTTAGCTCAGTGGGCTAGACAGCTGGTTTGTAATGCTTGAACAAGGCCAGCAGCGCGGGTTCAATTCCCTGAGAACTCTGAATTCTCCCTCTGTGTACCCGAACAGGCGCCGGAATGTGGCGACTAGGGGCTTTTCACAGTCACTTCATCCTTGTGCCAATAAAAGATTATTATTATTAGTAGTAGTATTATTAAGGTCTGTGGAGGATGGCCAATAGTGGGAAATGTAAAAATGGGCGGGAAGGGAGGGGAAGAATGTAGCCGTTTGGGAATGATCAGCAGCTGCAGTGGGATAACTTTGGTAGCGTTTGCTTGGAAGGCTGCAAAGCTAACCTTTAACCTTTCGTCGATACAGGGATCCCATTCTGGACAGGCTCCACACATAATGAGCAGCAACAAAGCAAGCAAAGCACTGAAGGTGAGAGCAGATACCTCTTGGCTGAGATGGCTTATTGTCGTGTACTTTATCAATAGAGTCACCACTTTAATCATTGAAACTAGCAAGAGTAGACGCTTCGAGCCTGCCCCGCCATTCGCCACCGTGGCAAATCCTCGACCTCAAGGCCGTATTCCCGCTTTCTCCCCATACCCCTTGATGCCATTGAAAACCTAGAAATATTATCTCTTTCTTGAATACGTTCAGTGACTTGGCTTCCGGGGGCGGCACGGTGGCGCAGTGGTTAGCGCTGCTGCCTCACGGCGCCGAGGACCCGGGTTCGATCCCGGCCCCGGCTCACTGTCCGTGTGGAGTTTACACATCCGCCCCCTGCCTGCGTGGGTCTCTTCCCCCCCCCCCCCCCCCCCCCCCCCAACCCAAAATGATGCACAGGGTAGGTGGATTGGCCACGCTAAATTGCCCTTTAATTGGAAAAATAAAGAAAACAAAACTTTCCCTTTGACTCACTTTGGCCTAGAGGTGACACTAGTTCACGCTCCATGATTGACCCTTAATTCTCTCATCCCAACCAGTAGTTGAATGCCGCCTTGCCCAGCCCAGACAACCGGGAATAAAGGAAGTGAGAAATGGTTTGATGCATCGGTGTTCCGTACATCGGGAATTGGGATGGCTCCATTGGGATTCCGTGCATTGAGAGTGAAAAGGGAGTGACTGATGCCATCGGAATCTTGCACAATGTAACTGAAGGCAAAGGGGTTTGATCCATTGGGCCATTACAATGGGGACCACGGTTGCCCCTTGTGGGGAAAACAGCCCACGAGGGTTAACCGCTGGGGCTATAAGGATGGATGGCCTTCTGAAGATTTTGCAATGGGGATCGGGGAGCATTCTTGCAGAATTGAACCTCCTTAATTAAATCGGTGGGGTAGAATTTATGATCGGACATTCTGTACGTTCTCTGCTTGGGAAAGGTATGATGGATTGCTCTTCTTTCACAGTCTCTCTGCGATCCTTTGGAGATCCATCGCATCACCCAACCCCATCGCACCCGTGTGAGGGCTATCCAATTGGACCGCCACATCGGGCAGCACGGCAGCAGAGTGGTTAGCACTGTTGCTTCACAGCGCCAGGGTCCCAGGTTCGATTCCCGGCTGGGTCACTGTCTGAGCGGAGTCTGCACGTTCTCCCCCCGTGTCTGCGTGGGTTTCCTCCGGGTGCTCCGGTTTCCTCCCACAGTCCAAAGATGCGCCGGTTAGGTGGATTGGCCATGCTAAATTGCCCCTTAAGTATCCAAAAAAGTTAGGTGGGGTTGGGGGAGTTGGCTGGAGATGTGGACCTAAGGGTGCTCTTTCCAAGGCGCGGTGCAGACTCGATGGGCCGAATGGCCTAATTCTGAACTGTAAATTCTGTGATTCTTTGATGTGACGGACTGAACATAACCATTCCGAGATTCTTTACTCCATTATCCTTTTCTCCTTAACCTTGTGTCCTGGGATTCCTGATCATTCCGTCAATGGGAGCAGTTTCCCCTTACCTACTCGATCAAAACCTTTCATACTTTTGACCCCCCCGCCACCTTTGACCTCTGTTTAACCCCCTCTGACCCTACGTTCCCCTTGGAAAGGGAGCGCCACCCCACTCGGACCCTGTAAGTAAATAATAAAGGAAATCATAGGGAGTGATTGAGATTGAGACAGGACGATGGTTAGAATACCAGCTCACATTAGTCTTTCAGCTAAACAGCCGAATAGACCAACTAGGGTGTGGCATGGAGCTCCACAGACCAACAAACTCCCGGTCAATTTGTGCTTGAGGTGCAGCCAGTGAGGGTAGGCCCGAGTCAGGGAGGGAGAAAGAAATTGCAGCCCCAGTTTGGGATGCTGATTTAATCTCCCAGCAAGATTGTTCCTACTTGTCCGCAAGGCCTGAATTCAGGGCTATGCAACATAAGATGGTCATTAGTAAGTCCAGCAGTGAGTTCAGGAATGTCTTTACCCAGAGAACGGTGAGAACGTGGACCTGGAGACCACAGTTGAGTCGAACGGCAAACGTGTATTTTAGCGGAAGCTGGATAAACACTCGAGGGAGAAAGGAATTGAAGATTTATCTATGGGGTTAGGTAGAGAATGGTGAAGAGGCTCCTGTGGAACTTAGGCACCAGCATAGAACAGATGCGCTGAATGGCCTGTTTCTGAGCTGTAACCGTTTCTGACGGGATAGCATGTCCTCACAAATGTTCAGCACAATTCGCGACTCCTCCGACACCGAAGCAGTCGATTTCCAAATGCAGCAAGCCATGGACAATATCCAGGCTTGGGCTGAGGAGTGGCAAGTTACATTCACGCCACACAAGTGCCAGGCAATGACCATCTCCTACAAGAGAGGATCTAACCGTCACCCCATGACATTCATTCAAAGGCATTATCAGGGTTTCCTCCGGGTGCTCCGGGTTAGGTGGATTGGCCATGCTAAATTGCCCGTAGTGTCCTAAAAAAAGGTAAGGTTAAGGGGGAGTTGTTGGGTTACGGGTATAGGGTGGATACGTGAGTTTGAGTAGGGTGATCATTGCTTGGCACAACATCGAGGGCCGAAGGGCCTGTTCTGTGCTGTACTGTTCTAAATCTAAATCGTTGAATCCCCCACAAACAACAGCAACCCACAATTATATGGGCAGCACGGTAACACAGTGGTTAGCACGATAATCACTTATTGTCACAAGTAGGCTTCAAATGATGTTACTGTGAAAAGCCCCTAGCCGCCACATTCCGGCGCCTGTTCAGGGAGGCTGGTACGGGAATTGAAGCGTGCTGGTGGCCTGCCTTGGTCTGCTTTCAAAGCCAGCGATTTAGCCAGTGGTTAGCACTGTGGCTTCACAGCACCAGGATCCCAGGTTCGATTCTCCGCTGGGTCACTGTCTGTGCGGAGTCTTCACGTTCTCCCCCTGTCGCCGTGGGTTTCCTCCGGGAGCTCCGGTTTCCTCCCACAGTCCAAAGATGTGCAGGTTAGGTGGATTGGCCGTGCTGAATTGCCGTTAGTGTCCAAAATCGTTAGGAGGGGTTATTGGGTTACGGGGATAGGGTGGAAGTGAGGGCCTAAGTGGGGTGGTACAAACACGATGGGCCAAATGGCCTCCTTCTGCATTGTATGCAATGTATATGTATCCTGGGGTTACAGCTCCAACAACACTCAAGAAGCTCACCACCATCAAGAACAAAGCAGCCCGCTTGATTGCTCCACTTTCCACAAACATTCAACCCACGACCACTGACGTACAGTGGCAGCAGTCTGTACCATCTACAAGACACACTGCAGGAACTGATCAAGGTTCCTTAGGCAGCATCTCCCAAACCCAGGACCACTACCATCTAGAACAGGGGTGGGCAAACTTTTCCGTGCAAGGGCCACACTCAGAAATTCACAATTCACAAAGGGCCGCATAGTATATTAAGTAAAATAATTACTTCACCCGGTTATGGTTCTGGGCGCCTCATATAGAACATAGAACAGTACAGCACAGAACAGGCCCTTTGGCCCTCGACGTTGTGCCGAGCAATGATCACCCTACTCAAGTCAACGTATCCACCCTATACCAGTAAGTAACCCAACAGCCCCCCCCCCCATTAACCTTAAAAAAAATAAAAAAAATAAAAAAATAATTTTTAAAAAAAAACTTTTTTTTTTTAATGACTTGGTGGGCCGCAGAAATACCTTTGGCGGGCCGTAGTTTACCCACCCCTGATCTAGAAGGACAAGAACAGCAGATACCTGGGAACTCCACCATGTGGAGGTTACCCCCCAAGTCACTCACCACCCCGACTTGGAAATATATCGGCCGTTCCTTCACTGTCGCTGGGTCAAAATCCTGGAACTCCCTTCCTAACAGCGCAGTGGGTGTAACTACACCTTGGAGACTGCAGCGCTGAAGAAGGCAGCTGTCCACTACATTCTCGAGGGCAATAGGGATGGCCAATAAATGCTGACCTAACCAGTGACACCCGCATCCAGTAAAATTGTTATTTTAAGTTGGGAGCCGAAGCTAAACGTGACTTCCCTAACAACCCGTTGTCGAGACTGATGGACTCCAGGTTGGCTGATGGAGGGTCTACCCGTTTCCATGGAACGGGCACCCTAGCGACAGACTGGGCCTATACCCATCAGAGTTTTAAAAAATAAATTTAGAATACCCAATTCATTTTTTCCAATTAAGGGGCAATTTAGCGTGGCCAATCCACCTACCCTGCACATCTTTGGGTTGTGGGGGCGAAACCAACACAAACACGGGGAGAATGTGCAAACTCCACACGGACAGTCACCCCGAGCCGGGATCGAACCTGGGACTTCGGCGCCGTGAGGCAGCAGGGCTAACCCACTGCGCCACCGTGCTGCCTTACCCATCAGAGTTTAGGAGAATGGGCGGTGATCTTGTTGAAACTTTTCAGACCTTGAGTAGGGTAAATACCGAAAAGATGTTTTGTTTTGTTGGTTGGGGGGGGTGGGCAGATTAGAACCGGGGACACGGTTTAAGAATAAGATGGAGCTGAGAAGGGACATTAGACTATGGAATTAACTTACACCCAATGAAGTATTTTGAAGCGGAGTCACGGTTGTACGATAGTAAATGTGGGAGCCAATTTGTGCACAGCAAGCTCAACACCAACATCAGCCTGCCCTGCCAGCAATCTCGTTTTTAAAAAAATATATAAATTTAGAGTACCCAATTATTTTTTCCAATTAAGGGGCAATTTAGCGTGGCCAATTCACCTACCCTGCACATCTTTTTGTGTTGTGGGTGTGAGACCCACGAAAACACGGGGAGAATGTGTAAACTCCACACGGACAGTGACCCGAGGCCGGGATCAAACCCGGGCCCTCGGCGCCATGAGGCAGCAGCGCTAACCACCGTGCCGCCATGCTGCACAAGCAATATTGGTTTTAAAAGGTCAAATTTTCAAAAATATATATATATTGAAACACCCCCAGAACAACTCCTTTCCACCCCACTCCACAGAACAACCCCTTCCCCAGCACTGCCTGCTGGCACTGCCCAGTCAATATCAGGGGGCAATGCCCGGGCATGACCCTTTCACCCTCCCCTGTGGGATATACCGACCTGTGCGTCTCGTTCATCTCGCCAGGTGGACGTTACGGGGGATATGTTGTGATTCAGGTCGACAGAATGGACAATGTATCGTTGGGGAGGGTGGGGGGGGAGATTTTTGGGGGGGTGGGGGGGGGGAGATTATCATGCATAATGGTCTGATGAGCATATTTAAATATATGCAAATGATATTCCGACTTTTAAAGTTGGGATCACTGTTTTTTTTCTGGGGGGGGTGGTGTGGTGGAGGGGAGGGGGTGGGGATACAATCGGTTGGGGGAAATCCCGCTGGCGTAGAAGCCATATTGAGATTTCTGCCAATTCTGCCCCTCCTCCCCCCCCCCCCCCCCGAAAATGGTTCCCCCCCCTCAGGACCTTTGCCTTGCTGCCCAGTTTACCATTGCTGCCATTGTTCCTTACAGATTAAGCGAGAGTCGGGGGAGAATACCCCTGCGCTGATGGACCAGGAGCTGGTGTCGATGTCCGTGCGGGAGCTGAACCACCACCTCCGCGGCCTCTCCAAAGACGAGATTCTGAACCTGAAGCAGCGGCGGCGGACGCTGAAGAACCGCGGCTACGCGGCCAGCTGCCGGGTGAAGCGGGTGACGCAGAAGGAGGAGCTGGAGCGGCAGAAGGCCGAGCTGGAGCAGGAGGTGGAGAAGCTGGCGGCGGAGAACGCCGACATGAAGACGGAGCTGGACGCCCTGCGCTCAAAGTACGAGGCCCTCCAGACCTTCGCCCGGACGGTGGCCTGCGGGCCCATCACACCCACCAAGGTCAACACGACCAGCGTGATCACGATCGTGAAGTCGTCCAACTTCTCCTCGCGCTAGCGCTCAGGCGAGAGTAATTTTTAATTTTGATTTTTTTTTGTGTGTGGAAGGGCCGCTGTCGTCGGGTGGGGTGGGGTGGGCGGGGAGGTGGGTGAGCCTTGACGGGGGTGGGGAATTTTCCGGCTTGCGAGGTAAGGATCCCTGCAGCCCGACAACATCCGAGTCAAGGTTTACCCAGGACAAAAACATTGTCTTTTTTTCCCCTTCCGCACGGACTCAATGATGCGGACAAATTGATGTGAGGCAGGGGAGAGCCAAGGTGGAAAGAGGTCACACGTTAAGTGTGCGGTGGGATCTTGTCTCCAGCTGAACTGAGGATCCCATGGCCAAGGCAGCAGGCATGAACTGCCCCCCTCGTCTCCCCCCCCCTGTGGTAACTGTAAATGCCTTCCGGGTAGCCATCCCCGCTAGGCCCCTGGTTTCTGACCTTCTGGTTTTCGACCATCTAGAACGACGAGGGACAACGCTAGAGATGGGCCGGCAGATCAGGTAGCATTGGCAAACGGAAGAAAAAAACGGGCTGTCCCTTTGCCAGAACGTAGGAATGGGGCGAAGGCCATTCGGCCCCTCGAGCCTGGCCCACGACGGTCAGTGAGACCGCCTGCTGCTCTGCGAGCTAACTCTTACCAACCCACCTTTGCCATCTTCCCGCCCCCCCCCCCATGACACCTTTTTAGGTGAACCAAAAGTGGTCGATCTCCGATTTAAAATGGGCAACTGACCTCGCCTCATGGCGAGGTGCGGCACCCGCCAAGGTGAGCCCTGCCGCGTCTTACGCAGCAGCTGACTGAGCTGCAGGGTCCTCCTGTCGCACTAACCAGAAAGACCACAATCTTCCCCCTCCCGCCCCCTCAAAACCCCGATGACAATGGCTCTTAGAGGGGCAAGCGAGCCTGAAATGTAACTTAATGAGCTGAAAAACCTCACTTGTGCTTGTACATGTGTGTGCGTGTGCGTGTTTTTATGTCCTCTTTCTGAACTACAGCAGCAGGTCCTGATTTTTGTCTGAACGGGCAACCTGTCGTCAAGAAAACTGCCTGTCGGAAAGGAAGGCCCTGCTGCAGAAACCATCTTGCCGCTAAATGTCTCGTTTTCTCATGCCAACACCCTTTTTTTTTTGTCTTAATTAAAAGGACTTAATTTATGGAGTTAAATGTAAGAAAAAAAATAGATAATTGCGGCTGCTCCTTGTGCCCGGAAGTGACATCATCAGTTCTTCGGGAAGAAAGACCAGTCATTTTTTTTTTTTAAATGTCCATTCAGATTTTAAAATTTTTTTTTACCCAGGTTTGGGTGGAATGCAGCAGGAAAAACTGACCATGCCTCCTCAGCTTGTTCCTAGTTATATTGGATGTTAAGGAGCCGGGGTTTACAATGGATCGGCCGGTAACTTGCCAAATCCATGGGAATTTGCCATTCGGGTTCTTTGGGTCTTTATTATCAGCTGCAAGCAGAGGAAAGGACTATCACTGACCAGCGCTCGCGTTCTCCTCAGAAGGAAATAAGAATAGGAACCATTATGGAAGAAGTGCGCCCATCAAAGACCCGTGAGTTGTGGCAGGGCAGCCATTTTGGTTGTGGCGGAGGGAGGGAAGGGGAGTTTACAATTGTGCGACCTGCTCAGAGGGAGTAGTGGACGTCTGCATCCAGTTGGTGCGAAAAGGCAATGGTGACTGCGCTTGCTTATACGTGTGCAAATAGTACAAAAGGAGGATGCGAGGGGGGGGGGGGGGGGGGGCACAATAAATAATCCACTGGGTGAAGTCAGACTGCACAAACCTAAAGAACAAATGGTGAGCGATCGACACCGTCAATTAACTATTTTCAGGGGATTGCACTGACCCGAGATTGCTGGAACAGAAGGAGCAGGAGTAGGCCATTCAACCCCTTGAGCTCGGCCCCTCTGTTCAACACGATCATCGCTGATTTCTACTCTGCCTCGATGCAACTTTCCTTCCCATTCTCCACAACCCATAATTAATTAAAGATCTGCCTCTCTCCTCCCCAAACTTAATAAATGTACCACTGTCGAATTCCACAGACTCACGACCCTTTGAGGGAAGTAATTTCTCCTCTTCCTCTGTTTTGAATCTGCCTCCCCATATCCTGAGGCAATGGCCTCTCGTTCTAGATTGCCCCACATGAGGAACCATCCGCTCTACTTTGTCAGTACCTTTTTAATCATCCTGTACACCTCAATTAGACCCCCCTTCATTCTTCTGAACTCGAGAGACAGCGTAGGCCCAAACGGCTCAATCTCTCTTCATTCGGCAAACCCCTCAGTGGTAAAGCTAATATTGGAGAGAATAAGTGGGGAGTATTTACTAATCCTAGCTGGGCCATCTTGAGGGCAGGATAGAGGGAAAATCTGCTGAAAAGCTCGCATCCACCCCATGTATTCATTAAACCAATAGAGGAACAGCTCTGGCATCTTCATGGAGACCGTCATCGTTATCTAACCTTAAAGAGGGCACAGTAAGAAGTCTTACAACACCAGGTTAAAGTCCAACAGGTTTGTTTCAAACACGAGCTTTCGGAGCGCAGCTCCTTCCTCAGGTGAATCCTCAGGTGAAGGAGCAGCGCTCTGAAAGCTTGTGTTTGAAACAAACCTGTTGGACTTTAACCTGGTGTTGTAAGACTTCTTACTGTGCTCACCCCAGTCCAACGCCGGCATAGAACATAGAACAGTACAGCACAGAACAGGCCCTTCGGCCCTCGATGTTGTGCCGAGCAATGATCACCCTACTCAAACCAACGTATCCACCCTATACCAGTAACCCCACCCCATTAACCTTATTTTTTAGGACACTAAGGGCAATTTAGCATGGCCAATCCACCTAACCCGCACATCTTTGGACTGTGGGAGGAAACCGGAGTACCCGGGTAGGACGTGCAGACTCCGCACAGACAGTGACCCAGCCGGGAACTGAACCTGGGACCCTGGAGCTGTGAAGCATTTATGCTAACCACCATGCTACCGTGCTGCCCAAAAAACGAGAGGCATCTCCACATCTTAAAGAGGGCAGCACATTAGGGCTGTAGTCGGTAACTGGCAGTAACCAGAGGCAATATGAATCCCGATTTCCCTCCACAGTAAAATGATTGCGGAATCTTCAGATAGAACTTTGCTCGGCCGTGGGATGAAAGTTCACGGGAGCTGCCCATTCAACGAGTGTTTTAATCAGCTGGCCCGCAACAATAAATGCCCTCCTGATAACAGGGCGTTCCGTAAATTGCGCGACAGAGGGAATTCTCCGAAGACAGCGTCACCATTGGGAACGTGGTCACACATTGCCCCCTCCCCCCCCACCCCCCTGCAAGCTGGGCACGAGGGTCATTCTTCCGACCTCTCACTTGGACAACTCCCAGTTGTCCGCACAAAGTACACGATGAATCAGCTCGCCTACAAATCCGCAGGCAAAGTCCACTGAGCTGACAGCAGAAGTGATGCTGGAACCGGCGGTGCCCTGAAGGTGGAGCCCCCACCAGCCGTGTACAATCGAAGATGAGGTTTACGTTGGACACTGGTACTTTTCTCCACTTGGAGTGGAGCCAACTGTGCCACAGGTGATATCCTGTAGTCTAGTGTGTGGATTGAGTGCAGATATTCAGTCTGACGAAGGGGGGGGGGGGGGGGGGGGGGGGGTAGCTTGTTGCAACGAGACCCTCTCCAGAATGTTCCCCCATAAATGTTTAGCCCAACAGGTTATGGGGTAGAACAGCACTGTCACGGATTCTTAGTCGTAGAGTTTTACAATGCAGGAAGAGGCCCTTCGGTCCATCAAGTCTGCACTGGCCTTCAAGCACCTATCCATTCTGATCCTATTTTCCAACACTTGGTCAGTAGCCTTGGGAGAGGGAGTGGGGAACCCCGTACAGCCGCGCGACTCATGGGGCAGTAGTCCTTCTAGAATGTGACCACCGAGGTAATGAAAGTTCGAATTAATCCCTCAGCTTCCACTGAAGTCATTGGCCTTTACTTCATACTGGGCCTTTACCACAGAGTTAACCCTTGAACATCCATCCCTTACACACACACACACACACCACCTATCTTACCGTAAGAAAGGAAAGGGAGGTTGCCTCATCCATGTCTGTGCCTCTCCTGTTCGGGAACGTGGCTCAGTTTGCCTCCGGCCCAGTTTTTGGCCCTTCCCCGGCCTGCCTCAAACATCAGCCCACCTACATCACTGTTGTTGCTCACGCCACGTGCAATAGCTGCTTCAGCTGTCCCATGCCACCATGGTCTTCAAGCCAGAGGAAGGCGAGGAATTCTGCACTTCATCTAGATGTTTGGGCCAATCCTCACCTTTCAAACGTTTTTAAGGCCTCGACACGCAAAGGAGTTGCTCCTCCTCTTGAGCATGAGTAGAATTGGCGTGTGGGATCTATCCTGTGAAAGAACGGAAGGCCAGGAACAGGAGTGGGCCAGTCAACCCCTTGGGCCTGCTCTGCCGTTCCATCTAATCATGGCCGATCTGCAGCCTCGATTCCACTTTCCCGCCCACTCCTCGCATCTGACAAACCAAAAACCTGCCCCCCCCCCCCAGGAATCTTCCAGAATTGCAAGTGGCAGAGAAAAGTGCCGTTTCAATGTCAAGTGAGGGGGCAGGCAGCACGGTGGCGCAGTGGTTAGCACAGCGCCAGGGCCCTGGGCCTGGCTCCGGCCTCAGGTGACTACCTGTGCGGAACCTCCCCGTGTCTGCGTGGGTTTCCTCCGGGTGCTCCGGTTTCCTCCCACGGTCCAAAGATGTGCAGGTTAGGTGGATTGGACACGCTTGTGCAAGATAGGTTGCATCTGGACACTATGATCTTTCGGAGGGTCAGTGCAGACTCAATTGGCCAAATGGCCTCATTCTACACTGTAGGGATTCTATGACTTGGAGCTCGGAGAATGCACAAGTAACAAGATAGCATGTTGTATCCATACAGCTGAGATATGAGAGCTGATCTATCTTAAAGAACAGACGCATAGACAGACAGATGGGGCTTGCATGGAGTACATGCCTCCCAAAGGGGTATGTTTATTCTGAGGGACAAGTTGCGATGAGAGATATTCACGGCAGGACAGTGTAAGTCGATGTATGGTATGGTGTAGGTTTGGTTTGAAGGCAATCTTTTGTTCAAGTCTTAGAATGTGCATGCGAGGCTTGGAGTTGGAGGTTTGCAGAGTGGATGAATGCAGGTGGAGGAGTAGAAATGGATGCTTCCGCTACGGAGGCAAATCATGGGGTGAATCATGGGCGGCATAGTGGTTAGCACTACTGCCTCTCAGTGCCAGGGACCCGGGTTTGATTCCAACCTCGGGTGACTGTCTGTGTGGAGCTTGCACTTTCTCCCCGTGGGTTTCCTCCGGGTGCTCCGGTTTCCCCTCACAGTCCAAAGAAGTGCAGGTTAGGTGGATTGGCCATGATAAATTGCCCCGAGGTGGGATTATGGGGATAGGGCCGGCGATTGGGCCCAGGTTGGGTCGGTGAAGACTAGGACGGAATGGCCGCCGCCTGCACTCTGAGGATTCTCAGAATCCAGGCGATAATCCATTTGTCACATCTCTGCAGTGGAGGGAAAATCCGGGTGCTTTGTTTTTTTTTTGGGAGGGGTGTGGGAGTGGGATCGGTTGTCAACATCGCTGACCTTTAGCCCAGATGAAAATTCCTTCCCTTGGCCTCCACGAAGATTCCCACACGCGATGTCAACCCGGTCCGCAATGAGGTAGGGGGTCACGCTCCCACGGAGTTTACAAATTGCGATGCAGATGCACATTTTTCCAGCGGTGTGTTAACATCGAACGAGCACCCCGCAGGAACATCCAGCTGCGTGGATACCGCTCTGGGCTCCAAATGAGATTCTTCCTTACCCCTCTTCACCTCACCCGCTCAGAATATCTCCCATTCCTTTCCTGCCCCTGGACGCTCGCCTTCCCCCCCTAATCCTGAAAGACGTAGCAGCCGGAGTAGGCCATTCGGCCCATCGAGCCTGCTCCGCCACTCAATGAGATCACGACTGATGTCATGCGGGTGGTCCTCAACTCCACTTTCCCGCCTTATCCGCGTGACCCCTTGATTCCTTCCCATCTGGCGGCAAGTTGCACCTCCTGACCATTTCAGTCAGCTGGCAAAGCACTTTGTGAAGTGTGATCATGTGGGAATGGCGAGCTCTCTGGTGAGGCAAGGGACAGGCCATCATTTTGTTTTTCCCTGTGTGGGGGGGGGGATAGATATTGGCCCCCTGCCCTTCTTCACGGAACCATAAATGTCATAAATGAGAGCAGACGGGGCCCCTCGGTTTGAACGACAAGTCCTCCCAACACCGTGGATCACTCCCTCGCTCCTTCAACGGGGCGGTTGCTTCCGCCCGTGTGGAGAAAGAGAATGCAGGCGGGATTGAGCCAACAGAGCAGCCGGGTCAATTCCCCCTCCAGCGCTTAAGAGGTCGAAAGGGATTTGGAAACATTTTGCGGCTCCGAATATCGGTGCGGTTAAAACGACGCCGAGCGGTGTTGAGGAGCAGTGAAAGGCCAACACTAAGACCACGGGTTCCCAGCTGGTGTTTAGTGTCAGATTGAGGATGGACAGCGTGGACTTGAAACATGGGGAAACGGGCAAAGTTGGGTCAGGATTACACGTGTCCAAGCCTGGCTGAGAGGTTGCGTTGATATGGAATTAAACATGAAGTGGTTTGGTATGTTGGATCTCCGTGATTGTGTTCAGAATCGAGTCCATACTTATCAGAGGTTGCTGGTGAGTGGGCGTGTGTGTTATGATAGGATTGCTAAGTAAGGTAAGAAATTAAATGGCGTGGGCGGTTCAGATCACGGGCGTTTGTATCGGAGGGCCGATTTTAAATTAAGACGACAAAGGGGGGCACTAGAGTTGTAAAGGACAAGGAGGGAATACCTGATGGATTCAAGAAGTGTGGATTGTAAGAGGGCAAACTGAAGGGGCTCAGGAGTTCTACGGCATTGAGCTCCTGGGAAATTGAGGGCAAGGCAGCGCAAAGGCCATCTCTGTCTGTCAATGCTCGTAACTGAAGCTGTGATACTTCACCTGTATGGATTCAACATTTGGCCCTGAGAACCCAAATCGAAACCCAGTTTTGGTTACTTGTTTTCAGTTGACGAGTTATGTTCATAATGGCAAGTTCCGGGAGAGCGGGGGGGGGGGGGGGGGGGGGGGGGGGGGCACCCACATCCTTCCATGAGATGGGGATCAAAATTTAAAGCCGTGAATTGATTGTTCTGTTTGACCAACCGTATCCCAACGACGATCCTGAGAGGGAAAGGTAGAACCACTCCGCCTCCTCGCACGGGATAACCAATGCAAATGAATGGTTCATGTGTGGTGGCGGCATTTTGTAACATGTTACTGGAGATGAGCTTTGCAGGCGATCCTACCTGTTGTCGTCATCTTTGGCTGCCACCCCTCCTGCACTGTAGCCGACACCGTCCAAACCTCCGTCAGTCAAACTCAGTTGGTATTTTTGTTTCTTCTTGGGTGTCCCATGGCGAATGTGGAATTGAAATGCCCTGTCTTAAATTGGAGCACGGTGGCACGGTGGGTTAGCCCTGCTGCCTCACGGCGCCGAGGTCCCAGGTTCGATCCCGGCTCTGGGTCACTGTCCGTGTGGAGTTTGCACATTCTCCCCGTGTCTGCGTGGGTTTCGCCCCCACAACCCAAAGATGTGCAGGGTAGGTGGATTGGCCACGCTAAATTGCCCCTTAATTGGAAAAAATGAATTGGGTACTTTAGATTTATATTTTTTTTTTAAATGTCTTGGTGGAGGTAGAAATGGGACCCAAATTGGGACTGGAAGAGGGGGGAAAGGTGCGATCAGAGCTATGGTTTAGAGAGGATTACGGAAATGCAATGGGTGGGAATCTCTTTCCCCCCCTCCCCCCTCAGCGAGGTTAGATTTCTGGCATCTAAGGTGGCTCGCCATTGGCCGACGTGGGATCTCGCGGTCCCGCCGATGCGGCTGACATGGTTTTGGCGACCACGCTGCCAGGGAACCTGTCCCGGGTTGGGGTGGGTGGGGAGAGTCGCCACGGCGGGGCCAGAAGATCCCGCGGGCGGGAAGGGCCGGAAAACTCCGCCCGATGAGCGGAAGAAGGGACGGAAGTAAGTAGAACTTGGGAAGAGCAGAGTATGTGAGCGGGAGGCCTGGGGCTGGATTTAGCTGCAGGGGACAGGACGAGAGAGGAAGCTGGAGGGGTTTGGAAACCCGGGTTTTGAAGTTGATGAGCTAATCGGCAGGGAGTCATTTGTCAAGGCAACGGGCTGGTCAATTCCAACGTATAAGGGGAATCACGCCCCATATTTCGAGTCCGTTTCCCTCTCCTTCTGAGTTTATCCAGCATTTTCTGCTTTTATTTCTGGTCAGTCCCAAGTTTGGTCCCCACGTCTGTAGGTCGAGACAACACCTAGCTTTGCTGGCCCTGAGTTTAGGGGGTGCAGGTGGTGAGGATGATGGATAGGAACGTGGGTGATTGATGGCAAGTTGCAAAAGATATTGAAGCGACTTTAAAAAAAATAAACATGGGGTCGGATCTCTTAAACCTTTGTGGACGTCGCTTCAGATAGGCCTATCCTCAGAGTTTTATTCCTTCCATCCTTTTGGAGGGGGCTCAATCCACTTGACAGATCCCCTGGAGGCCCACCTGAAACTTCACGCAAGCTGAAATTGTTGGCAGAGAAACAAACTCCTGCCGCTCCATGCTCTACCAATGGAACCCGGCCTTCGGGCCCAGGCTATTTTGAGATGCGTCCTACTTCCTATAAAATGTGGTGAGATGTGTGGTCTGCAGTAACATCCTGCCCTGTGCTTATTTTGTACCATTGTGGAGTCTGCTTCACTAGCACACCTGCAGGCCTCAATCTGAGGTGTCCAGAGACATGCCTGAAAATCTAAAGTTGGGAAATGTGGGATTCGGTCAGAACCAATTTTGTTTGCTGGGCATTAACCTCCAGTGGATGGGCATTAGGGCTTTAGGAATTTATTTTCCTAGGCTTTCCAGTCTTGGACTAGGTGGATGGCACCTCCACAGGCCCCCTCTCCAGTTACTGCTAAGGGAGTATGAAATCAGGAATCGTTGAAATGAAATCAGGAATCCGTGATTTCACTGATTAGCGACTCCACAGTAACTTATCCCAGGACCATGGCCAGTTTGAAAGTTCAACTGGGAAGATATTTTGTCCCCTTTTCTGTATGCCAATATGAAGGGTGGTGGTGGTGGTGGGGGGGGGGGGGGGGGGGGAGAAGAGAGAGAAGAGAGAGAGCAGAGGTGTTGGGGAGGGAGACTTGCTTGCCAGTACTATTCTGTAAATTATGCAAATTCTATTAATGGACAGCAGGAGGATACAGTGGGCAAATTAGCTCGAACTTTGGGATAATGAATGCCGCTCGTGCGTAAGCCACTTCAAAATTTTGAAATCCCAGTAAAAATCAGTAATACAGACACCAACAATACCAGAGTTCCATGTTGAGACCAGTTTGGGCAGGTTTGAGCAGTACCCTCCATTTTGAGACCAGTTTTGGCAGGTTTGAGCAGTACCCTCCATTTTGAGACCAGTTCGGGCAGGTTTGAGCAGTACCCTCCATTTTGAGACCAGTTCGGGCAGGTTTGAGCAGTACCCTCCATTTTGAGACCAGTTCGGGCAGGTTTGAGCAGTACCCTCCATTTTGAGACCAGTTCGGGCAGGTTTGAGCAGTACCCTCCATTTTGAGACCAGTTCGGGCAGGTTTGAGCAGTACCCTCCATTTTGAGACCAGTTGGGGCAGGTTTGGCCACCATTTTGAGACCAGTTCGGGCACCTCGGCCTCTTTCTCCCTCCTGATCAAACCTGCCAGCGGCAGAGTAGAAACCGGGGTTAGTCAAAAGACAGAGAAAATGGCATGAATCAAGAAAAGATGGAAGGAGAAAGAAGTGGGTAAATCTTTTTTAATACACCGTGAACAACTGCAAAGCAATAATCTAGACGCATCCTCCATATACATATATAAATATATATTTTTAAAAGGCACATGGTATTTAGACACAGAGGTTGTGTTCAAAATGTATTTTAACCATAACACTGACTAACACTCATGCCCTCTTTGCTTTGGGAGTAGGCTTTCATGGCTAGTGTAGGCCCAGATGGGTAACTCCCATGGCAAATGAGAACAAGCTGTGGACTCTGGTGATTTTGGGAGAGCTGCTGTGAGAACTGATTTTATTATTTATTGTATAAATTATTTCAGTTTTTTTCTTTCCTATATGTTTGTAGATATTAAAAGATGTACGTTTTTATATATTATATGACCATGTCTCTTTAAAAATTCCACGTATTTATTGCCTTGTAAGATTAATGTACCTCAATGCATTTATTTTGTATACTGTATCAATAAAAGCATTTTTCCATATACTGTGTGTTCATTTTTCGTGGACAGTTCTCTGTAGCAATGAGGCCTTCAACTTTGAGGCGCATTCTGAGCGCACCAGTTAGGGGTCCCTTCTTAATTCTCCGTTACTAAACAGAGAGGTGATTTGCGGTGCCTCCAGCCTCGTACCAGCCTCCGTCCGCACTGCCTCTGCTTTCGTTGATGACAAGAATTCTGTCTAATGGGGCAGCACGGTGGCGCAGTGGGTTAGCTCTGCAGCCTCACGGCGCTGAGGTCCCAGGTTCGATCCCGGCTCTGGGTAACCGTCAGTGTGGAGTTTGCACATTCTCCCCGTGTTTGCGTGGGTTTTCGCCCCCCATAACCCAAAAGATGTGCCGGGTAGGTGGATTGGCCATGCTAAATTGCCCCTTAATTGGAAAAAATTAATCGGGTACACTAAATTTATAATAAAAAAAGAATTCTGTCTAATGAGGTGTTGAGATTCCACGGACTGAGCGAGGAATTCTTTCGTTCTTGTCATTCCCGTTGAGAGCTCCCAGAATACAGGGTCAACCCTGTCGTCATGTGACTTGTAGCAGCCATTTTTTTTTAGTTCAGCAGAAAATCCATTTGTTAAAAATAGCAATGTGTAAAGTTTTGAACAGAGTGTTAGCTTTCTTTTGACGTCGTAGGAACCCAACAGCGTCCTCATCCACGGGTTCAAGCAAAGTCAAATTTCAGCAGCCCCTGCCTTTTACATTCCGAAGTTCAGATATTTCCGAAGTTCAGATATTCCCGCGGGATAGGGTGCGCTGTTGGCGGCAGCAGAGAATACCGTCAGCGTGAATTCCGGCCAAAGTGTCTCTGAAAATCTAAAATCAACGTGCGTAACAAGCGCACACGAGCTTTTAAAAACTATTTGTTCAAGGGATGTTGGCCGGCATTTATTGCCCATCCCTAATTGCCCTTGAGAAGGTGGTGGTAAGCCGCCTTCTTGAACTGTTGCTGTTCCTGCGGCGTAGGTGCACCCATAGTGCTGTTAGGGAGGAAATTCCAGGATTTTGACCCAGCGACAGTGATGGAACGGCCGATACATTTCCAAGTCAGGGTGGTGAGTGACTTGGAGGGGAAGCTCCAGGTGGCGCTGTTCCCGTATGACTGCTGTCCTTGTCCTTCGGGGTGGCAGGTCGTGGGTTTGGAAGGTGCTGTCTAGCGAGCCTCGGCAAGTTCCTGCAGTGCATCTTGTAGATGGCACACACGGCTGCCACTGTGCGTCGGTGGTGGAGGGAGTGAATGCTTATGGGTCGGGTGCCAATCAAGCGGGGCTGCTTTGTCGAAGACAAATTGTTACCAAGCCACACAAGGAGATAGTAGGAGGGGTGACGAAAAGCTTAATTTAAAAGCTTTAAGGAACATTTGAAAGTTTGAGAGGTTCACGGAGAGAACACTGGACAGTGCACCCCCAATCCCTCACCGCCCACAGCCCAACACTGCCCCCAATCCCACTCCACCCCCAATCCCACTCCTCCACCAATCCCACTCTGCCCCCAGCCCAACACTGCCCCCAAACCCACTCTACCCCCAATCCCACTCTACCCCCAATCCCACTCCTCCACCAATCCCACTCCACCCCCAGCCCAACACTGCCCCCAATCCCACTCTACCCCCAATCCCACTCCTCCACCAATCCCACTCTGCCCCCAGCCCAACACTGCCCCCAATCCCACTCCTCCCCCAATCCCACTCCTCCACCAATCCCACTCTGCCCCCAGCCCAACACTGCCCCCAATCCCACTCTGCCCCCAATCCCACTCCTCCACCAATCTCACTCTGCCCCCAATCCCACTCTACCCCCAATCCCACACTGCCCCCAATCCCACTCTACCCCCAATCCCACTCTACCCCCAATCCCACTCCTCCACCAATCCCACTCTGCCCCCAGCCCAACACTGCCCCCAATCCCACTCCACCCCCAGCCCAACACTGCCCCCAATCCCACTCCACCCCCAGCTCAACACTGCCCCCAATCCCACTCCACCCCCAATCCCACTCCACCCCCAATCCCACTCCACCCCCAATCACAACACTGCCCCCAATCCCACTCCACCCCCAATCCCACTCTGCCCCCAGCCCAACACTGCCCCCAATCCCACTCTGCCCCCAATCCCACTCTGCCCCCAGCCCAACACTGCCCCCAATCCCACTCTACCCCAATCCCACTCCTCCACCAATCCCACTCTGCCCCCAGCCCAACACTGCCCCCAATCCCACTCCACCCCCAGCCCAACACTGCCCCCAATCCCACTCCACCCCCAATCCCACTCCACCCCCAATCCCACTCTGCCCCCAGCCCAACACTGCCCCCAATCCCACTCTACCCCCAATCCCACTCTACCCCCAATCCCACTCTGCCCCCAATCCCACTCTGCCCCCAGCCCAACACTGCCCCCAATCCCACTCTACCCCCAATCCCACTCCTCCACCAATCCCACTCTGCCCCCAGCCCAACACTGCCCCCAATCCCACTCCACCCCCAATCCCACTCCTCCACCAATCTCACTCTGCCCCCAGCCCAACACTTCCCCCAATCCCACTCTACCCCCAGCCCAACACTGGCCCCAATCCCACTCTGCCCCCAGCCCAACACTGCCCCCAATCCCACTCCACCCCCAATCCCACTCTGCCCCCAGCCCAACACTGCCCCCAATCCCACTCTGCCCCCAATCCCACTCTGCCCCCAGCCCAACACTGCCCCCAATCCCACTCTACCCCAATCCCACTCCTCCACCAATCCCACTCTGCCCCCAGCCCAACACTGCCCCCAATCCCACTCCACCCCCAGCCCAACACTGCCCCCAATCCCACTCCACCCCCAATCCCACTCTGCCCCCAGCCCAACACTGCCCCCAATCCCACTCTACCCCCAATCCCACTCTACCCCCAATCCCACTCTGCCCCCAATCCCACTCTGCCCCCAGCCCAACACTGCCCCCAATCCCACTCTACCCCCAATCCCACTCCTCCACCAATCCCACTCTGCCCCCAGCCCAACACTGCCCCCAATCCCACTCCACCCCCAATCCCACTCCTCCACCAATCTCACTCTGCCCCCAGCCCAACACTTCCCCCAATCCCACTCTACCCCCAGCCCAACACTGGCCCCAATCCCACTCTGCCCCAGCCCAACACTGCCCCCAATCCCACTCTACCCCCAATCCCACCTCCACCAATCTCACTCTGCCCCCAGCCCAACACTGCCCCCCAATCCCACTCCATCCCCAGCCCAACACCAACCCCCAATCCCACTCCTCCCCCAAGCCGTCTCCACCCCCCATCCCACTCTGCCCCCCCCGAGTCCCACTCTGCCCCCCAGTCCCACTCTGCCCCCCAGTCCCACTCTGCCCCCCCAGTCCCACTCTGCCCCCCCCCCCCGTCCCACTCTGCCCCCCCAGTCCCACTCTGCCCCCCCAGTCCCACTCTGCCCCCCCCAGTCCCACTCTGCCCCCCCCCATCCCACTCTGCCCCCCCCTCCCACTCTGCCCCCCCCCCTCCCACTCTGCCCCCCCCTCCCACTCTGCCCCCCCCATCCCCTCTGCCCCCCCCCATCCCACTCTGCCCCCCCCCCCCCCTCGCCCCCCCCCCAGTCCCACTCTGCCCCCCCAGTCCCACTCTGCCCCCCCCAGTCCCACTCTGCCCCCCCCAGTCCCACTCTGGCCCCCCCAGTCCCACTCTGGCCCCCCCAGTCCCACTCTGCCCCCCCCCCAGTCCCACTCTGCCCCCCAATCCCACTCTGCCCCCCAGTCCCACTCTGCCCCCCCCAGTCCACTCCCCACCGCCCCCAGTCCCAACCCCACCCGCCCAGTCCACTCTACCCACCCCCAGTCCCACCCCACCAGTCCCACCCCCCACCACCGCCCCCACCGCCCCAGTCCCACTCCCACCCGCCCCAGTAACACTCCCAACCCGCCCAGTCCCACTCCCACTCTGCCCCCCAGTCCACTCGCCCCCCCAGTCCACTCTGCCCCCCCACACCAGTCCCCTCGCCCACCCCCAGTCCCATCTGCCCCCCAGTCCCACTTGCCCCCCCCAGTCCCTGACCCACCAGTCCCACTCTGCCCCAGTCCCACTCTGCCCCCCCAGTCCACTCTGCCCCCCCCAGTCCCACTCTGCCCCCACCAGTCCCACTCTGCCCCCCAGTCCCACTCTGACCCCCAGTCACGCTGCCCCCCCGCCCCACTCTGCCCCCCCAGTCCCACTCTGCCCCCCCAGTCCCACTCTGCCCCCCCCAGTCCCACTCTGCCCCCCCCAGTCCCACTCTGCCCCCCCAGTCCCACTCTGCCCCCCCAGTCCCACTCTGCCCCCCCAGTCCCACTCTGCCCCCCCAGTCCCACTCTGCCCCCCAGTCCCACTCTGCCCCCCAGTCCCACTCTGCCCCCCAGTCCCACTCCGCCCCCCCAGTCCCACTCCGCCCCCCCCAGTCCCACTGCCCCCCCAGTCCCACGCTTCCCCCAGGCCAACTCCAGCCCCCGAATCCCACCCCGCCCCCGAATCCCACCCCGCCCCCGAATACCACTCTTGCCCCCCATCCCACACTGCCCCCCCCCCCCCCCAATCCCACTCTCGCCCCCAATCCCACTCCCCAACCCAACCTGCAAATATGTAAACCCATTCCCAGAGTCCTGTCTTTTTAAAAAAAATATTTTTATTAGGGTATCTGCAAGTTTTTTATAATAATAACAGTAATAGCAATATAAACAAGGTACAATAAACATTTCCATCCCCATCAGAATCCGGCCCTTTTCCCTTCCCCCCCCCCCTTTGGAATTCTGCTTCGGCTGACATTTTAATTTTCCCTGAGAAAGTTGACGAACGGCTGCCACCTACATTGACCCTCTTACGGCGAATTTTGTTTTCTCGAGACTGAGAAACCCAGCCATGTTACTAACTCAGATCTTTACACTCGGGGAGGGGAGGGGGGAGGGGGGGGGGGGGGGGGGGGGGCTTCGAATCCCTCCACGTTAATAAGATCCGTCTCCGGGCTAACGGGGAGGCAAAGGCCAGGATGTCGGCCTCTTTGGCCCCCTGAACTCCCGGCTCTTCCGACACTCCAAAGATCGCCACCTCCGGACTCGGCTCCACCTGTGTTTTGAGTACCGTGGACATTGCCTTAGCTAAACCCTGCCAAAACTCTCTAAGCTTCGGGCATGCCCAAAACATGTGGACATGATTTGCTGAGCTTCCTGCGCACCTATCCTCTACCCCAAAAAACGTGCTCACCCGGGCCACCGTCATGTGTGCCTGGTGGGCTACCTTAAATTGTATCAGGCTAAGCCTGGCACATGATGAGGAGGTATTAACCCTGCTTAGGGCATCCGTCCATAGACCCACCTCTATCTCTCCTCCTAGTTCGTCTTTCCACTTGCCCTTAAGCTCCTCCACTGGAGTTTCCTCCGCATCCAAAAGTTCCTGCTAAATATCTGATACCTTCCCCTCTCTCACCCAGGTACTGGAGCCAACTCTGTCCTGTATCCCCCATGGTGGCAGCAACGGAAAGGCCGGAACCTGCTTTCTCAAGAAGTCTCGCACCTGCAAATATCTAAACCCATTCCCTGCTGGCAATTCAAATTCATCCTCCAAAGCTTTCAAGCTGGGGAAGCTCCCGCCTATAAATAGATCCCCCCTCCTAATTCCTGCCCTTTGCCATCTCTGGAACCCACCATCCAGCCTACCCGGTACAAACCGATGTTTATTATAAACCGAAGCTCCCTCCACTCTCTTATATCTCCCCCATTGCCCCCAGATTCTCAGAGCCGCCACCACCACCTGACCTGTGGAGTATCGGGCCGGCCAGAATGGAAGAGGTGCCGATATCAGTGCTCCCAAACTTGTGACTTTACATGACGCCGCCTCCATCCGCTCCCACACCGACATCTCCCCCACTACCCACTTCCTAATCATGGCTATATTAGCCGCCCAGTAGTAATTGCAAAAGTTCGACAGTGCCAACCCACCCTCCCCTCGACTGCGTTCCAGCAACACTTTCCTCACTCGCGAGGTTTTACCCGCCCACACAAAGCCTTATTTATCTTAGTTATTTATCTGCTTGAAAAAGGCCCTTGGGATGAAGATGGGGAGGCACTGAAAGACAAGCAGAAATCTGGGGAGGACCGTCATTTTCACAGTCTGTACCCTCCCCGCCAGTGACAGCGGGAGCATGTCCCATCTCTTAAAGTCCCCTTCCATTTGTCCTACCAGCCGGGATAGGTTTAACTTGTGCAGTGCCTCCCATTCCCCGGGTCACCTGGATTCCCAGATACCGAAAGCTCTTTCCTACCATTCTAAGCGGCAGCTCTCCCAGTCTCTTCTCCTGCCCCCTTGCCTGGATCGCGAACATCTCGCTTTTCCCCATGTTCAATTTATACCCCGAATAATTACCAAATTCCCCCAAGATCCGCATAACGTCCCCCATCCTCTCCAGCGGGTCTGAAATATACAAGAGCAGGTCATCCGCGTAAAATGAGACCCAGTGCACCTCCACCCCCGCCCCCCCGCCTCAGAATCAGCCCGTTCCAGTTCCTAGATGCTCTTAACGCCATGGCCAATGGCTCTTTAGCCAGCACGAACAGTAGCGGGGAGAGGGGGCACCCTTGCCTCGTCCCTCGGTATAGTTAAAAATACGCCAACCTCAGCCTGTTTGTACGCACACTCGCTACTGGTGCCTGATAGAGCAACCGCACCTAGTCACTGAAGCCCTCACCAAACCCAAACCTTCCCAGCGCTTCCCACAGGTAATTCCACTCCACCCGATCAAAAGCCTTCTCCGCATCCATCGCTATCACCACCTCCACCTCCTCTCCTTCTGAGGGCATCATAATAACATTTAGAAGCCTTTGAACATTGGCCTTCAGTTGCCTGCCCTTTACAAATCCCGCCTGGTCTTCCCCTATCAACCCTCTATCTTTGTGGCCAGTATCTTAGCCAGCAGTTTGACATCCACATTCAGACGAGAAATTGGCATGTATGACCCGCATTGCTCCAGATCCTTCTCCTATTTCAGGATCGAGGAAATCAAGGCCTGTGACATTGTTGGGGGGAGGGCTCCCTTCTCTCTTCATTCATTAAATGTCCTCACCAGCAGTGGGCTCAATATCTCCGAAAACTTCTTATAAAATTCCACCGGGAAGCCGTCTGGCCCCGGGGCCTTGCCCGACTGCATGCCCTCCAGCTCCTCAATTATTTCCTCAATTTCAATTGGGGCTTCCAGTCCTCCCACCAGATCCTCATCCACCCTCGGGAACCTCAACTGATCCAAGAACTGCCTCAACCCCTCCACCCCAGCCGGGGGTTCCGACGCATATAATTTGCTGCAAAAGTCCTTAAACACTTCATTCACCCCCACTATCCCTCTCAGCCTGTTCCGCCTTTTCACTGTGGGCCCGTGGGTATCGAGATTAATTCCCCTCTGACCACGGCCTTCAGAGCTTCCCAGACCGTTGCTGCAGAGACCTGCCGTGTATGATTTGTTTCCAGGTAGTTCTGGATGGGCTTGTTCACCCGCCCACAGACCGCTTCGTCCGCTAGCAACCCCACATCCAGCCTCCACAGCGGGCGTGGGCCTCTCTCCAAACTAACCCGTAGATCCACCCAATGTGGGGCATGATCCGACACTGCGATTGCCGAGTACTCAGTATCCACCACCCCCTCATAAATTCCACATCGTTCCAATTCGGAGCATGTTCACGAGTACCACCCGCACCCCCTCCAGCTTCCCACTCACCATTGTGTACCTAACCCCCATGTCTGACACGATTCTCCCTGCCTCGAATGCCACTCGTTTACTGATCATGATCGCTACCCCCCCCTGGTCTTTGAGTCCAGCCCTGAGTGGAATATTTGACCAACCCACCCTGTTCTCAATCTAGTCTGGTCTGTAGCCTTTAGGTGTGCCTCTTGAAACATTGCCACGTCCGCCTTCAGCCCCCTCAAATGCGCAAACACACAAGCCCCCTTGACCGGGCCATTCGACCCTCTAACGTTCCATGTAATCAGCCTGGTCGGGGGGCTTTCCCACCCCCCCCCCCAACCCGCCAACTTGCCATCACCCTTTTTAGGCCAGCCTCCAGCTTGCGCCCCCGGCCTCCTCAAGCCCCCCCTCGGGTGTTCGCCATCCCCGACCTCCCATTTGTCGCCTAGTAACAGTTCCTCCCCTGTCAACAAAGCAGCTCCCCCCCCCTCCTCCCTCCTCTCCCCGGTAACATTACTAGAAACCCAACCCCCCCCCCCCCCCATCTCAAGCTCCAGTTTAGCACCTGCTCGCCCCCCACTGTGCTTCCCGTGAGTCAGCTGACCATTGATAGCTCCCACCCATGGCACCAAACAGACTGTCTCCCCATTGTTCTCTCCCTTCTCCCCCCACTTGGACAAACATATTCAAAGCATCACATTCCCCAGTAAACAAACATCAGAAAAAACATTGGAAAACCAGCCACAGAAAAAACCACAGAAACCACCCCCCCCTCCACCCAGCTCCCACTACGACAAAATTAACTTTAGCCATCGAAACAACTTCTTATTGCTCATGACACCACTTATTCAAACCAGCAAAAAAGTGATTTTCAACAAATTGCCACTACAATATTCTCCAATGATTCAGTGTCGTTAGTTCCAGTCTTTTTCCCTTGATGAAAGTCGATATATCATCTGGTGTTTCGAAGTAAAAATTCCGTTCCTCATATGTGACCCACAGACGGGCTGAGTACAACATCCCGAACTTCACCCCCTCCTTAAAGAGGGCCGTTCTTGCCCGGTTAAACCCAGCTCGCCTCTTGGCCAAATCCGCGCCCAGGTCTCGATAAACGAGCAGCTCACAATTCTCCCACTTGCTGCTCCGTTCTTTCTTGGCCCATCGCAAAATGTTTTCCTTGTCCAGGAATCGCTGCAAACGTACCACCATTGCCCTCGGCGGCTCGTTCGCTCGGGGCTTCTTCGCGAGAGCTCTGTGCGCTCTATCCGCTTCCAGGGGCTGAGGGAACGCCTTCTGCCCCCATCAACTTCTCCAACATGTCCGTCACATATCCAATCCCTCATTGCCTTCAGGGAGGCCAACGGTTCTCAGGTTCTGCCTCCTGGACCTGTTCTCCAGCTTCTCCTGCATTCTTCTCTGGCGGTCGTTCATCATCTCCACCTTGGTCTCCAGCACGGTTAGGTATTCCTCGTGCTCGGGCACCTTTTTCTCCACCTCCTGGATCGCACGTTCGTGAGTTTCTCGATTCTGCACCACCTGATCGATCGAAGCCTTATCGGGTCCAGCGAGTCCTTTTTTCATTATCATTGAATTTACAGTGCAGAAGGAGGCCATTCGGCCCATCGAGTCTGCACCGGCTCTTGGAAAGAGCACCCTACCCAAGGTCAACACCTCCACCCTATCACCATAACCCAGTAACCCCACCCAACACGAAGGGCAATTTTGGACACTAAGGGCAATTTATCATGGCCAATCCATCTAACCCGTACATCTTTGGACTGTGGGAGGAAACCGGAGCACCCGGGGGAAACCCACGCACACACGGGGAGGATGTGCAGACTCCACACAGACAGTGACCCAAGCCGGAATCGAACCTGGGACCCTGGAGCTGTGAAGCAATTGTGCTATCCACAATGCTACCGTGCTGCCCATGTGAGACCTACTTCTCCATGGCCGCCACCGGAAGTCGTCCTGTCTTCTTTCTAGTGGATCTAGAAGGTGCTACATTTCAGTAGCAGCGAGTTCTCCAGGCATTCTGAGTAACACTTACCCCTCACCCAACGCCCCCGAAACAGATAACCTGACCATTTATTATGTTGCTGTTCATGGGACCTTCCCGTGCATAGTTTGCTTGTACTTTACGAAAGGAGTTGTGGGGAGGAGAGAGGGCTGCACAGCAGGTCCGAGTTGGAGGAACCTGACGTTTCCGGAGGTTTGTGAGGTTGGAGGGCGCTGCGGGGATAGGGAGGGACAAAAGGTTTGAACGCCAATCTTAAAATCTGGACACTGTCGGACCAGGAGTCAATGAGGTTGGCAAGCGCAGGGGCCATGGGTTCAAAGGTCTTGGGTCACGTTAGGATGTGAGCAAGCAGAATTTTGGATGACCTCAGGTTTATGTATGGATAATGGGAGGATACCCAGAGAGAGAGCAGCTGGGCCTGGAGGTGAGAATAGTAAGGGCAATGTTTCTGCAGTAGGCAGGCTATGACAAGAATAGAATAGATTAATAGTACTTGAAATAAAGTGGCTTCCCTCAGGCTCATGTGATGCCATTATTAAGAACTGCCCTGCTCTTTGTATAATCTTTTTATAAGTGTCACAAGTAGGCTTACATTAACACTGCAATGAAGTTACTGAGAAAATCCCCTCGTCGCCACATTCCGGCGCCTGTTCGGGTACACAGAGGGAGAATTCAGAATGTCCAAATTAAAAGTCTTTCGGGACTTGTGGGAGGAAACCGGAGCACCCGGAGGAAACCCACACAGACACGGGGAGAACGTGCAGACTCCACGCAGACAGTGACCCAAGCCGGGAATCGAACCTGGCGCTGTGAAGCAACAGTGCTAACCACCGGTACCTCCCATTTGTACGAGTTCAGGCCGTTCAAGTCGAAACTTTCCATTTTGAGATGCAGACAGGAAAGAAATGTGTGCTTAAACATGTTTCACAACATCAGGACATCCCAAAGTACTTTCTATCTACACAAGGTAAGGTTGCCAACCGTGATTTGATGTAGACCTGGAGGTCTCATCACGTCTTGCCCCCGCCCCTCCGCCCCCGCTCCAGTCGTTTGTCGGCCAACATATCCATCCTTCTGACACAAGGCGTTCCTGCACCAATCGGAAAGCAAAGGGACTCCCTTACCCAGTTGGAGGATGCTGGATGGTCAGACAGTCTTTCCTCCCCATATTCAATAGCAGCAGACACATGGGAACACCACCACCCGCAGGTTCCCCACTAAGCCACCCACTATCCTGACTTGGAAATATCAGCCGTTCCGTCACCATGACTGGGTCAAAATCCTGGAACTCCCTCCCTAACAGCGCTGCGGGTGTACCTACGCCACATGGACTGCAGCAGCTCTAAAGGCTCCAGCCCTGCTTGATTGGCACCCCATCTCTTGTCAGATGGCCTGATTTATTTCAAGAACACTTGTAGCTAAAGCTATGGATGATTTATTAACATTAACTGTGGGTCAAATATATACAAAGCAATGGATTAATAACAGTAAAATCATGCAAGCAACCTCTCTTCAGTTTCCTCCAGCCAGTCTGAGATCAGCAGACTTTTAACATTCACTTATATACTAGTGAGACTCCTAGTGGTTAGTTGCTGAATTACAACACATCCATGATATCACCACACCTTCAAAACACATTCACTCCCTGTACCATCGATGCACAGAAAATGAAAATCGCTTATTGTCACAAGTCGGCTTCAAATGAAGTTACTGCCTAGGGCAGCACGGTGGTACAGTGGTTAGCCCTGCTGCCTCACGGCACCGAGGTCCAAGGTTCGATCCCGGCTCTTGGTCACTGTCCATGTGGAGTTTGCACATTCTCCCCGTGTTTGCCTGGGTGTCTCCCCGTGTTTGCGTGGGTTTCTCCCCCACAACCCAAAGATGTGCAGGGTAGGTGGATTGGCCACGCTAAATTGCCCCTTAATTGGAAAAAATTAATTGGGTACTCTAAATTTATTTTAAAAAGACATTAAAATCATTTTATTTCTATTAATACTTTCTTTCCCTTTCCACCACCCTTTCCGTTCCATGTGATCTACCATGCGGATTCAGTGAAGTCATGCGACACTAAAACTCAGTAGAAATTTGAGTTAAACTTCTCGGATGCAAACAAGAATCCTTATTGCCTCTATTTGATTATAATTAGGAGAAACTTAAATCTATTCTCAATAAAGTCCAGCTAGCAAAGGACTTAAAAGAGAAGTGACTTATAAACAATTTAACTTTCAAAATAATACAGAAATGCTTACGGCAAAACAGCTTGCATTTACTTCAAGAGTTAGAGTGGAAAATGAAAATCTGAAAATAAGAAAAGTGTGTAGTTAGATCAAAGCATAGAATGATCCAGGACAAAGATGGCTGTACGGCCCATCATGTTTAAGGAGAATTTTATCAGTCTTTAGCCATTTGTCTACACCTCTATGTTGTCCTAATTGGTTTGGGTTAGAATCAAGTACATTTGATTCGATGGTTAACTGTCAATCCTTAATGTGCAACATAAGTTCTGAATGTTTCATGTTTGAATATTTGTGTATGTTATGGAATGCGATTCTGTGCTATTATCAAGACCAGTTTCTACAGGTTTTCAGCTGACTTCGCTTTATCCACATTATGAACAATGGTGCCTTCATGTGCTTACTTCGACCTTGATCAAGGTTACTGGTACAGCTCATTTCTTAATGTCAAACTGACTTTGAAAATATGTTCATCAGAACAATAGCTTTTTTATCTTGCTAACTGAAAATGTTGGGCGCGATTCTACGCCCCCCACGCCGGGTGGGAGAATAGCGGGAGGACCTCCTGACATTTTTCACGCCCTCCCGCTATTCTCCCCCCCCCCAGCACGCCACGAATCGCCGCTCGCCGTTTTTTACGGCGAGCGACAATTCTCCGAGGCCGATGGGCCGAGCGGCCGGGCCTTCACGCCCATTTCAACATGGCAGCAAACACACCTGCTCGCTGCCGTCGTGAAACGGGCGCCAGATGCCCGTTTGGGGCACCTGGGGGCCCGATTGGCACGGCCGTGCCAAGGGGGGGCATAGGCCCGCGATCAGTGCCCACCAATCTCGGGCCGTGCGTCCGTAACGGACGCACTCTTTTCCCTCCACCGCCCCGCAAGATCAAGCCGCCACGACTTGCGGGGCGGCTGAGGGAAAAGACGCCAACTGAGCATGCGCGGGTTGGCGTTGTCCAACCTGCGCATGCGCGGCTGACGTCATCTGCCGCATCAGCCGGCGTGACGCTTGACGTGCGGCCTTGACGACCGTCAAAGACATTCAAATCATTTTATTTCTATTAATATTTTCTTTCCCTTTGTGCTCCATGTTGTTTGTCTGTGTGAGTGTGTTTGTGTATGTGAGTGTAGACAGTGGGGGATAGTTCAGAAGAGGGGGGCTGAGAATGGGGTGTTTGACAGTATTTTCTGCCTGTATAATTATAATTCTGTACATGATAAAAGGTCAATTGTGTTTTATAGTTACAAACCTAGTGACTAGTTTATTGGGCTCAACCAACGACCTTGGATATTTTAAATAAAATCTAATGCCACATGTGTCGCAAATCCGGGTCAGGGGGGCTGGATCTGACAATCTGGATCGCTAGCTCAGGGAGGTCGCGACAGAAGATGGATGTTTAGGATTTAGTTACAGAAATATCTAAAAACTAGAGGGCAGGTACAAAAAAAAAATTAAATGGGCAGCACGGTAGCACAAGTGATTAGCACTGTGGCTTCACAGCACCAGGATCCCAGGTTCGATTCCCTGCTGGGTCACTGTCTGTACGTTCTGCCCGTGTCTGCGTGGGTTTCCTCCGGGTGCTCCGGTTTCCTCCCACAGTCCAAAGATGTGCAGATTAGGTGAATTGGCCATGGCTAAATTGCCCTTAGCGACCAAAAAGGGTTCGGAGGGGTATTTGGGTTCCGGGGATAGGGTGGAAGTGAGGGCTCAAGTGGGTCGGTGCAGACTCGATGGGCCGAATGGCCTCCTTCTGCACTGTATGTTCTAAATTCAAATGCAGAATGGAATGTCAGCCTTCACCTTTAAAGGACTGGAACACAAAGAGGTGGAGGTCGTGCTAGAATTATATGAAGTTCTGGTTAGACCAAGGCCGAGGTTTTCCAACCTTCGTTTGCGGCAGGGATTTTCCGACGCGGCTGGGATTTTCCCGAGCGCGAATGGGGATTTGGCTGGAAGGCCAGACTCTCCGCTCTCGCTCGCGATGGGTGATGCTCCCAGATCCGGAGTGCGGTCACAAGAGTCTCAGAATTGTTACGGCGCGGAGGGAGGCCGGGAAATGCGCGAGTCATCACTAAAACGGGAGACAGGTGAAACAGAAACGCTACCGCGGTTCCCGGCAGGCGAGGTGCAGATTTGTTTAAAAGTCAGTACGAGAGAGGGAAGAGCAAAACAATGGGCGGAATTGTCCGCCACCGCAGCGTGTTATGCCCTCGTAGAGGCTACCCACCTTTAGCCGCGGTGGCGCCATCTTCCAGACAGGGGTTTCGTGTTGTTCCCACCCTCCGCCACCGGGGAACACATGGGGCGCGATTCTCCCATATGGGGAGAAATCGTAAGGCTGGCGTCAAATCCGGGCGGGTTTGACGCCAGCCCCCCCCCTTCCCGACCGGGAACCGATTCTGGTCCCCGGTCGGGGCTAGCATGCCGACGGCGTAAACTCCGGCATCGCGGGCTTAACGAATTTCGTTAAGCCCGCTTGCCAGAGTTAGCGCCGGCTGACGCGTCATATGACGTCAGCCGCGCATGCGCGGATTGGAAGACTCCAACCCGCGCATGCGCGGATTGGAAGACTCCAAACCGCGCATGCGTGGATGACGTCATCGCGCATTTGCGCGAAACCCGCGCATGCGCGGGCCGGGTTGCCCCTCAGCCGCCCCGCGAATGGATACTGCGGGGCGGCGGAAGGAGAAATAGTGCGCGGGCATCGGGCCCGCTGCCCGCGATCGGTGCCCACCGATCGCTGGCCCATGGCACCCTTGGCACGGCCGTGGTACTGCCGTGCCAATCGGTGCCATGGTTATAAAATCGAGAGTTTACGGCCGTTTTTACGAACGGCCAGACCAGGTGTGTTTGCCGTTCGTAAAAACAGCCGTAAAGGGCTGAGAACTCGGCCCATCGATCAGCTGTGAATCGCTGCCGGCCGTAAAAAAACGGCGGCAGCGATTCGTGTCGGGAGTTGGGCGTGGGGGGGGGGGGGGGAAGAATAGCGGGAGGGCGTCGGAACAGCGTGGCTCGTAAAATTTCGGGAGTGCGGAGAATCTCGCCCATGGTGTTGGGCTGGGGGGGGGGGGGGGATGCCAGAAAATCCCCACCTGGGAAGTGTGGGCAATGGCAGAGAAAGGAGAGAGAGAGAGAGAGAGAGAATGTGAGGGGAGAGAGAGAGAATGTGAGGGGAGCGAGAGAATGTGAGGATAGAGAGAGAATGTGAGGGGAGCGAGAGAGAGAATGTGAGGATAGAGAGAGAGAATGTGGGGATAGAGAGAGAGAATGTGGGGATAGAGAGAGAGATTGTGAGCAGCGAGAGAGAGATTGTGAGGATAGAGAGAGAATGTGAGGATAGAGAGAGAATGTGAGGATAGAGAGAGAATGTGAGGATAGAGAGAGAATGTGAGGGGAGAGAGAGAGAGAGAGAATGAGAGGGGAGAGAGAGAATGTGAGGGGAGAGAGAGAATGTGAGGGGAGAGAGAGAATGTGAGGGGAGAGAGAGAGAATGTGAGGATAGAGAGAGAATGTGAGGGGAGCGAGAGAGAATGTGAGGATAGAGAGAGAATGTGAGGGGAGCGAGAGAGAATGTGAGGATAGAGAGAGAGAATGTGAGGATAGAGAGAGAGAATGTGAGGATAGAGAGAGAATGTGAGGATAGAGAGAGAATGTGAGGATAGAGAGAGAGAATGTGAGGATAGAGAGAATGTGAGGGGAGAGAGAGAGAATGTGAGGGGAGAGAGAGAATGTGAGGGGAGAGAGAGAGAGAATGTGAGGGGAGAGAGAGAGAATGTGAGGATAGAAAGAGAATGTGAGGATAGAGAGAGAGAATGTGAGGATAGAGAGAGAATATGAGGATAGAGAATGTGAGGGGAAGAGAGAGAATGTGAGGGGAAGAGAGAGAATGTGAGAGGAGAGAGAGAATGTGAGAGGAGAGAGAGAGAATGTGAGGGAGAGAGAGAGAATGTGAGGGGAGAGAGAGAATGTGAGGGGAAGAGAGAGAATGTGAGGATAGAGAGAGAATGTGAGGGGAGAGAGAGAATGTGAGGGGAAGAGAGAGAATGTGAGGATAGAGAGAGAATCTGAGAGGAGAGAGAGAGAATGTGAGGGGAGAGAGAGAATGTGAGGGGAAGAGAGAGAATGTGAGGATAGAGAGAGAATGTGAGAGGAGAGAGAGAATGTGAGGGGAAGAGAGAGAATGTGAGGATAGAGAGAGAATGTGAGGGAGAGAGAGAATGTGAGGGGAGAGAGAGAATGTGAGGGGAGAGAGAGAGAATGTGAGGGGAGAGAGAGAATGAGGGGAGAGAGAGAGAATGTGAGGGGAGAGAGAGAGAATGTGAGGGGAGAGAGAGAGAATGTGAGGATAGAGAGATAATGTGAGGGGAGAGAGAGAATGTGAGGGGAGCGAGAGAGAATGTGAGGATAGAGAGAGAATGTGAGGATAGAGAGAGAGAATGTGAGGATAGAGAGAGAATGTGAGGATAGAGAGAGAATGTGAGGATAGAGAGAATGTGAGGATAGAGAGAATGTGAGGGGAGAGAGAGAGAATGTGAGGGGAGAGAGAGAATGTGAGGGGAGCGAGAGAGAGAATGTGAGGATAGAGAGAGAATGTGAGGATAGAGAGAGAATGTGAGGATAGAGAGAGAATGTGAGGATAGAGAGAGAGAATGTGAGGATAGAGAGAGAATATGAGGATAGAGAGAATGTGAGGGGAAGAGAGAGAATGTGAGGGGAAGAGAGAGAATGAGAGAGGAGAGAGAGAGAATGAGAGAGGGGAGAGAGAGAATGAGAGGGGAGAGAGAGAATGTGAGGATAGTACGAGAGAATGTTAGGGGAGAGAGGGAATGTGAGGGGAAGAGAGAGAATGTGAGGATAGAGAGAGAATGTTGAGGGGAGAGAGAGAATGGTGCAGGGGAGAGAGAGAGAATGGGAAGGGAGAGAGAGAATGGTGCAGGGGAGAGAGAGAGAATGTGAGGGAGAGAGAGAAAATGAGGTGAGAGAGTAGAGAGAAGGGTGGAGGGGAGAGAGAGAGAAATGTGGGAGAGGAGAGAGAGGAGAAAAAGGTGAGGGATAGAGAGAGAAATGTGGAAGGGGGGGAGAGAGAGAATGTGAAGGCTAAGAGAGAGAGTGTGAGTGATAGAGGAGAGAAGTGGAGGAAGAGTGAGATAGAGGAGAGATGAGAGAATGTGAGGGAGAGGAGAGAATGAAGGGGAAGAGAAGAATGTAGGAGGGAGAGAGAATGAGAGGAGAGAAGAAGAGAAATGTGAGGGGAAGAGCAGAGAAGTGAGGGGAAGAGAGAGAATGTGAGGATAGAGAGAGAATGTGAGGGGAGAGTGAGAATGTGAGGGGAGAGAGAGAATGTGAGGGGAAGAGAGAGAATGTGAGGATAGAGAGAGAGAGAATGTGAGGGGAGAGAGAGAATGTGAGGATAGAGAGAGAATGTGAGGGGAGAGAGAGAATGTGAGGGGAGAGAGAGAATGTGAGGGGAAGAGAGAGAATGTGAGGATAGAGAGAGAGAGAATGTGAGGGGAGAGAGAGAATGTGAGGGGAGAGAGAGAATGTGAGGGAGAGAGAGAATGTGAGGGGAAGAGAGAGAATGTGAGAGGAGAGAGAGAGAATGTGAGGGGAGAGAGAGAATGTGAGGGGAAGAGAGAGAATGTGAGGGGAAGAGAGAGAATGTGAGAGGAGAGAGAGAGAATGTGAGGGGAGAGAGAGAATGTGAGGGGAGAGAGAGAGAATGTGAGGGGAGAGAGAGAATGTGAGGGGAGAGAGAGAGAATGTGAGGGGAGAGAGAGAATGAGGGGAGAGAGAGAATGTGAGGGGAGAGAGAGAGAATGTGAGGGGAGAGAGAGAGAATGTGAGGATAGAGAGAGAATGTGAGGGGGGAGAGAGAGAATGTGAGGCTAGAGAGAGAGTGTGAGGATAGAGAGAGAGAATGTGAGGATAGAGTGAGAATATGAGGATAGAGAGAGAATGAGGGTGACGAGAGAGAATGAGGGAAGAGAGAGAATGTGAGAGGAGAGAGAATGAGAGGAGAGAGAGAGAATGTGAGGGGAAGAGAGAGAATGTGAGGGGAAGAGAGAGAATGTGAGGATAGAGAGAGAATGTGAGGGGAGAGTGAGAATGTGAGGGGAGAGAGAGAATGTGAGGGGAAGAGAGAGAATGTGAGGATAGAGAGAGAGAGAATGTGAGGGGAGAGAGAGAATGTGAGGATAGAGAGAGAATGTGAGGGGGAGAGAGAATGTGAGGGGAGAGAGAGAATGTGAGGGGAAGAGAGAGAATGTGAGGATAGAGAGAGAGAGAATGTGAGGGGAGAGAGAGAATGTGAGGGGAGAGAGAGAATGTGAGGGGAGAGGGAGAGAATGTGAGGGGAGAGAGAAAATGTGAGGGGAGAGAGAGAATGTGAGGATAGAGAGAGAGAGAATGTGAGGGGAGAGAGAGAATGTGAGGATAGAGAGAGAATGTGAGGGGAGAGAGAGAATGTGAGGGGAGAGAGAGAATGTGAGGATAGAGAGAGAATGTGAGGGGGGAGAGAGAGAATGTGAGGCTAGAGAGAGAGTGTGAGGATAGAGAGAGAGAATGTGAGGATAGAGTGAGAATATGAGGATAGAGAGAGAATGTGAGGGGAAGAGAGAGAATGAGGGGAAGAGAGAGAATGTGAGAGGAGAGAGAGAATGAGAGGAGAGAGAGAGAATGTGAGGGGAAGAGAGAGAATGTGAGGGGAAGAGAGAGAATGTGAGGATAGAGAGAGAATGTGAGGGGAGAGAGAGAATGTGAGGGGAGAGAGAGAATGTGAGGGGAAGAGAGAGAATGTGAGGATAGAGAGAGAGAGAATGTGAGGGGAGAGAGAGAATGTGAGGATAGAGAGAGAATGTGAGGGGAGAGAGAGAGAATGTGAGGGGAGAGAGAGAGAGAATGTGAGGATAGAGAGAGAATGTGAGGGGAGCGAGAGAGAGAATGTGAGGATAGAGAGAGAATGTGAGGATAGAGAGAGAGAATGTGAGGATAGAGAGAGAATATGAGGATAGAGAGAATGTGAGGGGAAGAGAGAGAATGTGAGGGGAAGAGAGAGAATGTGAGAGGAGAGAGAGAGAATGTGAGGGGAGAGAGAGAATGTGAGGGGAAGAGAGAATGTGAGGATAGAGAGAGAATGTGAGGGGAGAGAGGGAATGTGAGGGGAAGAGAGAGAATGTGAGGATAGAGAGAGAATGTGAGGGGAGAGAGAGAATGTGAGGGGAGAGAGAGAGAATGTGAGGGGAGAGAGAGAATGTGAGGATAGAGAGAGAATGTGAGGGGAGAGAGAGAATGTGAGGGGAGAGAGAGAATGTGAGGGGAAGAGAGAGAATGTGAGGATAGAGAGAGAGAGAATGTGAGGGGAGAGAGAGAATGTGAGGGGAGAGAGAGAATGTGAGGGGAGAGGGAGAGAATGTGAGGGGAGAGAGAAAATGAGGGGAGAGAGAGAGAATGTGAGAGGAGAGAGAGAATGTGAGAGGAGAGAGAGAATGTGAGGGGAGAGAGAGAATGTGAGGGGAGAGAGAGAATGTGAGGGGAGAGAGAGAGAATGTGAGAGGAGAGAGAGAGAATGTGAGAGGAGGCAGAGAATGTGAGGGGAGAGAGAGAATGTGATGGGAGGACTAGAGCCTGGGTGGGGTGGGGGTGGGGAGCGGAGTGCGATTGCCGATTGGGGGGGCGGGGGGGTGGGTAAGGTTGCCAACCCTCCAGGATCGGCCCTGGGAGTCTCCCGGAATTGAAGACCACCCTCCAGGACACCTCCGTGCGCGGGGGACCCTGGAGATAAATCAGCGGGACATTAAAAAATGTTTTCTGATTTCAATTTCCTTGGAACGTTTCCCTTTTACCAGACCGAGAAATGTGGGAAAAGTGTGGGTTAAAAAGGCGCGCATGACTGACAGTCGTACATCATCCAATTGGGCAACGGGTCTTCCTGCTTTCCGATTGGCGTAAAGCAGCTCGCGCGCCACAACGGGCCGGCTAATGGTTGGAGCCGGTCGATGGAACCTCCAGGAATACATTTAATCACAGTTGGGTACCCCAGGAGGGACGGAGAGAGGGAGGATGTCTCAAATCCTGCCCCTCCTGCTGAAACATGAAGAGAATGGCAAAATTAGAAAGTAGTCAAGCAGAGAGAGCCTCTCTTACCAACCTTTGAGTAAGCGTTGGTTCGAACTCCGACCCAAGGAGTGTCTCCGCCGTGTTCAACTTTGAATGTACCAAAGAAAATGAGACCAAATAGAAAGCACCCAGCCCCCCCCCCCCCCCCCCCCCCCCCACCCACCTCCCCCCACCCAAATAAATTCCCCAGTCACAAAAGTGTAGCGGACAACCCGACGTGCCAATCTATATAAGATCTTTATTAACTTTCATCGAGGAGAAAACATCACGAGAACCAAAATAGAAGCAGCTTCCTTGAATTCATGTACACAAATGGTGGCTAAAGATACAAAACTAGGAGTTTCTGTCATCTGAGATCTTTATATCATACATTATTTCAATATATATGTATATTATGTACAATATTACACCACAACCTCATAAATATGAGCTCTCACTCACATCCCCCCCCCCCCTTCCCTCCCCCCCCCCCCCCCCTCTGCCAACCGAATGGAGCCCCCCCCCCCCTCCCCCCCTCGTCTCCAGCCACCTGAGAGAAAAAAAGGGGCGATTGCCTTGAAGGATCTTGAGCGAAGCCCGAGGAGGTGGGGGTCTCGCAATTTTTTTAAAAATATAAATTTAGTGTACCCAATTCATTTTTTCCAATTAAGGGGCAATTCAGCGTGGCCAATCCACCTCCCCTGCACATCTTTGGGCTTGTGTGGGCGAAACCCACGCAAACACGGGGAGAATGTGCAAACTCCACACGGAGAGTGACCCAGAGCCGGGATCGAACCCGGGATCTTGGCGCCCTGAGGCAGCAGTGCTAACCCACTGTGCCACCGTGCTGTCCTGGTGTCTCGCAATTTGACCGGTTTAGCCATTTAAAAAAAGAAAAGACGAAAAAAATATCGTCACACAAGTTGCTCGAAAAGCACAGCTAGGTCAAGGACAAGAGGGATCCTCAGCTAACTGGTTCCAACCCAAATAGCCAAAACCGAGGAAGAGATCTTGAGGAATATATTTTTCCATAAAAGGAATTTAAATGGATATGGAGAGAAGAATGGGGAAGGGAGAAAAAAAAATCAGGTGGTCTTAAAAACACATATTCTAAGCTGCCAACGCTGGAAGAAACCCGAAACGCGCTAATTTAGGAGAAGGCTTTGTCGAATATCTCACCAACCGGTGTGTGAAAGGCTCCCAAAGTTTTACGCAGACTTCCCAGGACACCTCAATGGCGTGGCTGGCATTGTAAATGGAAGGGTTTAGTGTGGTGGGTGGGGGAGAGGGGGGGATAACAATTAGCCGAAGGGACAGTTGAGGCCTTGCCTTCAGTAGCTTGGGTCGGTTCAAGGCCCACATTCCTAACCCGCTTTGGCCCCGCTCCCAGGAAAATCAGGCAATCAAAATTCTCCTCTTCCCTCAGCTCAAACAAAAAAAAATAATGAAACTTGGCCAGGGGAGCCATTGGAATTGTACAAAATCCAATTAAAAGATCAAAACTGGGTGACCAACCTACGCAAACAGAATATTGGACTGATTCATCCCAGGGCAAGTGTGTTATTTCCTTTTGCAGTCAATCTGAAAATGTATTCCAAAGTTGGCTTGTGTCTTGGGATAGGTTAAGAAAATGTCCTTGTTCAAACAAGCAGATGAGGGCAACGCACCTCTATAGTTTTTCAGCAAAAACAAACGATCTCCCAACAATGAAGAAAATGTTCCTTTTTTCGATCATGGATTGGCTGAATTTTTCTTCAATTAAGAGGAGGTATTGAATTCACCGGTGATAACTGTAATTTAACGGGTTATGCACCAACATGTCCTCTTTCAGCCTAGCCACATTACAGTGTGGGTGAACAGCGCTGGATCCATAAGGTTGGGGGCCAAAGGTCTAAGCCAGCCAATAAGGTGCGAGATGTAAGCAGGGAGGAGAAGGAGTCTCCAGTTGACCTCATTGTCGAAAGCTGGCCTCAACTGAGGTGGGAGCATTAAAGGAACTTATTCCCGGAGGCAGGATGCGAGGGCCATCTTAGTCCAGCGAGAAAACAGACTGGAGCGGTGGGGCCCCATGCCCAGAGTGCCTCGGGCCAAGCTCTCCGGAAGGCCAGAGAAGGGGCTCAAACCTTTGACGCAAGTTTCAGAAAGGGCGTTGGGAAATGGGGTTGGGGAGGGAGAGGTGGCAGGTAAGGCAGGGTCCACACACACACCTTCCCGGAATGGAAGGACTTGATCACTGCTGAAGAAAAGGGTTTGAAGGTATGAAAATCTGTAGGCCTACACGCAGAACACAAACTGGCACCGTGTATGTGTAATATTGAGATGACTAGTAACTTTCGTCAGGCAATGGAAAACGACACAGTAATTAGAACTCAACCCAGTACACTGAGTGAATGGGGAACGCAACCAGAGAAACAAGCAAACAGTCAGAAACAAGGGCCGTCGGGATTCAACGTTCCTGCCGACGGAATCTCACCGCCAGCGAAAGGCGCGGAGAAACACGCGGATGGAAGGATCCAGCCCGAGCTCTCTGTTCACACCTGCAGGGTCAGCGAGCAATCCTTTGAAGGATTTGTTTCGAACATTCAGCAGACAGCTTGTCGAGATAACAGCTAAAAAAAAATGCAACACCCGCTCGCTTCTAATGCCAGTAGGCGAGTATGCAGAATAATTTTGAAATTCACTTCATTCTCCACAGAAAGAGAAAAAAAAATGCGAACAATCTGGTTTCCCGGTTTTGGGGGCCAGAGGGATGTCGCCACCACCACTGGGTGACTCACCCTTTGGTGCCAATTGGCATTGATGGCAACCAGATACCACAGCACCCTCCTAAACTAACCTAACACCCTGCACTTACTGATGTCAAGCAGTGAAGTCACCACCGTAAGTAAAAAAACAGGCCAACGGACCATCACTGACATCTTTCCATTGGCACCCTGGCTGGTATAATTAGCTTTCCAGTTGTTAAGAACCCAAGGTTCTGATATTTAAGTAAAGCCACCATTGACCCAGATGACCATAGGCTGCTTTCCCCTTTTGGGGGGGGGAAGTGGGGGGTAGAACTGACCGGTGGTGGTTTAACCCGAGGGTCACCACACCTCAGACGAGGGGCAAAAGTTGAGAGGGCGGGGCCTTCATGAATCACCTCAGCCGGTACGGGAACTGAACTCGCGCTGTTCGCCTCGCTCTGCATCCCGAACCGGCCGTCCAGCCAACGGAGCCAAGCAACCTGGGTTGAAGTCTCCTGTCGATGTTGCACCAGGTTGGGCGGCACGTGGCGCAGTGGTTGGCACTGGGACTCTGGCGCTGAGGACCTGGGTTCAAATCCCGGCCCTGGGTCACTGTCCGTGTGGAGCTTGCACAGTCTCCGCGTGTCTGCGTGGGTTTCACCCCCACAACCCAAAGATAAGCAGGCTAGGTGGATTGGCCACGCTAAATTCCCCATTAATAGGAAAGAAAAACTAATTGGGTACTCTAAATTTATTTTTAAAAATTAAAATTTTACACCAGGTTATCTGTGCAGGTGAAGTCTCTACAGCAAATGTTATCCTTGGGATGATAATCAAATTGGTATTAGATTGATTCCAGAGTATTGAAAGGCAATACTCTCGAGTTAGGCCTGGAACCTTGAGGGAAAATAGAATCGTCATGTTGGCCCCGACAACAGCTCTCGTGTTCAAGACACTAACCGGCTTGAGGTGGAGATGTGTGCGTCATACAAAAGGCCCAGGTTCAGCTCCTGGCCCGTGAGGAACCAGTGGGACTGGTCTCGGAAAACAACAATGGCTCCAGAATGGCCCTAAATAAGAGTCAGAAAAATTCAGGTTAAGGGGGCAATTTTAATTCAGCTCTCCCAAGCAGGAAGCAGGGTGGAGATCTGGAGGTTGCCCCCCCTGTCAGATATTTCGCTCAACGGTCAGTCAGCAGTTCAGTTAAAATGACTTGCTCGCCAAGTGTTCCGCATTGGCTAATATAATTGAACCATCACAGGCGAGTCCAGAGAGAGAGAGAGAGAGAGAAAAAAATACATTAAAATCCAGTACTTACCTACAAATTAAACACTTTCCGTCAATAAATAGAACCTCTAAATGAGAAAACGCTACACGGGTATGATTAAAAGACACGGGTTGACCACCCGTACAAATTGGAAAATGGCAGGACAGGCAGTCACGGCAGCTCATCCCACGATAGGTCTTGAGGAAGCGGGACGGGCCTTGCACCATGGTCACGCCCTTCCAGACTTTTTACAGGCGGAACCATGGTGCAAGGGCCACGTGGTGGGGAAGGGGATGACGCGGCGGGGCAACCCAAGGGAGGGAAGAGGGGGGGGGGGGGGGGGGTGAAGAGAAGGCCATTGTTCCGAAGATGCTTGTGGAAGCGGAGCCAGACCCCTGATATCTGCAGGGGCGCTCGACACTCAAGGCGGAAGTACTGAAAAAGATTCCAGTTAAAGCCCTTTTCCGGGTGAGGTGGGTTCACAAAGGGGTGGTGGAAAGTAAGGGGGCAGAGAGGTTTCCATTGGGGAGGAGGGGGGGGGGGAGCAGCACTGACCTCTCTACTACTGAAAAAAAAAATTACAAAACCCATCCCTCGACAGTCTCAGTGCTGATTGGAAGCTACTGACATGGAGGCAGCCGTGAATCCAGAGGTAGCCTCGCTGTTAATGTTCCTGCAATTTCCAACGTCGAGTCTGTGTGTACCCATGGCCTTCACAAGGGCCGGTTTAGAGGCAGTGCTTGTTCCAGTTACACTGTAGATTACCCCGCGACACAATTCCCCTCCCTCCCCCCCGCAAAACAAAACATTTAAAAATCGCACCTTTAAAACAATGTCAAGTAGGCCTCTATTGATCGATATGCTTCACCCAGGCAACAATTGATCAAGGCGCCTTGATAACGGAATGTAACTTACTGCAAAACGCTGGGCTAAAATCAAATTTTAAAAAGGCAAAAAACGGATCTCCTTCGGTTTATGGGGTATTTTTATACAGATTTCTAACGATATCTCGTTTATTTTGAACCCGCCCTGACTGAAAGTGGGGGGGGCCGGGGGGGGGTCGGGGAAACGGTCGCCTCAGAAAACTGGCGCAGTTCTCAGGCGGGTGTCACACCCCCGCCCTCCTCTCGCGGAGAAGACCCAATTTTCCTCAGGCCGGGCCCCAGTCGAGGTCCGTCGCGCCGGCCGATTCTCCCCCTCACCCCACCCTCCCCCCAGCCCGCCGCTCAGAACTCGTCGTCCGAGCTCAGGAGGAGGGTCTTCTCCGTGTCGCGGATGCTGGAGGAGCTGTGCGTCCGCGAGACGATGTGCCCGTTCCGCCAGGGGGTGCCGTGCTCCAGGGTCGACTGCTGGGTGTACTGCTGGTAGGCCGGCGAGAAGTTGTGGATGGCGTCTTGGACGATGTCGTGCGGGTTCATGGTCTCCTTCAGGCTGCTCGAGATGCTCTTCATGGGCGCGCAGCGGCCTGTCCAGGAAGGGAGGTGGGGGGGGGGGTGGGGGGGGAGAAAAAAAACCCGTCAAACATCAGACCGGCAGTCAACGTCACCGATTCGTTCAAGAACCACAGAAAAGTTACGAAGCGGAAAGAGGCCATTCAGCCCATTGTGTCTGTGCCGGCCCGAAACAGAAATTAGCCGCACATTTTAATCCCACTTTCCAGCACCTGCCCCCCCCCCCCCCCCCCCCCCAGCCTTGCAGGTTACATCACCTCGGATGCAGGCATCTTCTTAAAGGAGTCGAGTGTTTCGGCCTGAACCATCAACCTAGGCCACGAATTCCAGCCGCCCGCCGCCCCGCTGGTTTCTTTCCTCCTCGCGTCCCCTCTTAACCTTTCTGCCAATCACCTTTGCCTCGATAATTGGCCCCCCTCGGCTAAAGGAAACAAGTCTTTCCTGCCTACCCCGTCTAAGCCCCTCAATTTTGCACACCTCGATTAGGTCACCCCCTCAGCTGTAGTACAGAAAGCGAATGAGGGGGTGAGTGTGGGGAACGGTAGAAGATGTAGCATAAGCTGCTTCCTTGATGTACGCTCTGACAAAGGAAGGTTCAGACTTGGAGATAGGTTTAACACATTTATTGAATAGTTAACATTTCTCCTACTTGAGTTTGACTCTCCTGCTAATCTTACTATAGTAACTCACTCTAACTAACCAGTCTGCTCTAAGCCATGCGGTGGGTGTGATGCTTCCTGATCTGCCCCTGTCGCCTGTGGAAAGAGAAAGAGCATGTGTGCTCTGTCCTTTTATATGGGTTGTGTAATGCCCCCTTGTGGTAGTGTCACCTCTGGGTGTCTTGACTGCCCATTGGTCGTGTCTTATACAGTGTGTTCATTAGCTGTATGTCTGCATGTCATGATGTCTCTGGTGTTCCCTCTAGTGTTTAGTCTTAGTGTATTTGCATTAACCTCTTGTGTATTTACAGTGATGCATATCTCCACAGCAGGGGGGGGGGGGGAGAAAGAGTTGTTAAACATGGCCTGTGGCCAATCCTTCCAAGTGCAAGTTCTTCCTCCAACTCCCATACAATTTGTCCACCAGACATTGGCAGATCACTGGACAACCACGGTAACGTGAACCTAAAACAGGGCCGGAACGTCCCGGTGGGTCACGCCAGTGGGATCTTCCAGGCCCGCCGATGGGCATCATGGCGATGGAGGGGTGCCTTTAATAGGAAACCCCCGCCGACAACCCCGGGACCAGAAGGTCCCGCCACAGGCCACCTCCTGCCACCTCTACAACCTGCGACTCTCAGTCGAAACTCTCAACTTTCTCCCAGCGAATCTTACCAGCATGCAAAATAAACCTGAAACAAAAATTAAGAGCCATCTTTTTATTGCGGGGATTGTAAAGCTCATCATTAGGAGCAGAAGTGGGCCATTCAGCCCCTCGAGCCTGCTCCACCATTCAGCCCCTCTACCCTGCTCCACCATTCAATGAGAACATGGCCTAACTCCATACACCTGCCTTTGGGCCCGTATCCCTTCATATCTTTGCTTAACAAACATCGACCTATCTCAGATTTAAATTTAACAACTGATCCAGCATCATTTGTGGGAGAGAGAGTTCCAAATCTCTACCAACCTTTGAGTGAAGAAGCTCTTCCTAACACCCCTCCTGAACAATCTGGCCCAAATTTTCAGACTGTGCCCCTTAGGTCTAGAATCTCCAACCAGCGGAAAGAGTTTATCTTTCTAAGGCTATACAAGGCTCTGGTCAGGCCTGTTTGGAGTATTGTGAGCAGTTTTGGGCCCCATATCTAATGAAGGGGGTGCCGGCCTTGGAAAGGTTCCAGAGGGGGTTCGCAAGAATGATCCCTGGAATTAAGAGCTTGTCGTATGAGGAGTGGTTGAGGACTCAGGGTCTGTACTCGTTGGAGTTTAGAAGGATGAGAGAGGGATCTTATTGAAACGTACAGGATACTGCGAGGCCTGGATAGAGTGGAGGTGGAGAGGATGTTTCCACTTGTAGGAAAAACTAGAAGCAGAGGACACAATCTCAGACTAAAGGGACACTTTCAAAACAGAGATGAGGGGGAATTTCTTCAGCCAGAGGGTGGTGAATCTGTGGAACACTTTGCCGCAGAAGGCTGTGGAGGCCAAATCGCGGAGTGTCTTTAAGACAGAGATAGATAGGTTCTTGATTAATCAAGGGATCAGGGGATATGGGGATGATAAAAATATTAGCCATGATTGAATGGCGGAGCAGATTCGATGGGCCGAGTGGCCTAATTCTGCTCCCATGTCTTATGATCCTATCCTGTCTTTCCCGTTAATATCTTGAAGGTCACCCTTAACCGGCCTAATATGCGCAATCTCTCCTCAAAAGTTTAAACTTGTTCCCCCGTTTCAAATTACTATTTAAACAAAAAAAAACCATCCTGGTGCTCCGAATCGAACTGCTCGAGTGGTATATTTACATCATGGTTCTAGATACTGCCTCTGATGTGAGAAATGGTGATTGTTATTGATTCTAACTTAACCGAAATGGGAAATTATTCCAAATGTGCTTTAAAATCATGAAAATCGATAGCTGAAAAAAACAAACTGTCTTAATTCAACGCATTTCAGTTAACGGTTAAAGGTGACTTTACCGGCAAAATCATAAGTTTAAAAAGGTCCAAAAGTCCCAATAATTCAGAGATGGATCTATTTTAAATATTGATTTTTTTTTTCTATCGATGCATAAATTTAATACACAGATTTTATCACGTGTGCAAATTATACATTTTTAAGATGTTTTCTTTGGCATGATGTGGGAGCCACTGGTACCACCCGTCTTTGTTGCCCACCCCTAATTGCCCTTGAACAGAATGGCCCGCGCGGGCATTTCAGAGGACAGCTAAGAGCAGCGCTGGGCAACCGAGGCTGGTGAGTAGGCCGCATGAGAGGCCCTCCTTCATCTCAGGGGGCCGCAAGATTGAAATCGAGGCTCGTTCACTAACCCTGATCCCATGAATAAGATTAACCATAATCACTTATATATTAATAGAGCTGTCGCCGACTTCAAATGGTAAAAAAAAAGGAATATTTACATTTTGGACACAGGGACGCACGGCTCCCACAATGGTGTGAGCAATCAGCACGCACCTCACTTTTTTTTGTTAGAAATTTATAGTCTCCATAGAACATAGAACAGTACAGCACAGAACAGGCCCTTCGGCCCTCGATGTTGTGCCGAGCAATGATCACCCTCCTCAAACCCACGTATCCACCCTATACCCGTAACCCAACAACCCCCCCTTAACCTTACTTTTGAGGCCACTACGGGCAATTTAGCATGGCCAATCCACCTAACCCGCACATCTTTGGACTGTGGGAGGAAACCGGAGCACCCGGAGGAAACCCACGCACACAGGGGGAGGACGTGCAGACTCCACACAGACAGTGACCCAGCCGGGAATCGAACCTGGGACCCTGGAGCTGTGAAGCATTTATGCTAACCACCATGCTACCGTGCTGCCTTTTTTTTCCAATTAAGGGACAATTTAGTGTGGCCAATCCACCTACCCTGCATATCTTTGGGTTGCGAGGGCGAGACCCACGCTGACACGGGGAGAATGTGTAAACTCCACACAGACAGTGACCCAGAGCCGGGACCAAACCTGGGGCCTCGGCGCCATGAAGCAGCAGTGCTAACCACTGCACCACCCTCGCTGCTCACCTCACTCGCCCTCTCTATGTACGAATCAGATTCAGTTAGGCCGTTAGGGAAAAAAACGACACGGATGGAAATCCGCGGAATGTGGCGACCCTGCGCGCGGGCAACGGTCAACAAAATGTCTCGTGGGGCCGCACTCGGAACCCAGGTGGGCCGCATGTGGCCCCCCCGGGTTAGGGTCGGCCACATCACACGCACACACGAACGAAGACATCAGGTACTTCCTAGGTCAGAGGTGACCTAGCCTCCCAACTGAGCAGAGCAGGCCAAAGGCGCATTGTGCAACGCTGGGAAGGGCACCGATTTCCACATCTTATCTTTTATTTTGGGGATCAGTCCGCAGGAGATTGCCACATCAGTGCCAGTAAGCGTGGCGTTTTGAGAGGGTTTGCGTTCCTGGCCTCGTCTGCACTGAGCTGTGGTTTGAGATGAGGCAACACGTTAACATTTAGGAGCCTCAGCGGAAGGTGGCGACGAAAGCCTTTTCTTGTCTGGCACGAGTGCCGCAATTAACCCCGAGGCTCTGGAAAAATGAGCGTACGACATGGGAGAGGGTCTGGGCCACTCGGCCCCTCGAGCCCACTCCCCCGGTCAATGGGTTCATGGCTGATCTGACTGAAACCTGCACATTTCCCCCCCCCACCCCCAACCACACCACCGCCGATAACCTTTCATCCACCTATTCTATCTACCTCTGCCTTTAAGACAGTCAAAGGCGCGACTGCCTTCGAGGGCGGGAATTCCAAAGTGTCACATCCCTCGGGAGATAATTCTCTTCCACTCCATCCTAAATGGGCGACCCCCTCATTATTTTTAAACAGTGAGCAATTTTCAAAGAGAATCCCACGCCCGGTGGCCGATGAGAACTTAAGTGGCGAGACGAACAAAATAGGTGACGAGGAGGTCGGCGGTGTTGTTGCTCGAGTGAGAGAGAGAGACTGGGAAAAGACGGTCAAGGGTGCCAGCAAACGGAAGACGTTAAATTTAAGATCGTTCGGGAAAGAAGCAAGTGCAGAGGTCAGGAGGTCAGGTGGTGGGCTGTTGGAACATCAACTTGCATTTATATAGCGCCTTCAATTTAGTTAATCCTGAGGTGCTTTAAATCAGCGTTGGTTGACACGGAGGCCATGGGCTCCCTGTAGTGCAGAAGGAGGCCATTCGGTCCATCGAAAGACCACCCAACCTCGGCCCACTCCCCCATCCTGTCCCATAACCCCACCTAACCCAAGGAACACGAAGGGGCATTTTAGCGTGGCCAATCCACCTAACCGGCACATCTCTGGGCGGGGGGAGACCAGAGCACCCAGAGGAAACCCACGCAGACACGGGGAGAAGGTGCAAACTCCACACACCCGGGTCCCTGGCGCTGTGAGGCAGCAGTGTTGACCACTGTGCCGCCCCTTAGATCAGGTGACAAAAAAGGAGGCCATTCGGCCCTTCGAAACTGCTCCGCCATTCAATAAGACCATGGCTAATCGTCCAACTCAATAGCCTTATCCTGCATTCCCCCCGTATCCTTTGATCCCCTTGGCCCCAAGTGCTCTATCTAACTGCTTCTTGAAAACAGACAATGTCTCAACTACTTCCTGTGGTAACAAATTGCACAGGCCGACCATTCTCTGGGTGAAGAAATTTCTCCTCATCTCCGTCCTAAAAGGTCTCCCCCGTATCCTCAGACTGTGACCCCTGGTTCTGGACACCCCCACCATCGGGAACGTCCTTCCTGCATCTACCCTGTCCAGTCCTGTTAGAATTTTATAGGATTCTATGAGACCCCCCCTCATTCTTCTGAACTCCAGCGAATACAATCCGAACCGATTCAATCTCTCCTCATACGTCAGTCCCGCCATCCCTGGAATCAGTCTGGTAATCCTTCTCTGCACTCCCTCGAGAGGAAGAACATCCTTCCTCAGATAAGGAGACCAAAACTGCACACAATACTCCAGGTGTGGCCTCACCAAGGCCCTGTATAATTGCAGCAAGACATCCCTGCTCCCGTACTCAAAACCTCAATTATTCGTAATATAAGAACATAAGAACTAGGAGCAGGACTAGGCCATCTGGCCCCTCGAGCCTGCTCTGCCATTCAATTAGATCATGGCTGATCTTTTGTGGACTCAGCTCCACTTTCCGGCCCGAACACCATAACCCTTAATCCCTTTATTCTTCAAAAAACTATCTATCTTTACCTTAAAAACATGTAATGAAGGAGCCTCAACTGCTTCACTGGGCAAGGAATTCCATAGATTCACAACCCTTTGGGTGAAGACGTTCCTCCTAAACTCAGTCCTAAATCTACTTCCCCTTATTTTGAGGCTATGTCCCCTAGTTCTGCTGTCACCCGCCAGTGGAAACAACCTGCCCGCATCTATCCCCTTCATAATTTTAAATGTTTCTATAAGATCCCCCCTCATCCTTCTAAATTCCAACGAGTACAGTCCCAGTCTACTCAACCTCTCCTCATAATCCAACCCCTTCAGCTCTGGGATTAACCTAGTGAATCTCCTCTGCACACCCTCCAGCGCCAGTACGTCCTTTCTCAAGTAAGGAGACCAAAACTGAACACAATACTCCAGGTGTGGCCGCACTAACACCTTATACAATTGCAACATAACCTCCCTAGTCTTAAACTCCATCCCTCTAGCAATGAAGGACAAAATTCCATTTGCCTTCTTAATCACCTGTTGCACTTGTAAACCAACCTTCTGTGACTCATGCCCTAGCACACCCAAGTCTCTCTGAACAGCGGCATGCTTTAATATTTTATCGTTTAAATAATAATCCCGTTTGCTGTTATTCCTACCAAAATGGATAACCTCACATTTGTCAACATTGTATTCCATCTGCCAGACCCAAGCCCATTCACTTAACCTATCCAAATCCCTCTGCAGACCTCCAGTATCCTCTGCACTTTTCGCTTTACCACTCATCTTAGTGTCATCTGCAAACTTGGACACATTGCCCTGGGTCCCCAACTCCAAATCATCTATGTAAATTGTGAACAATTGTGGGCCCAACACGGATCCCTGAGGGACACCACTAGCTACTGATTGCCAACCAGAGAAACACCCATTTATCCCAACTCTTTGCTTTCTATTAATTAACCAATCCTCTATCCATGCTACTACTTTACCCTTAATGCCATGCATCTTTATCTTATGCAGCAACCTTTTGTGTGGCACCTTGTCAAAGGCTTTCTGGAAATCCAGATATACCACATCCATCGGCTCCCCGTTATCTACTGCACTGGTAATGTCCTCAAAAAATTCCACTAAATTAGTTAGGCATGACCTGCCCTTTACGAACCCATGCTGCGTCTGCCCAATGGGACAATTTCTATCCAGATGCCTCGCAATTTCTTCCTTGATGGTAGATTCCAGCATCTTCCCTACTAACGAAGTTAAGCTCACTGGCCTATAATTTGCTGCTTTCTGCCTACCTCCTTTTTTAAACAGTGGCGTCACGTTTTCTAATTTCCAATCCACCGGGACCACCCCAGAGTCTAGTGAATTTCGGTAAATTATCACTAGTGCATCTGCAATTTCCCTAGCCATCTCTTTTAGCACTCTGGGATGCATTCCATCAGGGCCAGGAGACTTGTCTACCTTTAGCCCCATTAGCTTGCCCATCACTCCCTCCTTAGTGATAACAATCCTCTCAAGGTCCTCACCTGTCATAGCCTCATTTCTATCAGTCGCTGGCATGTTATTTGTGTCTTCCACTGTGAAGACCGACCCAAAAAACCTGTTCAGTTCCTCAGCCATTTCCTCATTTCCCATTATTAAAACTCCCTTCTCATCCTCTAAAGGACCAATATTTACCTTAGCCACTCTTTTTTGTCTTATATATTTGTAAAAACTTTTACTGTCTGTTTTTATATTCTGAGCAAGTTTACTCTCATACTCTATCTTACTCTTCTTTATAGCTTTTTTAGTAGCTTTCTGTTGCCCCCTAAAGATTTCCCAGTCCTCTAATCTCCCAGCAATCTTTGCCACTTTATATGCTTTTTCCTTCAATTTGATACTCTCCCTTATTTCCTTAGATATCCACGGTCGATTTTCCCTCTTTCTTCCGTCCTTCCTTTTTGTTGGTATAAACCTTTGCTGAGCACTGTGAAAAATCGCTTGGAAGGTTCTCCACTGTTCCTCAACTATTCCACCATAAAGTCTTAGCTCCCAGTCTACCTTAGCTAGTTCTTCTCTCATCCCCTTGTAATCTCCTTTGTTTAAACACAAAACACTAGTATTTGATTTTACTTTCTCACCCTCCATCTGTATTTTAAATTCCACCATATTGTGATCGCTCCTTCCGAGAGGATCCCTAACTATGAGATCATGAATCAATCCTGTCTCATTACACAGGACAAGATCTAGGACCGCTTGTTCCCTCGTAGGTTCCATTACATACTGTTCTAGGAAACTATCGCGGATACATTCTATAAACTCCTCCTCAAGGTTGCCTTGACCGACCTGGTTAAACCAATCGACATGTAGATTAAAATCCCCCATGATAACTGCTGTACCATTTCTACATGCATCAGTTATTTCTTTGTTTATTGCCTGCCCCACCATAACGTTACTATTTGGTGGCCGATAGACTACTCCTATCAGTGACTTTTTCGCCTTACTATTCCTGATTTCCACCCAAATGGATTCAACCTTATCCTCCATAGCACCAATGTCATCCCTTACTATTGCCCACATGTCATCCTTAAATAACAGAGCAACACCACCTCCCTTACCATCCACTCTGTCCTTCCGAATAGTTTGATACCCTCGGATATTTAACTCCCAGTCGTGACCATCCTTTAACCATGTTTCAGTAATGGCCACTAAATCATAGTCATTTACGATGATTTGTGCCATCAACTCATTTACTTTATTCCGAATACTACGAGCATTCAGGTAAAGTACACTTATGTTGGTTTTTTTACCTCTGTTTTGAATCTTAACATCTCCAGTTTTATTCCTTTTGTTATTACTAGGTCTATTCACGGAGCTCCCCTCAGTCACTGTACCTTGTACTGTCGCCGTTTTAGTGCGAGGATGGATAAATATTTGACAAATATCTTCTGTTAATAAATAGAAATTCTGGAATGATTTAACTGGACAGTAGAGAGCTTGGACACGTGGCCTAATCCTTGTTGTAAAATGTGATGCTGTGTGATTATTTCACAAGTATTATTTTCATATCCAACCCCCCCCCCAAAAAAAGTGTCCCATTTTTCAAACCAGTACCGTGAATAGTTGGGGAGAAATTAGCTGAAGTGTTGGCTAATGTAGACTTGAGAGATGAACAGACACTTCCAACACCGATGAAGGTTCAACTCAATTTTATTAACTAACTTCTAACTAACTAACACACGATGACTGTGGGTCTAAGTGATGCTAACTTAAAACTAGAGACCTAAGCCTGGTCCGAACCAGTTGATTCTCTCAGCACGTGGGGTGAGTCTGTGCTGGGCTGGATGAGTTCTTGTTAAACTCAGAGGCAGCACCCAGAATGAGCAGGAACCGTAGTGCCCTCTGCCTTTATAGTGTGTGTATTCTAACTGGTGATTGGCTGCGGTGTTTGCACGTGTTGATTGGTCCGTGTGTGTGTCCATCAGTGTGTGTCTGCACCATGATATACTGGTGTATGTTATGACAGTAGTGAGTTGCCAATAATTTTGACACAATGATCAGCCCCAGCAATCCGCAATCAACAAGTTTGCGTAACACTCACATCGCTGTGCATGCTGCCGTTAGATGCAACCTACAAGGTTCACAACATTGAGCCAGCTTAGGCCAGCCTCCCGCACAGCTAATGCAGCCTGGCGTGTCAGTGCGGTTCGGAGGGAGTGCTGCACTGTCAGAAATGTCGTTCAACACGCCCCGGTGGGTGTAAATTATCCCCCAGGCACTACAAACAGCAGGAGCCATGCTCCTCAGCGTCTTAACTGACATTTACCCATCAACCGATCACTCCAGAAGCTCGGAGCAGTGCTTGGGGTCTCGCCATGCGCGATTCTGCTGCTATATTTATCACCGTACTTTATACGGTCCCAGCGCCGGGAAGGGTGTCTGTTCGCGCACAGACAGAGAAGTAACTGGATTAATCTGTTTTGGATCCAATTTGTACCCACAATATATTTCCTGACACCCCATTCTAAAAGTGAGTCAATAAATTCCCCCCCTCCCCACAAATTAATCTTATTAATAAGTCAAATGAACAGGCCATATGTGAAGGAATGCATGCGCGAGAGTGTGTGCGAGAGTGTGTGCGAGCGCCCGCACGAGGGAGTGCGTGTGCGCCAGTATAAGTGAAGGAGTGTGTGTGTGGGCGAGTGTGCGCGTGACGGACTGCGCGTGGGCACGTGACGGACTGTGCGTGGGCGAGTGCGCGCGACGGACTGCGCATGGGCGAGTGCGCGCGTGACGGACTGCGCGTGGGCGAGTGCGCGCGTGACGGACTGCGCGTGGGCGAGTGCGCGCGTGACGGACTGCGCGTGGGCGAGTGCGAGCGTGACGGACTGCGCGTGGGCGAGTGCGCGCGTGACGGACTGCGCGTGGGCGAGTGCGCGCGTGACGGACTGCGCGTGGGCGAGTGCGCGCGTGACGACTGCGCGTGGGCGAGTGCGCACGTGACGGACTGCGCGTGGGCGAGTGCGCACGTGACGGACTGCGCGTGGGCGAGTGCCCGCGTGACGGACTGCGCGTGGGCGAGTGCGCGCGTGACGGACTGCGCGTGGGCGAGTGCGCGCGTGACGACTGCGCGTGGGCGAGTGCGCACGTGACGGACTGCGCGTGGGCGAGTGCGCACGTGACGGACTGCGCGTGGGCGAGTGCCCGCGTGATGGACTGTGCGTGGGCGAGTGCCCGCGTGACGGACTGCATGTCGGCAAACTCGCTCTTGAGTGACTGCATGAGTGAATGTATACACATGCGCGAGGGAGCAAGGGAGTGTACGCACGTGCACACATTATGCACAGATCAAAACCATGGGTCAGAGAAGCATTGTAGAGATTTTTGAGCCACTCCTGGCTCTCATTGCCTGAACTCAATACAGGTGGCATCTCTCAGATGAGATGTTACACCGGGGACCCCACTGTCCTCAGAGGCAGACGGGCGGATGACATGGCACCCTTTCAGAGAACAGGGCGGGAGTTCCTCTTGGTGTCCTGGCTGATATTTATTCACCCAGTGGAGGTTACTAAAACAGATTGTCCGGCCGTTTGTGGGAGCTTGCTGTGCAGAAACTCTGGCCACATGCCCTGCATTACAACAGTGACCACACTGCAGACAGTCATTCAGCGGGAGTGAAGAGCTGCGGACCGGCCCTGAGGTCGCGAAAGGCGCTATATAAACGCAAGTCTTTCTCTCTTCCGACTCAAACATGCGGTGCCAACCCTCCCACCAGGGAGCGAAGGAAATTCGGACGATAGGGCAGCGCATTCGCCGAGTACAGATCAAACTTAATAATAATCTTTTATTGCCACAAGTATGAAGTTACTGTGAAAAGCCCCTTGGTAATGTGGAAGTGGATTACATTTATTGTCTTGTTTTAACCTTGCTGTCTGTACGTAATATTAAGGTTCTGAAATATATCTGTGATCATCCAGTAAAAGGATGTTAAAGGGTTGAGGGAATGAAATGAGAACAGAACTCTGTATCTGTTAGTGCAGAGACAGCAAAGATGAGTGTGTAAAACCTTGTCAACCGAGACAATGGACATTGGAATGTGAAAGAGCTGACTCAGGAGCACGAGAGGGAAGGAGATAAGGAAGTTGGACCTGATGGCCGGATAGGATAAGAAAACCATTAGCAGCAGCAGTATTAGTGAACCGTGCTAATGATTATGTCATAGTCACCACCCTACCTCAGGATAATAATTCCATATAAGTACATGTTCTGGATCCTTGCCAAATCATTGGTGTATCTAGGAAATTAAGGGGACCACTCCTAAGCTGTGATTGTATAAAGGGACAGTCCGTACTCTGGGACTTTGGCACTTCTCGAAGGTGGTTCCCCGACTACTTAGAGATTTGTCCCGGCCGTGAATAAACGAATATTCCTTACTGACGTGTTCGAGTGTTTTACTTCTGGACTGACGAACGGCTACGTGAAAGCGCAATTCACAGTAACAAAGAGAAGAAGGTAAATCCAGCCTACCGTAGGGCCCGTACGCCAGGACTGTCCCAGGTGGAAAGTTGGCAGAACAGGAAACAGACACAGAGAAAGAGAGAAAGAGAGAGGGAGAGAGAGAGAGAGAAAGAAAGAGAGAATGAGAAAGAACGCCTGCCACCCCCAACTTGCCTTTGGCACCTCACACAGACAAAAAAATACAACAACATCAAAGATACAATAGTTCTCTGGCATGCTCATTCTCGGACATGGGCGTCGCAGACGTTTGCGGCCCGTCCCCAGCTGCCTGGAGTTGGCGGCACTCTGCATAAACCGGCGATTGTTACAGCCGAGCAATTTGCCAGGCGGTTAAGAGTTAACCACACCAGCGGGTGGCACGGTGGCGCAGCGGTTAGCACTGCTGCCTCACGGTGCCGAGGACCCGGGTCACTGTCCGTGTGGAGTTTGCACATTCTCCCCGTATCTGCATGGGTTTCAACCCCACAACCCAAAAGGATGTGCAGAATAGGATGATTGGCCACGCTAAAATTGCCCCTTAATTGGAAAGAAAACTGGATATTCAAAATTTATAAAATAAAATTTAAAGTTAACCACACCGGGGCGGGACGGGAGACAGCAAAAGCCCAAGAGGAGACCATTCGGCCCCTCAAGTCTGTGCCAACTCACCGAAACCTAGGCCCACTCTCCTCTCCAAACCCCGTAACCCCACCTAACCTGCACATCTTCGGACTGTGGGAGGAAACTGGAGGAAACCCACGCACAGACACGGGGAGAAGGTGCAAATTCCATACAGATGGTCACCAGAGGCCGGAATCGAACCTGGATTCCTGGCGCAGTGAGGCAGGGTTGCTAACCGCGTGCCACCGCGCCGCCCAGTTTCCTTCCCTGGAGGGAGCCGACGTGAGCTTTCCAAACAGCATTGCGGTTCCGTGGTCGTTATAATCGGCAACAGGCCTGGACTTCCGAATTGTTTCAAAGCCCCCCCCCCCCCCCAGTTCCACGGGTAGACCAAACTGCCACGGTGGAATTTGAACAGGCCGCTGGTCTGGTGACAACCCACTGTGCTCCACAGCGTGACGAACGAGGACCAAGTCAGTGTCCACCTGGCGCAGGTAGGACCGGCACCGCCAGCACCCACCCCCCCGTCTCGAGTGGCACCTCACCGGGCTCAGTCGTGCCAACCAGCAGTGGGAGCTCCTGAGCAGAGCTGTCAGCCAACCGGTCCGAGAGGGGCGAGGTCTGGGTGGGCCGTAAGGTACCAGAGTTGTGTGCACACACATGGGTAGGATTAGGATTTGGCTTTATCTCGTACGATTAAGGTGTTAAGTTTATTTTTCTCCTCGAACATCGCTAAAAATAATTCAATGGCCATTCCCAGGATGCTTTGGGGTTCAACGGCGACAGAAATGGCCGGAAAGACTCCAGGTCAGGCAGCGGCTGCAGAGGTTGAGGTGCGTTAGCAGTTGTGGGCGTCGACACTTTTGTCTTTAATGTGTCGGTGGTGGGGGTGGGGGGGGGGGTGAATTTAATGGATGGGGCCATGTGTTTCAGGATGAGAACTTTGCCTTGTCGCAACCTTTTATGGTCACATCACCAAGGCTTGAGGGAGGAAGGTGGAGTTCAGGAGGAATAGTCACCGTGTTGGCACCTGCCATTTCTTGAAGGGATTCTTTCCTTTCTGGTGGAAAGCATTTCTCTGTCTCCACTCTTTGTGAGTGAGCGAGCGGGTGGGAGCCAGAGGACATGTGTGAGCTGTCAAGAGTCCAGACTTGTTGGGGTCCAGGACAGGGTGCTCTCGGGGGTATGGGTTGGAGAGGGGAGGATCTCGGAAGTGTACCAGGTGATGCAGGAGGTAGACAAGGCCTCGGTGGAGGAGCTGAAGGGTAAATGGGAGGAGGAGCTGGGTGAGGAGATTGAGGAGGGGACGTGGGTGGATGCCCTAGAAAGGGTGAACTCCTCCTCTTCGTGTACGAGGCTTAGCCTCATACAGTTTAAGGTACTGCATGGGGCTCATATGACCGGGACAAGGATGAGCCGGTTTTTTGGGACCGAGGACAGGTGTATTAGGTGCTCAGGGAGCCCAGCAAACCATGTCCACATGTTCTGGGCATGCCCAGCGCTGGGGGAATTTTGGAAGGGTGTAGCAAGAACGGTATCGAGGGTGGTAGGATCCAGGGTCAATCCGGGCTGGGGACTCGCAATATTTGGGGTTGCAGTGGAGCCGGGAGTGCAGGAGGCGAAAGAGGCCGGTGTTCTGGCCTTTGCGTCCCTATTAGCCCGGCGGAGGATTCTTCTTCAGTGGAAGGATGCGAGGCCCCCAAGCGTGGAGGCCTGGGTCAACAATATGGCGGGGTTTATTAAATTGGAGAGGGTGAAATTTGCCCTAAGGGGGGTCAGTGCAGGGGTTTTTCAGGAGATGGCAACCATTCCTAGATCTTCTGGCAGAACGGTAAAAACAAAAGGTCAGCAGCGGCAGCAACCCGGGGGGGGGGGGGGGGGGGGGGGGGCGGGTTGTCTCTTTTTGTTTTGGGTTGAATATCTGTTTTTTGTGAAAATGTGAATAAAAATTATTTTATTTTTTTTTAAAAAGAGTCCAGACTTGTTTCAGCACAATAATTAATATTAATAATAATCATTTATTGTCACAAGTAGACTTCAATGAAGTTACTGTGAAAAGCCCCTATGGAGCCGTTTTGCAAAACATTTTCCGTGCCCCAATTAAATTGCCATGGGAGCCAAGGGGCCACGTTTTGTCTCCTGGCAGTTGGCATAAGAGTCGTTCTGATAAGCCACAATCATGGCACGAGGGCATGGGAGTCTGTGTGTGTGTTTGGGGGGGCGGGGGCACAATTTGGATGGAGGGGCGTCTGGAACAGCTATTTCAGAATTTATTTTTTAAAAACCCGCCACCGATTCAAAAATTGGTTGACATGGAAGATCGAAGACATTTTATGACAAAGTCTATCAAGTTACTTCCCACCCCAACCGTCGCGTTAGAAACTATTTCGCGAAGCAACAAGAAACGCCCGTCACGGTTGACGTTTACCCACAATTTCATCAGGTCCTCCCCGCGTTTACCTTGCGAGTCGATTGGCTTATCCCCGTACACCTTGGAGGTGAACGCGTAGCGCAGCGCAATGGCGGCAAAGAACATCTCGATGCAGATGATGAAGTTCTGGTAGCCCGCGGCAACAGTCCCTTCGCCCACGTAGACCTCGGCCGAGTCGATCTTGGGAATGGCCCCGCACTTCTCCAGAATGGCCAGCAGCATCCCTGAAGGAGGGGGAGGCAGAGAAACAAAATACCAGAGCGCTGTTTGCAAGGCCGGCGCTGCCCTGGGGCAAGGGAGGGGCTGGAGGCGGGGGTACACACGAGCATTAATGTGTCCCAACCAACGATGAGGCATTTCTCAGAGGCTGTGTGGTGTTAGCAGAGGGCGAGCTCTGAAAGGGAAGCGTTTTAGGGATACTTTCTAAAAGCAGGAAGCATCAGCGAGCGCGAGGGGTTGGAGAGAGTAGGGACTAGAAGGTTGGCTGCCCAGTTTCCCCCACTTCAGACATGCGCGCGTGCTCCCCCCCACCCCAAATTCGCACACTGCACCCCCCCCTCCCCACCGCCCCCACCCCAGACACGCAGGGGAGAGCTGCACCGTCACACCTGCTGCTTTTTGGAATAGATGTCAAACCCGTGACTGGGGGGGGCAGCACGGTGGCCCAGTGGGTTAGCCCTGCTGCCTCACGGCGCCGAGGTCCCAGGTTCGATCCCGGCTCTGGGTCACTGTCCGTGTGGAGTTTGCACATTCTCCCCGTGTCTGGGTGGGTTTCGCCCCCCACAACCCAAAGATGCGCAGGGTAGGCGGATTGGCCACGCTAAATTGCCCCTTAATTGGAAAAAATGAATTGGGTTCTCTAAATTTATTTTTTTTTAAACCAGAGACTCGAACCATCATCTCAGATAGTCTGAAAGACGCTGAGATGGACTACCCGAGACATTGGGGGCGATCTCTCTGTATCCTGGCCAGTACTCACCCCTCAACTAACACGGCCACCTCCAAACCGCTCACCATCCCGACTTGGAAATATATCGGACGTTCCTCCACTGTCGCTGGGCCAAAATCCCTGGAACTCCCTCCCTAACAGCACAGTGGGTGTACCTACACCACATGGACTGCAGCGGCTCCGCTAACACCACTCCTGTCCGCTCAGCCTCTGAGAAATGCCTCGTGGTTGGTCGAGACAGATTGGTGTTCGATTGGGGCTGGTAGGTGCCTCCCCAGGGCATATTCGAGGGCTAAATTAGGGATGGGCCATAAATGCAGGCCTCACCAGCCACGCTTAACACCCCACGGATAAATTAATTCACATCGGTATTAATGGGATCTTACTGTGCGCAGATTGGCTGAACGTCTTCCCGCATTACAAGACTCACTACGTTTCAGGGAGGCGAAGGCCTTTCATTGGCTCCGAAGCCCGGAGTGGGCGCTACACAAATTCAAACCTCGGTGTTGATTTTTTTTAAATTTTAGCATCTTCAAAATCGGGGAAGACGAATTGGTCAGAGGGGACGGTGGGAAAGGGCCACGTGATGACAGGTGTGGGTCCTCGTTTTGTCAGGGCCCTGGGGGAGTTGCCAGTCGGGTTATGGTTGAAGCCAGAGGGTGCTGGATAAACCCAAGAGGTTCTGTGGAGAGAGAAGGCACCCAAATGTGGCCTAAAGAGAGGGGCACCCAAATGTGGCGCAGGAGCGTTCTTGACTACGAGGGAACATTAGTGAGGGCTCCTGGTCCCACTTTCCTGTGCGGAGAAGCGGAGATGACCTTGCTGGAGAAGGGTCATTTAGATCCGAAACGTTAGCTCCTAGGTACTGTTGCCATAATGGAACATTAATCACAAAATGTAGCTTCCGGCCTTTTTAAAAGGAATTTCGTTCATGGGATGTGGCCGGGCCCACCGTTTATTGCCCGTCCCGGATTGCCCCTCGAGAAGGTGGTGGTGAGTCGCCTCGTTGAGGCCGCTGCAGTCCCTCAGGTGTAGGTACAGCCACTGTGCTGTGAGGGAGGGAGTTCTTGAACTGTGACCCCAATGACATGAAATGAAAAGAAAATGGCTTATTGCCACGAGTCGGCTTCGAATGAAGCTACTGTGAAAAGCCCCTAGTCGCCACATTCCGGCGCCCGTTCGGGGCGGCTGGTACGGGAATCGAACCGTGCTGCTGGCCGGCCTTGGTCTGCTTTCAAAGCCAGCGATTTAGCCCAGTGTGCTAAACCAGCCCCCGAGGCTGTGACCTTATGTTCCAGATTCGAAGGAACGGCGGTATGGGGAGGGGTCGGTGGTGGGGGCAGTGGTGGCGGGGGGGGGGGGGGGGAGGGTGAGATTTCCTATCCCCGGTTTCAGCGGGCAGGAATGCCGGAGGGGGTGGAGAATCCAACGGGAATCCCCAAACGGCTTTTACACTGGCAGGACTTCCCCTAACCTGACTGTTCGCATCAATAACGCAATGGGGAATCTGGATTTTCCCCGTTTACACAAATAAAATAAAAATAAATAATCTTTATTGTCACAAGTAGGCTTACATCAACACTTCAATGAAGTTACTGTGAAAAGCCCCATTCGAATATGCAGGTCTTGACCCCCGCCCCCCCCCAGCACCGTTGGACTGTCAATTCACGTTGGCATGAGGGAACCCCAACGTGAATTACAACAGGTCCCCCCACGACGGGCACCTGGGGAACGGGGGGTGGGGGGGGGGGGGGGGGGGGGGGGGTGGTGGGCGGGTGAAGCACAGTCCCCAGAGGGGAGAGGGTCACGCCCAGGCATGTACCCTGGCAGTGGAGCCGGCAGGCTCCGCCCCTCTTTTCCCGCCCGAGTTGACGCTCAAGTCAAAGAAAATGGGAAAATTGAAATGAAATGAAAATCGCTTATTGTCACGAGTAGGCTTCAAATGAAGTTACTGTGAAAAGCCCCTAGTCGCCACATTCCGGCGCCTGTTCGGGGAGGCTGTTACGGGAATCGAACCGTGCTGCTGGCCTGCTTGGTCTGCTTTCAAAGCCAGCGATTTAGCTGTGTGCTAAACAGCCCCTGTCTTGTGCTAAACAGCCCCTGTCTGTGCTAAACAGCCCCTAAATGTCTGTGCTAAATTACGCCCATAGTTCCAAATGAGGATGGTGTGGGGGCTTGGGAGGGGAGCCTGGGGGCGGTGGGCATCCCCAGGCGTAGTTGCACCTTCCTGCCAGCAGAGGATGCCCGCTGCCTCAGTCGCACCACAGTGCTGCCAGCTCCAGCCAACTCTACAGGTTAATTTAGAGCAGGATGCATATTGAAGGAGTTGTCGGAAGGCCAAGGCCTATTTGACTCATCGTGTCCAGTGACAGGAGGATGGGCAACCAGAGGACACAGAGTTAAGCTCGACAGGCAGAGGAGAGAGGAGGGAATACTACTGCCTTCAAACGCAGAGCTGGGTTATTCACGATCGGGAACACGCTCCCCGAAAGTGGGGTGGGCGCAGGTTCCACAGGAACATTCAGAAGCGAAATGGATGTCTGCTTGAAGGAAAGCTATTTACAGAGCTCTGGGAATTGTGCAGGGGAATGGAGCTAATTGGATAGATCCTTCGAAGAGGCACAATGTACGATCCTGAAGTAATTTATCAGATGCACTAAGTGGCACGGTCGCACAGTGGTTAGCACTGTTGCTGCACAGCGCCAGGTTCCCAGGTTCGATTCCCGACTTGGGTCACTGTGCGGAGCCTGCACGTTCTCCCCGTGTCTGTGCGGGTTTCCTCCGGGTGCTCCGGTTTCCTCCCACAAGTCCCGAAAGACGTGCTTGTTAGGTAAATTGGACATTCTGAATTCTCCCTCCGTGTATCCGAACAGGTGCCGGAATGTGGCGACCAAGGGATTTTCACAGCAACTTCGTTGCAGTGTTAATGTAAGCTTATGTGTGACACTAATAAACATTATTATTATTTTTTTATTTTCACCAAGTTTCTTGGCAGGTTGGAGAGTGGATCAGGGAACTATCGTCACATTTGAAACCGAGAAGCAAGATGCATTTTTATTGGGGACGTCTTGGTAAGGACACACACCCAGGGAGGTGGGGAGTGGGCATCTTCTTTGCGCCCCCCCCCACCCCCCCAGCCCAACCCAAGACTTATCTCATGCAATGCCCAGTCATGGGCAGGGGCGGAGGTAGGATTGAGGTGTAACCCCATTAATAACAAAATTTTTTTTTTTTTTTTTCTAGAATCGCCGGGTGGTACAGACCAGAAGGAGGCCACTCGGCCCAAATCGCCTGTTCCGGCCCATTGAAAAACCTCGCCAAATAGTCCCACTCCTCGCTGCTCTTGAACCATTGCCCAGGGAAGCTTGGCCCCTCGGTTAGGGAGTGGGAGAAGGCGGGAGAACATCACCCGGAAAGCGAGTGCAGACCCGATGGGCCGAATAGCCTCCTTTCTGGGCCTCAAGAATTCAGTGATCCCGTGAAGCACCTCTATCCAATTCCCATTGCGGGAGAATACCGCAATATCTATCCCCCCCCCCCCCCCCCCACCCCCCACCCCCAAAACCCCCTTTCTACCGACACAAAAGACAGGAGCACGCACCTTGCCAGAAAGAGAGGAAGATGACAGACTTCACCATGAAGAACTTGAGCACCGGGCTATAGGGGCTAAGGAGCTCCCGCGTGGCGAAGTAGAAGAGGAAGAGGGCGTAGAGGGCAAGGCTGACCGAGATGTTGTAGACAATGGTGACGTAGAGGTAGCCGCTGGCAACGCTGGAGTAAAAAGAAAGAGAGAAAGAACGGAGTTAAACATGGTTCTGAGATACAAAAAAAAACACTTGGCCATCACTTATCTATATTTATAATCTTTATTGTCACAAGTAGGCTTATATTAACGCTGCAAGGAAGTTACTGTGAAAAGGTCCGAGTCGCTACATTCCGGCGCCTGTTCGGGTACACCGAGGGAGAATTCAGAATGTCCAATTCAGCCAACAAGCACGTCTTTAGGAATCGTGGGAGGAAACCGGAGCACCCGGAAGAAATGAATGAAATGAAAAATGAAAATGAAATGAAAATCGCTTATTGTCACGAGTAGGCTTCAATGAAGTTACTGTGAAAAGCCCCTAGTCGCCACATTCCGGCGCCTGCCCAGGGAGGCTGGTACGGGAATCGAACCGTGCTGCTGGCCTGCTTGGTCTGCTTTAAAAGCCAGCGATTTAGCTCGGTAAGCTAAACCAGCCCCTATAACCGGTAACCAAACCCACGCAGACACGGGGAGAACGTGCAGACTCCACACAGCCGGTGACCCAAGCGAACCTGGGACCCTGGCGCTGTGAAGCAACAGTTCTAACCACTGTGCCGCCATTAGGAGATCGCCCTTTTAGGACAGACATGAGGGGACATTTTTTTTGTCTTAGCTGGTTGTTAGATTTGGGAAGTCACAGCCGCCGAGGGCTGTGGGGGCCGGTGGGGGGGTAGTAGATAGATTGTTAATAGGCTAAAGGGAATCAAAGGTTCATTGGGAGGGGGGGGGGGGGGGGGGGAATGTGGAACTCGAAACACAAACAGCTCAGCCACCATCTCGTTGGATGGTGAAGCAGGCACGAATGGCCGACCCCAGCTCCTATCTCCTACGTTTGCTCGCGTTGCATTCAGGAACAGCAAGTTTGACGCAAGACAGGAAGCCGCAGCGAACATCAGGACACAGCGTGCGGGCAAGACTTTGAGATCCCGTGCCAGCTAACTGGAAAGCAGCTGTTGGCGTAGAGGAACTCTACAACTCCGCCTTCCCATCACTTCAGCAGTGGTGGACTCATCTTCCAACTCAAAGCATCGGGATTCCATCACAAAACCTCTCCATCTCCCCTCTCCTTTAAGACAATGCTTGGATGCTAATCGACTCTTTGACCCCAATCTGTCTACCGGTCCCGATGGGCCGGATGTTAATGGGCTGGGTGGGGGGGGGAAGGGGGGGCAGGCCAGCAAAATGGCGGAGGGGAGAAAGAGGGCGGGAAGTGCGTCAGACATCATCACACCGCCAAAGCCGATTTTGCCAGTCACAGGATGGTGGAGTGGTGACAATATCGCTGGACCGGTAATCCAGAGGCCCAGGCGAATGCTTTGGGGGGCAAGGGATCAAGGGCAGCTGGTGGAATTTAAATCCAATTAATAAAATCTAGAGTGGAAAGTTAGTCTCAGTTATGGTGACCATGGCAACTATCGGCGATTGTCCGAAAACCCTCTCCTTTACCCGGTCTGGCCTACACGTGACTCCAGGCCCACACAGCAACGTGGCTGATTCTTAACTGCCCTCTGAAATGGCCGAGCGAGACACTCAGGGGAAATTAGGGATGGGCAATAAGTGCTCGCCTGGTCAGCGATACTCACATTATCCATTCGGCCCATCGGGCCTGCTGCACCACTGAATCAGATATGATAATCTTCAACTTCACTTTCCCGCCTTATTCCCATAACCTTTGATTCCCTCACCGATTACAAATTTGTCTACCTCAGACTTGAACACACGTTTTTTTAATATAAATTTAGAGTACCCAATTCATTTTTTTTCCAATTAAGGGGCAATTTAGCACGGCTAATCCACCCGCCCTGCACATCTTTGGGTTGTGGGGGCGAAACCTACACAGACACAGGGAGAATGTGCAAACTCCACACGGACAGTGACGCAGAGCCGGGTCCTCGCTGCCGTGAGGCAGCAGTGCTAACCACTGCGCCATCGTGCCGTCCTAGCCTTGGACACACTTAACGAAAGAAACCTCTCAGCATCAAACCCCCTGAGAATCCGATCTGTCTCAATAAGGTCGCCTCTCGTTCTTCTAAACTCCAATGAGTACAGGCCCAACCTACTCAACCTCTCCTGAGAAAATCCCTCCAACCCCGATATCAACCTAGTCAACCTTCTCTGGGCTGCTCCCATTGGCCAGTATATCTTTCCTCAGGTAAGGGGGACCAGAGTTGTTCACAGTATTCCATGTTTGGTCTAATTCAGGGGTGGGCAAACTACGGCCCGTGGGCCGCATGCGACCCACCAAAGGTCTTTATACGGCCCACCAAGATCAAGTCATTAAAAAAAAAATGTTTAAAATTTTTTTTTTTTAATTTTAAGGTTAATATGGGGGGGCTGTTGGGTTACTGGTATAGGGTGGATATGTTGACTTGAGTAGGGTGATCATTGCTCGGCACAACATGTGTTTCATGTGAAGTTTCTACTTTAAAATATTAATTAATAAAAATTAATTGCTTTTTTTCTTTAAAAACCTTTTATTTTGGCTATTTTAAATATTAATTATTTTACTTAATATACTATGCGGCCCTTTAAAATTGTGAATTTCTGAATGTGGCCCTTGCATTGAAAAGTTTGCCCACCCCTGGTCTAATTAGTGCCTGGGGGCAGCACGGTGGCGCAGTGGGTTAGCCCTGCTGCCTCACGGCGCCGGGGTCCCAGGTTCGATCCCGGCTCTGGGTCACTGTGTGGAGTTTGCGCATTCTCCCAGTGTTTGCGTGGGTTTTGCCCCCATAACCCAAAGATGTGCAGGCGAGGTGAATTGGCCATGCTAAATTGCCCCTTAATTGGAAAAAATTAATTGGGTACTCTAAAAAATTTTTTTTTTTTTTTTTAAATAACTAGCGCCTTGTATAGTTTTAGCAGGACTTCCACCATTTAATTTTGCCTTCCCAATCACCTGCTGACCTTGACAGGTGTCCCCTTGTGGGAGAGCCTGGGTCAGAGTGCAGAATCTCAGAGTAAGGCGGCGCCCATTGAAGACAGAGAGGACAAAGAACAAAGACAATTACAGCACAGGAACAGGCCCTCCGCCCCTCCCTGCCTGCGCCGATCCAGATCCTTTATCTAAACCTGTTGCCTATTTTCCAAGGATCTACTTCCCTCTGTTCCCCAGCCCGTTCATATATCTGTCCAGATGCATCTTAAATGATGCTATCGTGCCCGCCTCTACCACCTCTGCTGGCAAAGCGTTCCAGGCACCCACCACCCTCTGCGTAAAAAACTTTCCACGCACATCTCCCTTAAACTTTCCCCTTCTCACCTTCAATTCGTGACCCCTTGTAATTGACACCCCCTCTGCACCCTCTCTAAAACATCCACATCCTTCTGGTAATGTGGCGACCAGAACTGCACGCAGTATTCCAAATGTGGCCTAACCAAAGTCCTATACAACTATAACATGACCTGCCGACTCTTGTACTCAATACCCCATCCGATGAAGGCAAGCATGCTAACTGGGGGAACAGATCGAAGACGGGACATGGGCTGATGCTCTGGAGAGGGTTCATTCTTCCTCCTCGTGTGCGCGGCTTAGCCTCATCCAATTCAAGGTGCTGCACCGGGCCCACATGACTGGGACGAGGATGAGTAGGTTCTTTGGGGGTGAAGACAGGTGTGTCAGGTGCTCGGGGAGTCCAGCGAACCATGCCCATATGTTCTGGGCATGCCCGGCACTGGAGGAGTTCTGGAAGGGGGTGGCGAGGACGGTGTCGAGGGTGGTGGGATCCAGGGTCAAGCCAGGATGGGGACTCGCGATTTTTGGGGTTGGGGTGGAGCCGGGAGTGCAGGAGGCGAAAGTGGCCGGTGTGCTGGCCTTTGCATCCCTAGTAGCCCGGCGAAGGATCTTGCTACAATGGAAGGATGCGAGACCCCCAAGCGTGGAGACCTGGATCAATGACATGGCTGGTTTTATTAAGCTAGAGAAGGTCAAATTCACCCTGAGAGGGTCGGTACAAGGGTTCTTTAGGCGGTGGCAACCTTTTCTCGACTTTCTGGCTCAACGATAGGGTACAGGGACAGTAGCAGCAGCAACCCGGGGGGAGGGGGGAAGGGGGAGGGAAAAGGGGGGGGGGGGGCGGACAATGACTCTGTTTGTTTATTTAATTTTAATTTATTTTTAAGTTCTTTTGTTGTTCATTGAGGTTGGGGGGGTGGGGGGGATGTGATGCATGCGTCGATACGGTCTGGGGGTGTTGCAGTTGTTATGGGTTGTTTTGTTGCATTTCATTGTTTGTAGTTATGTTTAATATTTTCTGTAGAAAATTCCAATAAAAATTATATTTAAAAAAAAAAGAAGGCAAGCATGCTGTATGCCTTCTTGACCACTCTATCGACCTGCGTTGCCACCTTCAGGGTACAATGGACCTGAACTCCCAGATCTCTCTGTACATCAATTTTCCCCAGGACTCTTCCTTTGACCATAGGAGGAGGAATTTCTTCTCCCGGAGGGCAATGAATCTGTGGAATCTTTTACCGTGAAGGGCCTGTTGTCATTCGTGATTGAGGAGCCCCAAATTCTAGTCAGTGCTGCTGGAGCGGGTGCAATAGGTGCAGGAGACAGATGGTAAAGTTATAGTTAGTGCTTTGCTCACTTGAAGTCGCCGTCCTTGTACTTGCCGAACGCCTGGAGGATGACGGTGATGATGGCCATCAGAGGCTTCACCACGCAGAACTGAAGGGTGGCCTGTGAACAAGAACAAACTCAGCTCAGCCTCGATGGTCAGGGGTGTGCGGCCGCTTTGCAAAAGAACCCCAACCACTTGAAATCAAGTACAAGAGGCAGGTACACGGCAACAACCCGGACTGCCCCACTGAGACGGAGCCTTCCGGCGCAGAAACAGGCCATTCGGCCCCTTCCGTTCTAAGCCGGCCTTTTTTGCTCCACGCCCCTCACCTCGTCATCTCAGCCTCTCGGCGTTTTCTCCCACTCTTTTCTCCCTCGCTAGCTTCCTCGTGGATCATTTCTCAGGATGGGTTTGACATTACAAAGGCACTAGGCGGGATTTTGCCAGCTGATGTTGGTCAGAGGGAATGGCCGATCCCGCCCGCGGATCCCCGCCGCGGGTTCCCCGGTGGTGGAGGGTGCGAACGGCGGGATATCTCGATGACAGAGGCGGTACCGGACAATCCCGCTGGCCAATGTCGCGGGGGGGATCCCACACACCGTCTGCAGAGGGAGCGTCACTCCATCGTGTCCAATTCCAACACAAGAGAAAAACATGGTTCTTAAATTTATAAAATCGGACGGAATCACAGAATCATTACGGAGGCAGCCATTCGGCCCGTCCGGCCTGCACCAGCTCTCCTCAGGAGCATAATGGTTTAGGGCCTGTTAGGGATTAGGGGAAAATGGAGACTAAAAATGAAAATGGGATAACAGAAAATAAAACAGAGATGTCTGAGATACAAATCAGTGAGAAAAGCAAGTGTTCACCTCAGCGACTGAAGGAAAACATCGGGGGTTCAGAAAAGGTAACTTCAAAAAAAGTGGAGAGAACAGGAAATTCACATGTATATGTAAAAAGCCGGGGCAGCACGATGGCGCAGTGGTTAGCATTGCTGCCTACGGCGCTGAGGACCCGGGTTCGAATCCCGGCTCTGGGTCACTGTCCGTGTGGAGTTTGCACATTCTCCCCATGTCTGTGTGGGCTTCACCCCCACAACCCAAAGATGTGCAGGATAGGTGGATTGGCCACGCTAAATTGCCCCTTAATTGGAAAAAATAATTGGGTACTCTAATTTTTTTTTTTTTTAAAAGCCGACTCCACAGGATGGGTAACATCAAAGGGGAAAAAATGGTATATCCGTAGCATAATGACTGGGGAGAAAGGGAGACAGAGACCAATACAGACGTGGCTACCGCCAGCCATGCCCAGTTGCAGAAACAGTCTCCCAGAAGCAGGTTATCGCTAAACAGACGGCCAGCTAAGATCAAATCTCGAAAAACAAGCAGATTTCGCCTTCACTGAAACTGAAGACATGGCCACATAACCTCTGCAGGGTGAATATTTGCTGGACTTAGCTTGTAGAGTTAGATACTATTGGATGCTGTTTGGGAGCTTCTCAAACATAGATAGGTGGAACCAAGGGGGTAGTTTTCTGTAACATTGTGTACAGCCATCAGTGTACCTACATGTTGTAAATATTCTTTATTAATTGTTCACGCAATGACTCCACCAGATTGAAAATTGTGTTCCAGGTTACCCTTCAGGGTATTGGGGTACTCTCGTATTTAACATCACGGTGTTCTTAACAGAGTTGCTCCACCTTTTCCCCATATCCAACACCCGAACAGAATACCACAGACGTTTCCACGATTAAAACCAGCGACGGCCCTGGCGGACACTGGGGGGTCAAGGTTCAAAGTGCTGCTGTACCTGCTTGCAAAAGCGCAGAAATCCAATGGAGTAGGTCTTCCCCCAGAGGCAGCAGGTCCCGTACATACAGCTGGACCTGCGGGAGAGAACGTCCGGTTAGAAATATTCCCGACAGCGGCAGACGTCCGATCTTGCCGAACTTCCGACAGCTGGCTGCTGGAATCCCGAAAGGGATTCCTCATCGCCCAGGTGTCCGAGAGGCCGCTGCCAAGGAGCCGTCGAACCAATTCTCAAAAGGCGGACTGGAATTTTACGCCTTCCTGCACGATGGGAGCTGGATTGTGGAGGCTGCCCCACGAGAAGGGGCGGGGGGGGGGGGGGGGTGGTCCAAGGAAGGCCCAGAGCTCCATCTCACCCACCGTGTCAGAGCCACCGCCTAATTGGTCACTGCTACGGCTGCAGATCACTCCTGCCCCCCCCCAATAAAACCCTGCACCACCCCACTCCCCACTCTCCCCCCCCCCCACCGACCTCCAACCTCCCCACCGCAACCCTCCCTCCCCCCACGTATGCCTACGCCCCTCCCCCTTCTTGAGCCCCCACCCACCCTCTCCCACACAAACCACTCGCGCCCCCCCAACGATCATGAAGGGGTGAATAATCATCTCCTGTTGCTGAAGCCAATTGGGGACAATTCTTCTTCTACAGGCCGACTCTCCCCCCCCCCCCCCCCAGATCAATCTACGGGCCACGCTGGTCGATCCGAGAACCACCTGCAGACTTGCCCAATTCCGATATCAGGACATTGCGATCGCTACAGGGTATTTCACACGGTTCTCGTTCGGCAATCCAGCTTTCCTTTTAAGGGAAAAACATAAAGTCCTTCAGAGAATGCGGTTCAATACCTCGGGGGTGAGTCAGACGAGATGGAGGGGGGAGGGGGGGGGGGCATTTGGCCCATCGAGACCCTGCCAGCTCTCTGCAGAGAAATCCAGTTCTCCTGTTCAGCCCCTATGACCCTAGCAATTTATTTCCATCATGTGCCCACCCAATCTCCTTTTGAAATAATTGGTCGTCTCCACTTCCACCATCTTCATAGGCAGCAAGTTCCAAGTCTTGACCGCTGGTTGGTTCTTCCTCATATTTGCCTCAAATTTTACAAAAATTTACTTTATGGGATGTGGCCATCTCTGGTTAGGTCAGCATTTGTCTTCCATCCCTAGTTGCCCTTCAGAAGGTGGTGGTGAGCTGCCTTCTTGAACCGCGGAGGGCCTCGAGGTATAGGCACACCCACTGTGCTGTTAGGGAGCGAATGTCCCAGCGACAGTGAAGGAACGGCCGATGTATTTCCAAGTCAGGGTGGTGAGTGACTTGGAGGGGAACCTCCAGGTGGTGGGGGTCCCCCTTCAAGGGGCTGTTTAGCACACTGGGCTAATTCGCTGGCTTTGAAAGCAGACCAAGGCAGGCCAGCAGCACGGTTCAATTCCCGTACCGTCCTCCCCGAACAGGTGCCGGAATGTGGCGACTAGGGGCTTTTCACAGTAACTTCATTTGAAGCCTACTCGTGACAATAAGTGATTTTCATTTCATTTCATTTTCAGATATCTGCTGCCCTCGAGATGGTGGTAGTCGTGGGTTTGAAAGGTGCTGCCTAAGGAATCTTGGTCAGTTACTGCAGTGCATCTTGCAGATGGTGCACATGGCTGCCACTGTTAGTCGGTGCTGGAGGGATTGAACGGAAGGGGGAGCAATCAAGTGGGCTGCTTTGTCCTGGATGGTGTTGAGCGTCTTGAGTGTTATTGGTTGTGCGCTCATCCAGACAAGTGGAGAGTATTCCATTACACTCCCGACTTGTGCCTTATGGATGGTGGACAGGCTTTTGGGTGGGGGTGGGGTCAGGAGGTAAGTTACCTGCCGTAGGATTCCTAGCCTTTGACCTGCCCTGATAGCCACGATATTAAATGGCTAGCCCAGTTCAGTTTCTGATTAATGGTAACCCCCCAGGATGTTGATTGTGGGGGATTCAGCGATGGTAATGCCATTGAATGTCAAGGGGCAACGGTTAGATCCTTTCTTGTAGGAGATGGCCATTGACTGGCACTTGAGCGGCCTCAATGTAACTTCTCTCGCCTTAAATCTGTGCCTTCCAGGCCTTGTACAATCAGCGAATGGGAACAGCTTTCGTCTTTCTACCTAAACTTGTCATAAGTTACAGTGGGTCAAATGTAAGTGGCACAGGAGAGATGGCGGCTCTGTGGAAAGGTCATTTATCAGTAATCACGAAGACCCAGGTTAATACACTTGGCACACAGGTCCAAACTGAATTGACAGTTAGTCTCAGTAATGGTGACCATCAAACTATCATTGGTCGGCATTAAAACCCATCTGGTTCTGAAATGCTACGGAGCAAACATTGGACAGTGGGATTAGGCTGGGAGGCTGGTTTTCCAGCCGGCTCAGACACGATGGGCCGAGTTGCCTCTTTCTGTGCTGTAATCTTTCTATGGCACCGGCTCTCAATTAATCCCAGTCAGTGGTGGCGTTTCAATCTCAATACAGGATAAGTCAATGATGGCCACATCGATAACTGAACGGGACTAGCCATATTAATACTGTGACTAACAGGGCAGGCCAAAGGCTGGGAATCCGACAGCGAATAACTTAACTCCCGACTCCCCAAAGCCTGTCCACCATCTACAAGGCCCAAGTCAGGAGTGTGATGGAATACTCTCCACTTGCCTGGATGAGTGCAGCTCCAACACCACTCAAGAAGGCTCGATACCATCCAGGACAAAGCAGCCCCGCTTGATTGCTCCCCCTTCCGCAAACACTCAAACCCTCCACCGACAACAAACAGACGCAGTCATGTGCGCCGTCTACAAGCTGCACTGCAGTAGCTCACCGAGGTTCCTCAGACAGCACCTTCCAAACCCACGACCTCTACCATTTTGAAGGACAAGCAGTTGCCTGGGAACCCCACCACCTGGAGGTTCCCCTCCAAGTCACTCACCACCCTGACTTGGCCGTTCCTTCACTGTCGCTGGGTCAAAATCCAGGAACTGCCTCCCTAACAGCACAGTGGGTGCACCTACACCTCAAGGACTGCAGCGGTTAAAGAAGGCAGCTCAAACCACCACCTTTCGATGGGCAACTAGGGATGGGCAATAAATGGGGGCCGAACCAGAACGCCCACTTCCCAGAAATGAATTTTTAAAAAGATCTCCCTCATTATCAATTCAGGAACTCCGTGGTCACCCCTCCTGCTCAATTCCCAGTTTTTCAAATCAATTTGTTCTTGGGAAAGTTGTGAAACCGCAGCATATTTTTGTGACTAAAATACAGCTTCACCGAATCCCTTGTGATGCAACTTTTGGCAAAAGGGGGTCTTGGGACATGCCGGACAGCAAACGGTCCCCAGAGTCTATCTCCAGGTAGCCAATCAAACACAGCGGTGGTACCAATTTGGTTGTGCATCCTGTTGGCCTGCAGCAGGTAGGCCGAAGATTTACAACCTGGAGACAAGATGTTAACCCCCCCCCTCCCCCCCAAAGCTTTTTTTTTTTACAGGAGCATCATCTAAGTAAAGGTCAGAATTGGAGGGGGTGCTGAGAACCCAAGGGGAGTGAGGAACCAAATGGGGCTCGAATGGCAAGGCCCTTAAAGCAGGCCACAAAACCGGCGGGAATGCGCGGTTGACCACTTACTCAATGGGCTTGCCCCGAATCTCCGACATTATGGAACTCTCTCCTCCCAGGTACTCGTAGCACAGGCTGAGGAAGTTGTAGATCACAAAGGCTGCAAGAGAAGGAGAAAAAGCCCATCAGTCTACAACGCTGCAACATGATCCTAATTTGCCTTTTGGAAGCTTACGGTAATCAAGAGCTAGTCGCCATCGCAGGCACAGGGAACACAAACTCAAATCCCACCCTGGGTTGTTTGAGAGGGTGGCTTTCTCTGAAAGCTGAAAATAAAAGCATACTCACCTGTGACATTACCATAAATGTACAGAACTGGAAGGGTTAATGTTATGTCCAAATCAACCACAAGAGGGAGCTAGAACTACACAAGACATCGATGCCAAGCCCTGTGGGTGAGGAGAAAGCTAGAAGACAGACTGTAGGAAAGATAGTGTGAGTGAGAGCAGATCATAGTTAATGTATTAGTATAGAGAATAGTGGTAGAGTGCAGCTTGTATGTTTATTATCAACTGTTTATTATACAGAAGTGCTGAATCCAATTAAGTAGTATAAATAAATCTATCGCTTTGTTCAATATAAAAGCCATTTGTGATCTTCGTGAACATTACGCCAACCATCTAGAATTAGCAACAAAAGAACACCACAGAACCCATCGAACAATACATGGCTCACAGTGGGGTGGGGGGGGGGGGGGGGGGGGGGGGGGGGGGGGGGTGCGGGTAAACCTGCTGCGTCTACCCGGACTGTGCCTATATGGGACTCCAGTCTCGAACCAACATGGCTGAGCCTTCACCATCTTCAGAAGTAGCAATCCAGTCACTCTGATCCAGTCCCACCTTGGCAGGTTTCATCGGCGTTTAGAAGAATATTGACGAAGCATTAAAAATTCTGAGGAGGTTTGACGGGATAAATGCCAAGGGGATGTCTTTCCTCGTTGGCGGGGGGGGGGGGGAAGAGAGGGAGTCTGGAACTAGGGGGCAGAGTAACACGATGCAAGGGGTCTCCAATTTAAGATAGCGAACAATAAGGGCAGCACGGTGGCCTAGTGGTTAGCACAACCGCCTCACGGCGCTGAGGTCCCGGGTTCGATCCCGGCCCTGGGTCACTGTCCGTGTGGAGTTTGCACATTCTCCCAGTGTCTGCGTGGGTTTCGCCCCCACAACCCAAAAATGTGCAGAGTAGGTGGATTGGCCACGCTAAATTGCCCCTTAATAGAAAAAAATAATTGGGTAATCTAAATTTATAAAAAAAAAAAAAATTTTTTTTAAAAAGATAGCGAACAATCTTTTATCCCAGGAGGTCTCTAATCTTTGGAACTTTCCCCAGAAGTTCAGTCACTGATTATCTGCAAAGGCCGAGATAGACAAGATTCTTGAACAATGGGGGGGGGGGGGGGGGGGGGGGGGGGTCAAGGCTTTATGGGAAACAGGCAGGAAGGTGGAATTGAGAACGTGCCGAGGTCAGCCCTGATCTTTTTTTTTATTGGCACGGCAGAGTAGGCTCGAAGGGCCGAATGGCCTGCGCCTTGGCTTCCTGCATGCTGTGCCGTTGCAGGGTAAGCCGCAATGGGCAATAAACGCCTGCCTCGCTCTGCTCACATCCCAAGGACTTACACATGGAGAGTTCGTTCAGCCCTGGCTTCTCCGTGAGCAATCAATCGTTGAAAGAATGAGCTCTGCTTTGAAGACATGTGCATTCTTGTGGACAATGGGAAGAGAGAGAGAGAAAGAGAGAGAGAGAGAGAGAGAGAGAGGAAAGAGCCTCGTTATTAAACAGATAAATATCTACAAGGGAAAGCCCCCGTGCCTCAGCAATGAAAGTAGGGTAGGGTAAACGAGGCAGGGGGTGGGGGCGCAAGGGAGAAATAAATGAGCCAACCTTCATTGTTCCAGAAATTTCTGGATGATTCCAGATTCTGAACAATTTGTCTTCAAGCCACAGAGCTGCAACCAAAAATAACTCTCAGATTTCTGTTCGATGAGTCAACCTGGTGTGGGCTTCAGGGCACATGGCACAACACAGGGCACTTGACTCGTTAAGGAGCAAGGCCGAGTCTTCACGTTTGCATAGAATTGACATCACTTCCAGCACAGGATGTGGCCATTGAACACACCTGCTCCAAATGAGCATCCCCTTCATTTTATTTTCATAGAATCAAAGAATTTACAGTGCAGAAGGAGGCCATTTGGCCCATTGAGTCTGCACCGGCCCTTGGAAAGAGCAACCCACCCTATCCCCGTAACCCCACCCCACACTTTTGGACACTAAGGGCAATTTAGCCTGGCCAATCCCCCTAACCTGCACATCTTTGGATTTGTGGGAGGAAACCGGAGCACCCGGACGAAACCCACGCAGACACGGGGAGAACGTCCAGACTCCGCACAGACAGTGACCCAAGCCGGGAACCGAACCTGGGACCTGTGAAGCAACTGTGCTAACCGCTGTGCTACCGTGCCGCCTCATACTTTTTCGTGGTTGTGGGTGTCGCTGGCATTTGTTGCCCATCCTTAGCTGCCCCTTCAACTGAGGGTCTCGCACGGCCGTTTCAGAGGGGCTCTTTACCAGTCAACCACATCGCTGTGGGCGCGTAGGCCAGACCGCGTTAGGGCGGCAGATTTCCTTCGCAATTAGCGAATCAAATGGGTTTTGATAACAATCGATGATCGGCAGTACCGAGACGAGTTCACGACCAGATTTTATTAATTCTGTTTAACTGCCAACATGCTACCCTAAATGGGATTCGAACCCACGTCACCAGAGCATTAGTCTGGGTCTCTGGATTACTAGCCCGGTGGCTTCACCACTCCGTCACCACCTGTCCCTAACCATCGGTAGCACTGTTGCTTCACAGCACCAGGGTCTCAGGTTCAATGCCCGCTTGGGTCACTGTCTGTGCGGAGTCTGCACGTTCTCCCCGTGTCTGCGTGGGTTTCCTACGGGCGCTCCGGTTTCCTCCCACAAGTCCTGAAATACGTGCTTGTTAGGTGAATTGGATATTCTGAATTCTCCCAAACAAGCGCCAGAGTGTGGCGACTAGGGGATTATCACAGTAACTTCATTGCAGTGTTAATAACAGTGACAATAATAAAGATTACTATCTCGCCCCAATTCTACACCTTTCTCCTTCATGTAAACTCGCCACAGTCCCAGATGATCATAGGCTGCTTTCCCCCTTTGAAGGGGGAGAGCTGACTGGTGGTGGTTTAACCTGAGGGTCACCACACCTCAGGCGAGGGGCAAGGTTCAGCCGGTGCGGGGAATCGAACCCACGCAGCTGGCCTCGCTCGGCATCACAAACCAGCTGCCCAGCCAACTGAGCTAAACCGGCCGCCTCTCCTTCATGCACCTGTCCAGCATCCCCTTAAAGGCATCTGTGGTATCTATGGCAATTTAGCACGGTCAATCCATCTAACCTGGGAGGAAACCGGAGCACCCGGAGGAAACCCACCCAGTCACGGGGAGAACCACACTGGGCAGTGGAAACTTCATTTAACCTCGAGCTCTTCAAATCCAAGTTCTCCAGCAGACTACATCACTGAAAATAAAAAACACTTACACAGAATGCAAGTATACAGTTGGCCTTTGGGCCGTCCAGTACTGGCAGCGGCATTAACGGCTGTTTTATCATAGAATTTACAGTGCAGAAGGAGGCCATTCGGCCCATCGAGTCTGCACCGGCTCTTGGAAAGAGCACCCTACCCAAGGTCAACACCTCCACCTTACCCCCATAAACCAGTAACCCCACCCAACACTAAGGGCAATTTTGAACACTAAGGGCAGCCTGCACATCTTTGGACTGTGGGAGGAAACCGGAGCACCCGGAGGAAACCCACGCAGACACGGGGAGGATGTGCAGACTCCGCACAGGCAGTGACCCAAGCCGGAATCGAACCTGGGAACCTGGCGCTGTGAAGCAACTGTGCTACCGTGCCGCCCACAAAATATTTTTCCAAATACTTTGCGGCTGCAACGGTCAAAAAAAAAAGGGCGAATAATAGAACATAGAACAGTACAGCACAGAACAGGCCCTTCGGCCCTCGATGTTGTGCCGAGCCATGATCACCCCACTCAAACCCACGTATCCACCCTATACCCGTAACCCAACAACCCCCCCCCCCCCCTTAACCTTACTTTTTAGGACACTACGGGCAATTTAGCATGGCCAATCCACCTAACCCGCACATCTTTGGACTGTGGGAGGAAACCGGAGCACCCGGAGGAAACCCACGCACACACGGGGAGGACGTGCAGACTCCGCACAGACAGTGACCCAGCCGGGAATCGAACCTGGGACCCTGGGAGCTGTGAAGCATTTATGCTAACCACCATGCTACCATGCTGCCCTAAAGTAAATGCCGAGGTATTACCTGCCACTTTGCCGTGTTAGAATGTGTTTTTTATTCGTTCATGGGATAGGAGTGTCGCTGTCCGGGCCCAGCATTTACGGCCCAACCCTAATTGCCCTCGAGAAGGTGGTGGAGAGCCGCCTTCTTCAGCCGCTGTGGCCCATGTGGTGTAGGTACACCCACAGCGCTGTTAGTGAGGGAGTTTTCAGGATCTTGACCCAGTGACACAAAAACTGGCAATTCAGCTATCGTGGCTGTGCAGGGGGCGGCCCCAGTTGGCGCTGCTGAGTAGACGAACAGGAACACGAGGAGGGGGCCGTGTGTGGGGGGGGGGGGGGGGGGGTAAACAGAGCCAGCTGCAGCATCCCGAAATCCAGGCCAGCTGGACTCGGCTATCTCAGCGTGGGGGCAGGGGTTTAACCTGCCTGCTTCGCACAATTGAGCCGTTATGGGAGATGCACGATTGGTTGTGAAGCATGGGGGAGGGGTGGAAGTTTGAAAAGAATTCTCGTTCTGTCACCGACGCTGGAGGGAAGCCTGCGCCGAGCCCGAGTGGACAGCAGGTGGCATCGGCCGAGTGCCGAGGCAAACACAGCACTGAGCAAACGATGCACTCGACTGGCAATAAAAACAACGCATTCCTCAACTGAACCACAGCCGGGAAATACAGACAGAGCAGGCCATAGGGAGGGAGACACGATCAGGCCACAGGGAGGGAGGTGGGGGTGAGGGAGACACGATCGGGCCACAGGGAGGGAGGTGGGGGTGAGGGAGACACGATCGGGCCACAGGGAGGGAGGTGGGGGTGAGGGAGACACGATCGGGCCACAGAGGGAGGACGGGCTGTTAGACGTTTTGCTGCTGTTGTATAAAGAGTCAAAGGCTCTGCTCCTTTTCCACAAACACCTTTAATTTACTTCAACAGACGCTGCACAAAACTCTAACATCACATCACCTGACACAAAGGCCACCTGAAGCCCCTTTACCGATCAGTGTCAATCATGGGATACTTAACATAAACTAATTGGAATGTCGCTTAACCCATTACTTAACAGGGGTGAGGGTGGCACCTGCAGGTCACAGTGAGGGGGGGGGGGCAGGCGTGAGGTGGAGAGTGGGCAGGCGTGAGGAGGAGGGGGGCAGGCGTGAGGAGGAGGGGGGCAGGCGTGAGGAGGGGGACAGGCGTGAGGAGGGGGGGACCGGCGTGAGGAGGAGGGGACCGGCGTGAGGAGGAGGGGGCAGACGTGAGGGAGGGGCAGGCGTGAGGGAGGGGCAGGCGTGAGGGAGGGGCAGGCGTGAGGGAGGGGCAGGCGTGAGGGAGGGGCAGGCGTGAGGGAGGGGCAGGCGTGAGGGAGGGGCAGGCGTGAGGGAGGGGCAGGCGTGAGGGAGGGGCAGGCGTGAGGGAGGGGCAGGCGTGAGAGAGGGGCAGGCGTGAGGGAGGGGCAGGCATGAGGGAGGGGCAGGCGTGAGGGAGGGGCAGGCCTGAGGGGGGCAGGCCTGAGGGGCGGCAGGCGTGAGGAGGGGGGGACAGGCGTTGGGGGGGGGGGGGAGGGGGCAGGTGTCAGGACTCCACATGTAATGGCTGCTGCCTTTATTATTGAATCATAAGAAATAGGAGCCATTCAGCCCATCGAGCCTGCCTTGCCATTCGATAAGCTTGTGGCTGATCTAATAGCGGACTTAACAAGGGCAGCATGGTTGGCACTGTTGCTTCAGAGCGCCAGGGTCCCAGGTTCAATTCCCGGCTTGGGTCACTGTCTGTGCGGAGTCTGCACGTTCTCCCAGTGTCTGCGTGGGTTTCCTCCGGGTGCCTCCCACAAGTCCCGAAACACGTGCTGTTAGGTAATTTGGACATTCGGATTCTCCCTCCGTACTCTCGAACAGGAGCCGGAGTGTGGCAACGAGGGGTTTTTCCACAGTAACTTCATTGCGGTGTTAATACCCACCACTTGCCTGGATGAGCGCGGCTCCAACAACACAAGACACTCGTCACCATCCAGGACAAAGCAGCCCCGCTTGATTGCTCCCCCCTTCCACAAACATTCAAACCCTTCACCACCGGCGCACAGTGGCAGCCGTGTGTACCATCTACAAGATGCACTGCAGCAACTCGCCAAGATTCCTTCGGCAGCACCTTCCAAACTCACGAGCACTATGATCTGGAAAGACAAGCGCAGCAGATACCTGGGAAGCCCACCACCTGGAGGTTCCCATCCAAGTCACTCACCGCCCTGACTTGGAAATATAATCGGCCGTTCCTTCACTCTCGCTGGGTCAAAATCCTGGAGCTCCCTCCCTAACAGCACTGCGGGTGTACCTACACCTCTGGGACTGCAGCGGTTCATGAAGGCGGCTCACCACCACCTTCTGAAGGGCAACGAAGGAAGGCCAATAAATGCCGGCCTAACCAGCGTCGCCCACGTCCCGTACATTTAAACAAAAATTCCTTTATGCGGCTGTAGCCATCTGGGGTGGCCACGTCCAGATTCCAAAATGGTTGCCCGCAAAGAGTACAGGGAAAATTGGCCAGCTACAAGAAAAGCAAGCAGGTGCAAGGTTTCCTGTGTATTAAGATTTGCAGAACCCAGACAGAACCGAAACCGATAGCCATCTACATACTAATGAGCGATCCCCAGGAACAATTAGAAACATTGAATCAATCGGGACCAAACCAGACTCCCCGGCGCCAGTGGGAGCCAGGACAAAGGCAGGCCAACGGACACATAGGGGCCGCCCAATGATCAGGGAACACCTCCGGTATTGGAGAAATTGATTAGAACGATTGGGACATGGTCCAATTAAATGGGACCAAGTCCGGGGTCCGCCCACAAGGACGCGAAACCCCTGGGGACTATAAAGTAGAGTCCCCAAGTTCAGTTCGCTCTCTTGGCAGCTCTCAAAGAACTCTTGACCGTGACTCTCAGTGAGGAGAGACCTGCCTAGCAGCTGCATCAACCAAGTAAGTCTCCAGTCAACGCACGCTACGAGATAGACGCTCCTAGCTACTATTCCGCACCAGTTTGAAGCCAGCAGATTCAGAACCGGAGAAAGGCCATTGTTCCTCTGACCTGGTGGGCCATTCGAAAGCTTTAGTAAGTAGAGTTTATGCATGAGTAGTGATTGACTGTGTGTATAATAAATGTGTATTGATTTGAAACTTACTAACTGGTGTATTGAGTTATTGATCAGCACTTGGACTTGAACCTCGTGGTGGTATCAGAAAGATACCTGGCAACTCTAGAGCAAAGGTTATT